>NC_141732.1:80033091-80354606 GCF_971803275.1 Cyanistes caeruleus
ACATTGTTCCTGTACAATTTCCTTTCAAAACACCATAAAGGGCACTCTACCGCTTCACCCTGTCATAAAACACCACAGGAATCAGCTTGGCCCAGCTTGCTCCTTCAAGGGCAAGATCTCCTCATTCAGGGACAAGATACAGGGTCAGGTGGGAGTTGCAGGACCATGTGGTGCTAGAGTGAGATGGAGCCATGAGCAAGGGGGATTTAAGATGAGATAAGATGGAAAGGAAAAGTTTTCTGCCTTTTTTTTTTTCCTTCTGTTTGTTAGTAAGAGGAACCAGAGTCACCCAGGGAAGATGAAGGATAAATAAACTTGAGAGCACAGAGAAGGAAATGCTGCTTCACACATGTCAGCTGGTTCAGCCTTGCCTGGCAGAGGCCGGAGGTGGATGCAGATGCTCTCAAGGTACCCAGGGGTAAAAGGTACAGGAGTAAAAGGGCAGTTCCTGCTGAAGAAACACACTTCTGTGAGCAGCAAGTGGATAAAACTGGGCATTTAGTTAAGACTGGAAGTCAGAGGAAGGTCTGATTGACACCAAGGGAGTTACCAATAGAGGGAACTGGAGGGAGTTGCAGCGGCACAAAGTCATTCCTCCCTGTGTTTGTGGTTACTCCCATGCCCTCTTATGAGACTATTGGGTAGGACCTGTTGTCATTTGGATCTGGTTGGTCCAGCAGCTGCTCTCTAGGTAAGGTGATGATGGAGCAGGGCAGATATGATATCAGGAAGGGTCAAGCAGGAGCCCTTTTGACCTGCCCAGCCACGCTGGCCAGACACAGTGGCATCACCCTGCCCACTGCCCTTCCTTCCGGGAGTTGAGGAGAAGGCTCTGCCGGGGGTCACAGCACAGGAACTCCACTCCTGGGAGAGGAGGTTGTTGAGAACAAAGCCTGCACTGGGCTCCCCATTGAAGGAGCAGTCCTCAAATGATCAAAAAGCCACCTCCTTACACCGTATGGACACGCAGCTGGTGTGACTCAGCCGTGCTGCTGGGCAGCACTGCACCTTCTCATCAGGAGGGAGCACTTGGAGGTGAGGTCTGGAGATTCTTTGGTTCCGTCAACACCTGCCTTTCACCATGGCTTGGTGAGCAGGACACAGCATGGCAAAGGGCAGTGGCTTTAAACTGTCAGGGGACAGGATTAGATTAGGTGTTGAGAAGCAATTCTTGACTGTGAGGATGGTGAGACCCTGGCACAGGGTGCCCAGAGAAGCTGTGGCTGCCCCTGGATCCCTGCAGTGTCCAAGGCCGGATGTCACAGGGCTTGGAACAACGTGGGACAGTGGAAGATGTCTCTGCCCATGGCAGGGATGGCACTGGATGGTCTTTAAGGTCCCTTCCAACAGAAGCCGTTCTAGGATTCTGTGATATCCATGTGCAGTAATCTGAACCCTGGTGCCTACAGGGCACAGATGATTCAACAGTTCTGCAGAAGCCATCTGAAGTTCAACCAGACTTATATCTAGCATCTGTCCTCGGCCAGCTTACCTAAGAGTGAGTCACCTGCCCCAGCACCATCCCCAGAGCTGGACACATAGGGTCCTCCCATCATCCGAATGGTCCATGTGAAACACCAGGAGCAGTGAGGTAGAGCAGTTGGTATTTAGCATCCATTGGGGAATTTGTTTTGCCTGTCACCCATGTCTGAAGCTGTGGGGGGCTGAGTAGGGGATCTCCACCCAGCTGCTCTCGTTTCTGGCATTGTGAGCAGCACTGGGGCCTTACGTGCTTGGGGGTGTCAGTGTAAATATTCCCAGCCATGCTTCACCCTCAAGGGCAGGTGGTGTGGCCACAATCCTTCTGGCAGAGCGCACCATGGAAGGGGTGCCGTGCTCACAGCTCCTTTCCTGATGCTGGCAACAGCCAAAAGGATTCTGCATTTTATGTATGTGCAAGGGTAAAGGACTTCTGTAAAAGCCAGAGAGCTCTGTGGGCTCAACACTAATGACAAGAGGAAGATAAACCTTTGTGAGTTCAACAGGACGTGGTCCTCATGGGCAGAACGTCAGGGGATGCGTGTCCACTGCTGTTCTTCATATCTGCTCTTTCCTCCTTGTGTGCCTAGCTAAAGATGGATGCAGAAGGGTTAAAAGATACTCATCTAAGCAAATTTAATCCTTTCCTTTCATTGCTTCTTTTTTTCCTAATGCCAGGAGGCAGTGGCAGGAGCAAGTCGGGTGCATTTCCCAGCCACAGGGTTGTCACCTCTCTACTGAGAGTGGCTTTGCCATTACATAAAAACTCTAAAACACAAGACCTTTTATACCCTTTTTTTTTCACAGTCTTGGTGACTGAAGTGACCCCTGTCCTGCAGACTAAATTTAACCCAAATAGCCGAGCCACCAGCAGACTTTATGGCATCAGGAGGCTTTTGTAGATTGTTTTTATCCATCTCTGCCAGTGATTGAAAGACTTTATATACCACCAGCAAAACTCTTTACTGTTATGAAACCTCGATAAGAAATGTATGGCCTGTGGATAGGCTCAGGGTCTTATGATGTTGTTTCACCAAAAGCAAAATAATTGCTCCAGAAAAAAAAACTCCAGAACTTCAGCTTGTGGCTGTGGTGGAGGCTGCGGTGCAGGTGATTTTTATGAAAACTCAGTATTTTCTAGGTATCTTTTTACTGTGTGGTACCAGGGGCTGGTCTGGAGGTCAGTGAGTTGTTGTCACTCATGGCTCTTCACAAGTGTTCCAGGCCAGGCTTGGAGCAGCCTGCTCTGCTGGAAAGTGTCCCTGCCCATGTCAGTGGTGGAAGAATGTGATTTTGAAAGTTCCTTCCAACCCAAACCAATGTATGATTCTGTAATTTTTGTGAGCATTTTGGAACGGGAACAGGAACTCATGGTGGCTCTACAACTGAGCAGAAAGTTAGGAGAGCAGCCACTCTTTAAGTCCAAGGCTTTGGGGGGAACATGGGTGACCTCGGTTCAGTGCTCACATTTATCAGAGACTGCTGGGCTTCCACCTCCATGATCACAGGTGCTATTTCAGGTGCCCTGGTTGTCTCAAACTCCAAACAAGGAGCTGTCAGACACCAGACCTTATGATACCAGCACCAAAATGGCTGAAAGCCAAACAAGATGCAGTGTCACTGCCATCTGGATCCCATTACCTGTGTCCATAAGTACATCAACCAGATCTGAACTGGAGGCCCAACTTCCCATTATGCTCAGAGGGGATGTATTCAGTGAAGTTTGGAGGATGCTTCACCCCTACATTAGAAAAGTTAGCCTGTTCATCTTGTAGGGAACAGATTTCCTTGCTTTATTTTGCCTTCCCATGTTGACCAGAACCAAGGAAGACAAGAAAAACAAAGCAATGTGGGAGGACTTGAGCCAAAACACTTCACACTAGAGGGAATGCTGGGACAAGGATTTGTTTCTGGTCTCTCTTCAGCAAGAACAGACACTTCAGACTGGGCATCCCAGTCTCAGTGGATTAAGACTTTCATTAGAAGGGCATGTAGTGGTAGGACAAAGAGGAATGACACTGACAGAGGGCAGGGTTGGATAGGCTATTGGGAAGGAATTGTTCCCAGTGAGCTCCTGGCACAGGCTGCCAGAGAAGCTGTGTCTGCCCCTGCCCTGGAAATGTCCAAGGCCAGGTTGGATGGGACTTGGAGCACCCTGGGGTAGTGGAAGGTGTCCCTGCACATGGCAGGGGGTAGAATGGAAGGATCTGTAAGATCCCTTCCAACCCAAACCCTAAGTAGCATGGTGAATTAAGTACCTGAGCCCTTGTTCTTTTTCTTTTCTCTTTTGAAACCAAATATAACTCAACACCTCAATCACAAAGCATACAGTGAATTAAAGAGAGATGGGTGAGATAGGACAGAGGCAATGGTGACACTTCCTAGGTCTACCAGCCAAACTGGCTTGGTGCTGCTGACGACCAAGATTCAACACCAGCCACTGGTCACTCAGCAGCCTGTGTGAGGTGTGGAGGAGCCTTTTCTTGCCCTTGTTTTTTTCACAAACAGGTGTCAGCAGAACTGATGTCATCACAGGTGGAAGAGTTTAGCCCTGAGCCCCTTAAAGGCTGCAACCCCTAGCTCATTGTCAAATCAATTACCAATTTACACCTTCTTCCAGAACTTTTCTTCAGGTAGAGAGCTGTTGGGTGGATGTCCAGGTGAATTATATGATATGTCTTAAGGTAGAAACAGGCTTAACTGGAGGAGCCTGAGGAGACCCCTGGAGTGGTTATCAGAAGTGCATGACTGAGGTGCTTTTTGCACATTGCAGGCAAAACATGAGCTGGCCCAAGCCTTTGGAGGTGCATGGGATTTCAGGAAATTGGTTGATGAGCTGTACCTTAGCTGTGTTGTGGATGTTTATGTGTTCCCTTAGATTTGGTCCTAAGTGTAAAGAGAAAATAAATGTACGCTCTGAGGTGTGTTATGGACACATGAAATCATGGAGGGATTGCTAACTGTCCCTAAAGCAGTGTGATTTGTAGTCCTATGTAAAGGACTTATTTTAAAGGTATTTTTCTAACTTGTGTTTGAAGGACATTATTAATTTATTTTATGTATAAATCTGCTCCTCTGCATTAATTATTACCTAATTCTGTGTTCTCAAGCATCATCTTCTGCTGTTTCATTTCTTACAAAAAAATGGGTTTCCCTTTTGCATTTTTCGTTAATCTTGCACTGAGTGTTTAAAGAAACACATAACCAAGCTGTCCTAGCATTTTGTCTCGCAAGACTTTTTTTCTCAATGGATCTTCACCAAAAGAAATCTCCATGCTTATTCCAGCAAACATCCATTGGCAAGTCAAGAGGTTGGGATGCATCCTCTTTGGGCCAGGTAATTCTCATAGTGGAAAGATTTAAGAGAATCACAGCCATCACTCGGAGTGTGACATGCAAGGTATTTGTTTGAAAACTCTTTATAGGCAGCCCATATTCCTGCAGTTTTCATGCTGTCTTGAAGGGATTGCACTATTTCCAGAGCCAGTCCATTCATGGCCAGTGTTAAAGCTCCTCTCACAAATAAAAGTAGTCACAAGAGCGGCTCTCACCTCGGGTTTGAAGATTGCAAGTTATATTGGGTGAAGGCAAAGGTGAACGTGTTTTACGGCTGGCATGAATGTGTCGGTTTTAAGGCTGTGAAATTTGGAAGAGCCTTACAAACCCATTCCCAGAGGTCAACAGGACAAAGCTCTCCTGCTGAGCGAGTGAATAGAAATGAGTTCATAATTACAGAGTATAGTAGCTTTTTCACCGTTTTAATTGAGGTTTTTCAGAAAGGAAGAGAACTTAAAACAATACAGAAATGTCTTTTGTTCTTTCAGGGCCATTTGCTGAGGGCTTTGCAGTGAGAGGAGAGGATGTTTATTAAAAACAACAATATCAAGACATTATTTTAGGGCCAAAGGGCCATTCCTAGCTGGAACAAAATTAAATGCTTGAGGTGGACTGGGCACTCAATGAAAATTAGCACTGAGCAAAATGATTTACAGCACATTGCTGAACTTCTGTTGGAACAGAAGAAAGAGAGAGGAGGGGAAGGAATTGAAGAAGTTGAATCACTCCTTTCCTTCTCTGTAGGATTTCCAAATCAAATTAATTAGGTTTAACAGCACATGGGTCTGAACCCTTGAAGCAGCATCTGGAAGTCAGGGGTTTATCCTCATCCTTATGCTCCTGTCTTCTCCATGCCCTCCTGGGAGCTGATGAGACTTGCTGGAGGGGACTTCAGGGGTGCAGAGAGAACACCCCAAACCCAATGGGGTTGTCACAGCCATCCATGCCAGGCAAACTGTGGGGGAGTTGAGCCAGCATAGTGGTGGCTGTGGAAAACTGCCTCTTGTCCAAGAGAAGCAAATGCAGGACCAATATTTTTTATTTTTATTTTCTTTTTAAGTACAAAAGTGAGTCTGCTGGTGTACTTGTCTGCAATGGAAAACAACAGTTCTAGTATCTAGATAAATCACAGTGTTTAGAATGTAATGATGCAAGAAACTCTTCAAAGCAGCTTAAGCACAGATGTTAAAATAATAGATGCAATTCTGCCCAGTATTTAGAAACTTTGAACCAGTGATGAAGGACAGGTCGTGTTTTCAGGAACAACTGCAATAAGGGTGCATCTTCAAAAGGAATCATAGTATGGTTTAGGTTGGAAGGAGCCTTGAAAATCGCCTCATTTCAACCCCCTGCTGGGTGTGTGCAGGGGCACCTTCCACTATCCCAGGTTGCTCCAAGCCCAGTCCAACCTGGCCTTGGACACTTCCAGGACTGGGGAAGACACAGCTTGTCTGGGCAACCTGTGTCAGGGCCTCACCATCCTCACAGTCAATAATTTCTTCCTAATACCTAATTTAAATATCTTCTTCTTTAGTTTAAAACCATTCCTCTATGTCCTAATCATAGAATATGTTCAAATGGAAGGATCCCGTAAGGGTCATCAAGTCCAGCTCCCAGCTTCTCACAGTACAGTCTAAAACTAAACCGCACGACTAAGAAAGCTGTGCCAGCTGAAGCTGAGCCTCTTCAAGAACAAGATGAAGGAGTTCTTATTGTAGTGCTGCTGCTTCATGATGAGACTTCTCAAGGACTTAAGTGTCCATAGTCATGGCAGTCCCAGCCGTGGGTGCTTGCCCTGCCTGCCTGGCAGGGCCCTGGGCAAGGGGTTGGCAGAGTGCACTTCAGAGAGATCATCACTTTGGTTTGATTTTCTGCAACATCACTGGGAGTTATTACACTAAATTAATTCTCCGGGCTGCAGGTCCCCAGAGGATGATACCAGCCCGGCAGTTTGTTCCTAGCAGGGCTCAGCTGCATGATTGCGTTACCACAGCCTAATGAATTACTGCGCACACACGAGGTGGACGTAATTGTCCACGTGTGCCACTGGCTGTGCCTGCCACCCGTTTCCAGCTGGGACATCACTCCCCTTGGTTGCCAAGCCATCCTGCATCAGCAGAGTTTTTAACTTGCAGTTAGATGTGCTGTTGGTGTGCTGGAGCTGGACAGAAGGACTGTAAGAGCAAGAGGAGACATGTGATGGGTCACACAAGGCTACCTCGCTTGATGACCAGCAGTGGACAGCAGGAAGAGGGTGAGAGAAACTGTGTATGCATGCAATGCTGCTTCCCAGCAGTGCTCTCCCCTTCTTAGTGGTTGGACTAGATGATCTTAAGGTTTCTTTCTCCTGTAAGTATTGAGCAGCTGCAGTAGAGTCTCTACAGAGCCTTCCCCAGGTTGAACAACCCCAACTCTCTCAGCCTTTCCTCATAGGAGAGATTCTTCAGAACTCTCCGAGCAATTTTTGGTCCTTCTCCTGGGATGCCTTGGTCATCTTCAAAAAATCCTAGAGTGTTTTGGTTTGGGAGGGACTTTAAAGATCATCCTGTTCCACCTCCTGCCATGGGCAGGGACATCTTCCACTATCCCAGGTTGCTCCAAGCCCTGTCCTTGGGTACTTCCAAGGATCCAGGTGCAGCCACAGCTTCTCTGGGCACCCTGTGCTAGCACCTCATCACCCTCACAAGAATTTCTTCCTAACATCTAATCTAAATCTCCCCTTTTTAAGTTTAACACCATTCCCCCTTGCCCTATCCCTACCTGCCTGTGTAAAAAGTCATTTTCTCTTGTTCTTATAAGCACTCTTTAAGAACTGAAAGGCAGCAGTGAGGTGTCCCTGGAGCATCTTTTCTCCAGGTGAACGAACATCCCCGGTTTCCCCAACCTGTCTCCATAGCAGAGGGGCTCCAGCCCTCAGAGCATCTCCAGGGCCTCTTTGGGACACAGTCCAGGAGATCCATGTCTTTGGCATTGCTTGTATTGGTGTTGCTTTGGTAGCTGATGGTGTGATTTATTTATTTTTACCCAACATGTGAGGAAAGCCTTCACTGTGTGTGCAGGTGTAGGGTGCCGTTGGGTCAGTGGGATGTAGGATGGGTCGCAGGGAAAGAACGCAAGAGCCATCCCCAGGGCAGAGAGCCAGAGAGATGGACAGCAAAACACCTCATCAGAGTTACACCACCCTCAGTGTGCCTTTTGGCAGAGGATTGCTCTCAGCATGTCCCCTTCAGCTGTGAGGAAGCAGAGGTGGAAAGGTGGAAAGAGTCTGCAGCT
Source organism: Cyanistes caeruleus (assembly GCF_971803275.1). Classification (NCBI taxonomy): domain Eukaryota; kingdom Metazoa; phylum Chordata; class Aves; order Passeriformes; family Paridae; genus Cyanistes; species Cyanistes caeruleus. Next base: position 80,041,180 of record NC_141732.1, read on the forward strand.
GGACCTTCCCCTACTGCAGACCTTGAAGTGAACCTGTGGCCACCAGATCCTCCTGTGGGTGAGCCCTGCCACCCATGAGCCTGCCCTGCAGGGCTTCTCTCTGTGTCACACGGTGCAAAACATGGCTGACTACGTGATGCTATTTCAGCCAGCCAGAATTGAGGGAAGGAAATATAGCAGCAGGTTCCTTTGCACTAGGAAACCGATCTGTTATTGAAATGGCTTTCTCTTTGGTGGAGTGTTTCCGGCACGGCTCCTCAGCACTGGAAATGGCTTTATCCATCTACACCTTGTTTTCCAGCATGAGTTCATGGAGGTGTTGTCAGCAGTTGATTGCTGGAGTGAATATGAAGTGAAATAACCTGTTTCTTTCTGGTGCTTTCCATCCTCAGATGAAAATGTGCCACTGCTTTGGAGGGAGCACCCAGGCTTCCTGCTGCCAAGTTGCTCCCCAAAGTATCTGGCAGCTGATCTCCAAGATAAGGGCAAGCACAGGTTGATACTTTTAATGGGTATAAATAAAAGGCTTTGTGGCACCAGCTGTCTCATACAATGTCATTCAGTGAAACCTGGCCCATTTGAAGAAGCCCAGCAGCACTTCAGTTGCATGGTTTGGGTTTCCAGTTTTTGGCCACGGCAGGTAGCCACCCTCTCAGCAAAAGAGCATCTTCCACCCCCTCCCCCTGCAAGCCCAAGCTGGGGTCATTGGCCCCAGGGACCTGGGAGGGAGCAAGGGGCTGAAGCTCTGCAGGGCCTCCTGGCATGGTTAGTGTGTAAAGAAGTTGCCAGCTTAAGTTGTTTGGGCTCTTGTTGCAAAAACAATATTTCTGTCTGACCCCAGTTAGCAACTGATGTTTGCAAAATAAAGAAGTCAAGGCACTGGAAATACTTTCCATTCCGGCTCTTGTCTCAGCCCAAAATATTAGTATTAAAAATATTGCATCTATTATATGCAGCTAATATCTCTGCTGGCACATAAATCACCCAGGGATTTTTCATCTCCATATTAAAAAAAAAAAAAAAAGAAAAAGAAAAAAAGTTAACTGTGCTCTATTTCTGGGTATTTGTTAACTGTTTTGTTTCCATTTATTGCTACCACAGCCACAGCAGTCTGTCTCCAAGGGACCATCTGTGGGAAAGAGAGTCCCTAGATTGATTCAGAAGGTGTCGGGGTCATTGACAGGCATGAAGGCGCTGAGTCTCTGCTCTTTCTCTGATAATGTCTTTATTTAGCGTGACAGCCTCCAGGGCACGAGTGGACAACAGGCTTCTTTCTTTCATTTAAACAAACATTGCTCCAGCCATTCCCAGCATTGTGCAGATGCTGTGGATCTTCCTGATTTCCTGATTAAAGCCGGGGGTGCAGGTCCCCAAGCAGCAAGGGCCAACAGCTACGTGACATCAGAGCTGCAGAAGGTGGCCCAGATTTGTGCCTCCCCCCAGGCAGTGTGTTCCCATCCAAACTGACAAGTGAAAATTCCTCCAAGATAAATTAAATTTTGGGAGTGAATCAGACCCTGGCACAGCTTAGCAATTCTGTGGGAGTGTTAGGGGTAGCATGAGAGAGGAGGCAGGAGTAGGGTCAGGAGAAAAGGGCTGCTCATCTTGAAGGTGATCCTGCTCATTGCAGAGGGCATGGGCAAATGACCTGTAAAAGGCCCCTTCCAACTCAAACCATCCATAATTCTATGAACTCTTCTTTTGGCAGTGGGACAGAGTTAAGTAAACATTCAGGAAGCAGCTTAGGATTGTCACTGGGTTGCGATAAATCAATTTCCAGATCAGTCCTGGCTCCCAAATCTCTGCCTCAAATGCTATAGGATACTGCATCTTGTTTAGAGAATTTAATGTGTTTGATAAAGGATTCTGGCACACCTAAGTCCAAGGCATCTCTCCAGCTTGGGTTGATGTTTTACTGCATCCCTTTGTCGGAAGTAATTGCTTGCCATTGACTTTGGGTCATCTCATATGTCTGGACAGCTGTCAGGAGATCCTGTCAAATCTTGCCTTAGCTCCTACAGCAAAGACATTTATTTTTTCACTAGAAAGCACTGGTATAAATAGAATATGGGGAAGAAAAACTCTAGGATGTCTCCTTGCTGCAGGTCAAAGAGGCACAGGGGTCTAAAGGAAGACAGCTGAACACAAAGGCAGCAGGTGGGGGCTCATTGTACTATTTAAGATGTGTCTTGGGGGACAGGACCACAGAAGGACGGTGGTGGGCTGTGTCTGTGCATCTTGGCACGGGTTTAAAGTTTATATCTCTTGGAGAATTATCAGATCTCGGGTTAACTGATCAGCCTGGGTGTATTTTTAAAGGAGGCAGCCTGGAGTCTGAAGTATAAGTTCTTTTATTGCAATGTAGTAAAAGTTGATTCCGTATTCATTCAAGCCACATTCTTACCAGTAGTTCAGGATCCGTTTGTGTTTGGGAAACGTTGTGTACTGTGGTCTTGTCTTAATTTAAACTGTTTTGTCTAAACTAGACTCAGTTCCTTGTCATTGTGTTTTCTGATGGTTTTTATGTAATTTTTGCAATCTTGTTTACAGTGCACTGAGAATCCAGCAACGTAATTCCAAGTAACGTAGGTTACAAAGAGAACCATTTCCAAGCAATTTCTATGTGAAATCACAGCAGTGATTTCTACACCAGTCTGGGCAGTCAGCCTTGAAGTCCAGGAGGTGCCTTTGTAGCTGGTTGCCCGCTCTGTGCAGCAAGGGCCTCTATCTCGACATCCCTCATGATTTGTGGGAGATCCGGCAAAGCCTTAAAAGAGCTGTTTCGGAGCTATCTCACATGCCATCTGTACTTGGGATGTCTTTCCCAAGCTGGTGTTGCAAAACAGCTCCTTAAATTCCTCCTGAAGATTCATTTCCATGAAGCTTAGAAGAAAATAGCTGACTCAGGCAGCCTGTGCAGCCAAGCATTGCAGAGTGTGAGGGCTGGCCCTGGGCTTCAGCAGTCGTGAGGCTTGCTTTTCACTGCTTTTGAGTCCATCCCGAGGGGTGTTGTGCCATGTCCCCTCAGCCCAGCAGAGCTGTCTCTGCTCCTGCAGCACAGTCTGCAGACTGGTGGTCCTGTGAATGAGAAGCTGGTCGTTCATCCATTTGCTTGTGAGCCAGTGGGAATTTTGGATGTAAAGACACAGTATCACACTAATACTTAGTCAGTCCCATCCCCTGCCATGGTTTGGGATATCTTCCAGTAGACCATGGTTGCTCAGAGCCCTGTCCAACCTGGCCCTGAGTGTTTCCGGGGGTAGAGCCTCCACCACTTCTCTGAACAACCTGTACTGGTGTTTTACAGCCATCATTGTGAAAATCAGTGCTACCATGTTGGTTTATAGTGAGTCTGATTATGCTATGAGGACCAAACAAAATCATCTCTAGCAAACAAAGGCAGATGTGGTGTCCAGGTCCAAAGGAAGGGTTGTCTGCAGTAACTGTACCTCAGGACCAAGGTACAAAGAGCATTGTGCCCATGTAGACAACTCACATGAGGATTTCATAATGCTTTTCCCAGCAGCCAGAGACTCTGAGCCTCATCACAAACATCTCTCCCCTCACAGCGTTGTTTTGGTTGGCTGTGCTTGTCTTCTGGCGTTCATTGTATGTTTGTAAAGATGCATACATGTAAGACTTAAAGTATGCACTTCATCTCAGCTGTTCAAAGATGGTCTTAAATCTTGATCACCACTTTGACAGGTGGACTTTCTACACTTCCAAGATGCCATGTCTGTCTAGATGATGTGGGCTCCGTCTAGCAGTTGGGGTGGTCTCTACCCCTGGTGACAGAATGGCATGAAAGAAGTGTGAATAATTTCATTTTTGTTTTCAGGAGTGAACATGACATCTTGTTCCCTTCTCATCTAAGAAAAATGCAAACAAAAATGAAACTGTAGCCAAGTGAAACCAGTTTGAGAGAGAAAGCCAAAGGGAAAACACAACACAGATCCTGTGTTCTTCATCCTTGGAGTTGGTGGTTATTGCTTTCTGTGGGGTTTTGAGGTTTTTGATTAAATTGTGTGGAACTGTCAGGTTTATTTGAGTGTTTCCCATTCTCAGCCATAGCAAGGCCAGAAAATGGCTGGATAGAAAGGATATCATAGAAAGGATAGAAAATGCTGTGATGCTCCCTGCATCAAAGCAGTACTGAGTTATCATTAACCATTCACATGAAACATCAGAGTGCCTTTGATGGAGGTAGGCTTGCTGAAGAATACTTCTGGGAAAAGTCAGGCCTCCAGAATAGAAATTCAGATATTTTTCCTCATTATATTAATAAAAATATTCCCCAGACCTCTTGGGATGGGTTTTAGGTGCTATAAAATCCCACCAAGTCCTAACCGGGATCATTCAGTCCCTCCAATTTGGACCACAACATCTCTTGAGTGCTCAAAGCCAGTGATGATGAGTTCTTCTGACCACAGCAGTACTGCCATGCCCAAACTCCTCCAGCAGTGCCTGCTTCAGGGTAGCAGTCCAGTTGTCTGTGGTCTGGCTGGAATATGCTTAGTTCAGAAAGACTGGGTCTGGAGACATGATTTTGTTCAGGGGATGTTTCAGAGAATTTTGCTGCCCTTTCTCTCTTCAGGCTGAGTTTCCTGGGCAGATAGCTAAGTACAGCCAGGAATAACCTCCATGTTAAATTGAGAATTTTACTCTTTCAGTGGTGACTCTAAGAGGGTTCCTTCTTAATTTTCCTCCTTCAATGGAAAATTGTGTTGAGATTTTCAGAAAGAAGGTGAGAGAGGTGGCCTGACATCCCACAGAGTGAACCCCACCATTTGCAGGAGCAGCTCCTGAGTTCCTTGGGGATGCTCTGCTCCCCCAGCCTCGAGGAGTGTCATGGATAGGAGGGATCTGGGGTCATCATGGGAATGGAAGGTCCCACAGAGTCCATTCCCGCAGCAGATCCTAGAAGTGTCCCAGGCCAGGCAGAATGGGGCTTGGCACACCCAGATGTAGTGGGAGGTGTCCTTGCCCATGGCAGGGAGGTGGAACTGAATGATCTTTAAGGCTCTTTCCAAAATGAGACATTCTATGATTCTGTGATCTTAATCAACCCCTTGAAACAACAGTTGCTAATTAGTTGCAGGCATGTTAATAGCAAAGCTGATCGTGAGATAATTCCAAGACTTAGCATTATATTATATACACACACAGAGGTGAAGATGAGACCCTGACCAAGCAGTCAGAAGAGTGCAGAGAAACTTACTGTCAAATGCAGTGAGGAATGTGTTCATTCAAGCACTAAAAGGATGCAAGAGATGGAGAAGATTTGACCTTGGCAACACTCTTCATTCTCAACCTCTTTCCTGAGTGTCTGCAAGTCCATATTAGTTGTTAATTACTGGGTGGCCCTGGCTATGCCCACCAGGTATAGCCCAAAAGTCCCAAAAAAATTAGTCCCAAAAGCAGGACTAAATCAGAATCTGTGCTCTGCAAGGAGCTTTTGGTGTCCTGGAGGCTTTATGCCATGGGGAACTTGGCTGAGATTGAGGACAAGTATCCAGGCAAGTTCTCCAGAGGCAGGAACCAGCATGTGCAGAGACCTGGTCCCTCAGTCCCAGGATGGGACTTCAGTCTGTTTGGCCATACAAGGTGCCCTGCATCGTGGGGTAAATGTTTTAAGTACCACTGGAAATGTATAGAATCTCAGAGTTTCTGAGGCAGGAAAAGACCTCTTAGAGCATCGAGTCCAGCCACTCCCCCAACCCTGCCAATGCCATCACTGACCCATGTCACCAGATGCCACTTCTGCACAGCTTTTAAATCTCTCCAGGGATGGGGACTCCACCACTGCCCTGGGCAGTTGTGCCAGGGCATGACATCCCTTTCAGTTAAGGAATTTTCCCAATATCCAATCTAAACCTCACCTGGCTCAGCTTGAGGCCATTTCCTCTTGCTCTGTCCCTTGTTCCCTGGGAAAAGAGTCCAGCATCCACTTGGCTGCATCCTCCTGTCAGAGCCAGAAGGTCCCTCCTGAGACTCCTTTTCTCCAGGCTGAGCCACCTGAGTTCCCTCAGCTGCCCCTCATGGGACTAGTGCTCTAATGTAACTCCTCACCTCTCAGTGTTTGTAGGAATTGCTTACCCAGCTCTCTGTGCAACCACCAGGAGAATGCAGCCCTGCATTGTCTTCCAGCTCCTCACGTGCCAGACAAATGGTGGGGGCTCTCAAAAGACTCTTCTCACTCATGGGGATATGGGCAAGGCTGACAGGACAGAGCAACTGTGTTTTAGACCACAGCTGTCCACGTGTCTGGAGTTACTTTCCCCAGACTTGTGCCTTCCTGCTCCTTTCCTTGGGAGCAAACAATGTAGTAAAAACTTGAAGGAATAATGTATTTCTGAGCACGTAGGCTGGTAATCACTAAGACAGCTGAAGCCTTAGATTGTTTGCGTAGGCTTCTCCAACAGAACAGACATTTGTCAGATCTAAATTCTGTTGAAAGGTATCTCATTTAGTTAATTAAATAAAAAAAATAAAATAAAAAATGGGTGGAGAAACAATAGCAGAAGCAATACCATCCTATTTCCAGCTTGGCAACCCTGGCTGTCTCCCCTTGGTTTTTAGTACTTTTGCAATTTCTTTGTGAACTCTCAATGTCTCTTTAATTTCCATGTTGTCCAATGGCCAAATCCCACTGAAGTCAGGGGGAGTTTTGAACTGAACTGGAATTTGGCCTTTGAAGTGAAAATAGTTATTTAATGTTAAATGGAGTCAAGAGATAAGAAACCATTGTACTGTCCAGATGATTTTTCTTGTAGCTGAATTATGGTTCCCTGCAAGGCACTGAATCCTTATGGCTAAGAATGAGCAGAGGGGGACAGAGGAAGGATTTCCCAGTAACTGCAGCATTTTTCTGGGGTAAATTCTTGCTTTACTTGGAGATGTCGCTGTGTGAGTCAAGCTTCAGCTGTTCCTCCCTTCAGCATCTCAGACCTAAAAGCCTGTGTTGGGAGGTGCATTTGGGTGCTTGCCTGGCCTGGTTCCCTGGGCTTGGCACATCACCCCGAGGCACCAGCTGGGGGCATGACCTTAACCTGCCATCTGAGTACCTACAGTGCTGCCCTCGAACAAGCACGAGGTTGTTTGCAACAACCCACAGTGGCAGTGTGATGGGACACCCAGGTCCCCATTTTGTCCTTTCCTGGGGTTTTCTGTGTCCCCAGCACCTTGGTCACACCTGAGAGCAAGCATGGGTTGTCCCAACCTCCCAGGCTTTGAGATGCTGTGAAGTCAAGAGAGTTTTAAGATCTGAGCCCCATTCTCCCTGCTTTGGCTCTTCTTCCCTGCAGATCCTATTTCTTCTTGGCTTTTCTTCTTTGCTGGGGTGTTGGGAAGATAAAAGCACACAACGAGTCTTTGCCTGAATGCTGGATGATTGTCTAGATCCTTGACTGCTGCCAAGTCACAGATATTCTCCTTGTTTGCCATTCTCCTTCCTTTGCCTTTTATTTCTTGCAATTTTTTTCCCTAAACTTTTTTTACTCTGGTGTTTTCCACCCTTTGGCCAGTGACTGCAGAGCTTTGATCACTCTGCCTTTTGCCATGGGGACATCATCTTTTAGCTGTCCTGTGGAAGAGCAAGGCTGCCTGTTCTCCCCCATCCTATTGCAACAGCCCCAAAATGAGCAATCTTGCACATTCCACCTAACTAGGTGGGTTTTTTTATTTTTAAACCTTTTTAATTTTAAATTTCTTTTAATTTTAAACTTTTTTTTACATTCATAACTCTTAACCACTAAGGGTTTGGTTTATAATATCATCATGTCTTTAGAAAAAAAATTGTCCCTGCATGCATTTCTTGCAGGAATTTATGGCCAAGTTTGGTTCCCAGCTCATTTCCAGGCATTTTCTTTCTTCTGAAATTATAGCCATGTCTTTGTGCAACTTGTGTAATTTATTTCTGTGCAATATTTACAAATTAAATAAAGTAGCAGGCTGACTGGCTTATAAGCCAAGACTTGAAGTGCAACCAAACAGTTAAACTCAGATTAAACTCAGTCTGAGAGAAGAAAACCGCAGAAAGCAAAACTCTTGTACACTTGGGCCTGTGAGGGCTTTGTACCAGATAAGGTTTTTAACTAACTTTTATTTTGACATTCGCCTTTTAATAAGCATTGCTCTTTACAAAGCGGTTTATGTGATTGCATTACTGAGAGGAAACAAAGAAATGCCAGGAAAACTTGATGTGGAGAATCTGTACTCATAAAATGCTTGTAGGCTCCAGCAAACAGGAAAGCTTTTCCCATCTCCCTTTTTTTTTTTTTTTTTTTTTAATTCCCTGCCATTCAGTTTGCAAGGGAAAAAAAACAAAACAGAAAAAAATCCCCACAAAACCAAAAAACACACACTGAATATCTCAGAAAACCAGATCTGGTGGTCTGAGAGTAAACACAAATTCCTTCCAGTGCCATGAACAAGCATCTTCGTCCTGCGTTTGTTAAACACGAGCCCTCACTTTTTATGGTTTAAAAGCCAGTTGGCCTCAGAAAATAGGTTTTGACTCCTGGGGATGCCAAGGAATACAGATTCTGTGTGGGGATGGCTTTGGCAGGCAGGGCTGGAGACTGCTGACCATTGAAATGTATTTGTGAATGGCTGCTTCCTTCGTCCGAGCGCCCTTAGCTGAGCAGTGCCAGTGATGAAAATAAAACTAATTGCTGTGGGATGGGTTTAAAGTAAACACTGCTATTCATCCCAGTTGATGTGGGGGGTTTGGGATAAGGGGTGAGGCTGACCAGGGGCTTTATCATGACTACAAAACCAGTAAGGAGGAAAACCACTGCAACCACCACAGCGCTTAAACTTGTTTCCTTAATTTTGGGGCTGAGACTAGGGAGATGTCCTGTGTCACCCTCAAGTCCTGTGTCACTGCTCCCAGCAACCTTGTAAAGAGCTGGGCATTAAAACATCCCATGGGCTCTCAGAGCCAAGACCAATATCAAAGAGGCAGCAGGCAGGGGATGCCAGCATGCTTAGGGTGAAGCACCCAGCCCTGGTGAAGGCAGCCAGTGCCAGGACCATCTCCATCTTGGGTGCATCCTGCATGATGGCATTCCAGCTCTGCCTTCTCCGCTGGGGATAGCCACACTGCAGCCTGTTTGGAAATCTGAGATGCCTGAGACTGCCAAAGCATTTCTTCTATTCAGCTCTTGTTTTTTTGGGGATTTGCCATCTCAGCTACCGGTTACAGCCAGCACTCAGGGGTTTGTCCCTTCTTTCTGAGATGTTGTAGTCTCTCAAGTAAACCCTTTGGGGGCAATTCCTCCTCTTTCTGGCTGTTGGGTTTCCATGTTACCCACTTGGAGCTCTGTATGCATAGGCCTCTCTCTGAAGGTTGTGGTCCTGGGTGCCATGCCCTCCATGCTGCCAGAGCCAAGTATGGTCTTCTTTTCATCCATGCATATGTCCTGTCCTGCTGTAGCAGTGCTGAAGGATGTATTTAAAATAAGGCCAAACAAAACCATTTGGTGTGGACAGATCACCAGTTTACTTAGTATCTTGCTTTTTAGTTATTTTTTTTTCCACTTAGAAATTCCCGATAACACTTAAAATGGTTCACTGCAAACCCATGCAGCAGTGTGCCATGTTGGCAGGCAAGAAAAGAAAGTGATGATGTAGTCTGGGTATATCAGGAGATCTAAAATCTTCAGAAAAATAAAAAACTTCTAGTATTTCTTGCCTACCTGTCTTGCTGACACTTTTTTTCCTGGTTAGCGTGGAAGTAACAGAGAAACATGGGAGAATTTAACTCAGAAATCTGGGAGAGCTTTTCCTGGGAACCAAAGTCATGTTGTCCAACTGCACAAAAATTTTCAGCTGAAATATGACTGTCACTGAAAGAAATTTAGAGGCATGAGTTCTTAGATGACAAGAAATTGCCTCCCTTTTTGTGGTCCCCTGCCAAGGGCCAAGCTGTTTGGTGGAACAAATGTGTTGGCCCAGCAGAACCACGAAGGGATGAATGAACTTTCTTTGACTCTCTTCCACTTTTTTTTTTTTTTAAATTCCCTGCCATTCAGTTTTCAGAATAAAAAACCAATCAAGCAAACAAACAAACAAATCAACCAAACCAAAAAACCTATTTGGTTTCCAGCTAATAGGAGTTAAAACCTATTTTCTGAGGCTTTTCAGTGACTTTCCTTGACTTTACAGGCGACAGCAGAGACTTCCCAGCGGGAACAAGTCTCAGCAGCACACGGATCATCAGCAGGGTGGCACCAAGCATAACAGGGACCACCAGAAACTCTACCAAGGAGGTCAGGCCCCTCACTCCTCAGGCAGGACGGGCCACCACGGCTACAGCCAGAACCGGAGATGGCACCACAACCAGAAGCACTCACCCAACGACAAAGAAACGCACAGAAACGCCAAAGAGACTGAGAATTTGAAAATCGAGGACAGCTCCGTGTGCACGGCGCACGTCCCCGCGGAGGCGCCCCGAGGCCCCGAGGCCGTGGAGAAGCAGTCCCAGCAGTACGTCCCCGAGCCGGAGACCAAGCGGAAAGACAGCGTCCACGAGCGCATTGGGGACAGACCCAAGATCAATTTGCTTCAGTCTTCTAAAGACAGGCTGAGGAGGAGACTAAAAGAAAAGGTATTATTTCTTGAGTTTCTCTTTTTCTGAGAGTCTGGCTGTTGGCTGTTCTCCATACAAAGGGTGGGGTGGGCTCAAGGGACCTTTCCATCAGTGCTCCCAACTTACTTTAATCCTTCATTTTCTACACTTCTCTTGAGGTGTCTTTGTGAATCTTCAGGAGGCCTTTTATTGAAAGAATTGTGGCTCTGAGCTTGACTTCTTGGTTGAGGTTTCTACCAGCTTGAGTTCTTCAGGGACTGGGAACTCTCCCCTTTTCCATGGGGGAAGGCTGGTGCACTCATGCGTCCCCTCCTGGTCTGAAGAGCTCAGTCACTTTGCAAAAAAAATCTGAAAAAGGGAATTTGTCTCTGCAACTACAGAGCTAAATCCCAAACTTTGACTCTTGAGTACTGAATAGTTGGACTCCGCTGCTTTAAAGCTGATATCCATTTATCTCTGCAGTGAATTGAAATGCCCTTATCTCCCCTCTTCCTTCCAACAACCCAACAATAACAAAAGTATTGCATGCAAGTGACAGAGGAGAAATCCTTTTTGGAAACAATATTCAGCCACAGATTTCTGAGGAATTTGGAGATGATATCTCCATTTTCCCCCGTGAAACTCAGATCTTTCTCTTGAGATTCTTTTGTCAGACTGTAAAAAGCATCCATGGGGTTATCTCTAATGAGATTTCCAAAATACAGAGCAAAAATAACCTGAACATATACAATTCCATGGGAGTGCATGTTGGAAATGTATACCTTTGAATGCATGAGCATTTACTATTTCTGGATGTGGCATGAGGGGGAGTAAGAGATTTTGTTAGTTATTTTTATGTTCTTTAAAGCGATGGGAGTATAGTAGAGACTTTCAGAGTATTCATTTTAATGCTCTTCTCAGAAATCTAGAGTCTTGTAAGAATAAAAATCTCATCAGCACCCACTCTTGGGTCAACACAATCTGCTGGGAGATTTGGACAACTCTCTTGGGGATGGGGTTTGTCAAAAAAATTGCTACAGGTCTGTATTGTACAAGATTGAGCTGGAGAGGCAGAAGAGAGCAGACCAGAGCAAGCAGAATGCATGCCTGCTGCATGCTGGGGAAAACGGAGGAAATGCGTAGAAAAATGTTGAAAAGAAGCAGTAATTTCTGTGGTAATGATGGGAGGTGAGAAGTGTAACAGGCAAGAGATGGAAAAGTCAAGAGTCCTTTGAATGCTGGGATCATGTGACTTCTTTCATCTCAATTTGCATCATTAAGTATGTATTAAAAATATATTTAGATATATAATATATATTTATAATTATATATCTTACGTTAAAATATATATATATATATATGTAAAAAATATATTTGTGGGATTGTTGTCTGAAGATTTTGCAAACATCAGTGCACTTTCTAAAGAGAAGCAAAAAAAATGCCCATTATCATGATGTCACAGACACCAGAAACTGGTTCAAGATGCCAAAGACAGTCAGAGGTGATCAGACTTTGGCATTCTGGCTCAGGACCCTCAAGGACATTTTCTCCCTGAGCTGAGGGGTAGGACTTTGGGATGGTGTGGGAAATAGAGAAAGGGGACATTTCTGGGGCAGGATGCATGCGCTTGTGCTTTCCAATGCTGAGGTTATATTGTGCCACTAAAATATGCTTTGTCTTTTCTCTTTCTGTTTGTTCTCCCAATCCCCTTCCCCCTTTGCTGTTTGTGCAAGGACATGGGCTGATATATCTGTTTTTTCCTTGTGTAACAGACGCCTTGTCTTTCCCTTTTCACGGACCAGGACGAAGTTACGGTGGAAACCACCGACCCTGAAAAGAATAAAATGGACAAATTAATTGAAATTCTCAACAGCATGAGAAACAATAGCAGTGATGTTGACTCCAAGCTCACCACCTTCATGGAGGAGGCCCAGAACTCCACCAACTCTGAGGAGATGCTGGGGGAGATAGTCAAGACCATCTACCAGAAAGCGGTGACAGACCGCAGCTTTGCTTCCACAGCAGCCAAGCTGTGTGACAAAATGGCCCTCTTCATGGTGGAAGGAACCAAATTCCGGAGTCTGCTCCTCAACATGTTGCAGGTAATGAGATGAAGTTAGTTGTTCCGATGCCTGCAGCATCATCTCAATTGGTCTTACCATTTATTTGGAGCTGAGCTGTTACCAAATTCCTTTTGGACCCAGTTGATAGGTTCAAATTGCAGCTGTTGTTTTGCCTCCACACATCTTTAATGGTACCACAGATACTGTGACACTGAGGGCATTATCAAGGTACTCCTCGTTCACATTTCGTGAACTCTACATGGAATTGTAGCATCTCACACCAGGGCCTGTCTGAGTAATGAGTCAGTTGCTTGAGGCAGCATCCCCGTGGCATGGAAAGAAATGATCTGGGAGGGTCTCTCAATGTAGGCTGTTAGAGTGGAGGGTCCATCTCATCTCAAATGGTCTAGACACCAGGATGGTCCCTGAGCAGGCTTTTTGGCTGCATCACGTAGCTGAAGGATCTGATTCTGGTTTCTGATTGCAAACAAAACTGAAATACTTGCGTATTTTCTCACTATTTTGGGTGACTAGTTTATTGGTATGTGGAGAACTGGTTGGTTGTTCTGCTTCAAAACCATCAGTGACAGCAAAGTTGCAGTGGGGAGAAAAAAGCAGTGGCTCTGATAACTGGTCCACAAGGTTGCACTTGATGGTCCTGGAGATCTTTTCCAGCCTGGATGACTCTATAATAATATTGTATGATAAAAAAAAAGGGCTATCCTCAACTGCCCATGGTCTCCTGAGAGGAGTGTGTTGTACTGCAGTGCCACCATCAGAGAGGGCATGTTTTTTGGGAGGGTGTCACATGCACCTCCAATTTTCTGCCTCTGGAGACAGAGTTGAAACTATGAATTTCCATCTTTAATTTAAGGTGCATTTCCATGTGGCTGTTCCCTCACACACATATCTGTGGGACATACAGAGCTCACATTTTGTTTCTCTGCTCTCCACACTAGTCTTGCTCAGCATCACTCCAGTTTTTGACTTGCCTTCTCATTCTTCTTGCTGCTTTTGTCAGAGATGCTCTCTTGGATGCTGTGCCTGGCTGCCTGTACCTTGAGTTGGCTTTGGGGCAGCACAGCAAGCAGGGAAATAAGGAGTAAAATAAAATAGTGAAAATCAATATCAGATAATTCTGCAGTGACTGGTCCAGCTTTGCTTCTCTCATTGTTCTGTGTGCTTGTCAAACACAGCATCTCTCCCCATGCCTACTCCCCTCTGCAGAGCCCTTGGTCTGCATACACATCTGCCCATTACCTGTACCAGGTGGTGATTTTTTCTAGATGAGTATTTCCAAAGGGATTATCAATCAGAATGAGGGAAATTGCAGGCAGAATCAGTCCCAGAATTAGCAGCAAGGGGCTGAAGGAGCTCTAAACCTGCTGTGCATCCCGTTCTTCCCATACCAAGTCACTCTTGCATCTTTCCCTGTCAGGCTGAGCAATCTAAGAAATCCAGAATGAAGTCCAGGAATGATGGCCAGGGAGCAGCAGGGTGTTAGCCCACAATTGATGCTGATGGCAGTCCTGGGTTAGGGAGGACACTTCCAGTTTGCTTTATTTGCTTGCCCCAGTAATTCCACCCATGCGAACAGACCCAGTAAAGTGATTTATACTGCAGCATCCTGTGCAAGACAGAGTGGCTTCCCATTCAGCTCTTCACAGCATAAATGTAGGATAAATAATAGATCTGCTATCTCCAGAGAGACTCAAAGTGCTTCCCAGGAACGTGTAGCCAGTCACAGTGTGATGGGAGCATTGTGGAGAGCTGGGGAGGAATGAAGTGCAAAGAGGGAGCGGAGTGTGCCAGTGACCGAGTTCATGTACTGAGGCACAGAGAAGTATGCAAAAGGGATTTGTTCAGCCCCAAACTGCACATCTTTTATGAATGCCTTGATGGGGCAAAAGGTGACAGATCACTACAGGTCAAAAGCAAAGTGCTGTGTGAAATTAAATAATTTAACATTTCCTTTGTGATAGTAAAGGATTTTGACTTTCTCCAGGCACTGTTTCATTTTCCAAACAAAACAATCAGATGCGGTCAAACTGATTCATAAATACTTCGGTGGAGCCCTAAACCAGGAATATTTGAGGTATTCAGGTCTGATAGCCCTGGCTGGAGACAGAGCCAGGTCTGAGGCAGGAAAGAGTCATTGCAGCTGTCTTGGTGTGAAATAAGGAGATTGATTATCAATATCAATATGGTATGTTGGAACTGATAGAATATATTATCAGTATTAATAAGGCATATTGGATATTATGTCATGTTACAGAATAATGTGAATATCCTATTGACGTATGATATATTAATACATTGATATAAATTATTATATATCCATATGTATACACACATAGATAGATATACACACACATGTATATATGTGTGTATATCCATATATTATATATTATAATTATAATGTTATAATTATAACAATATTAAATATATATAATGTATATAATATATACTATATATAATATAGTATAATATATAATAATATTATATATAAATAATAATAATTATAATATAATAATATATATCCATATGTTATAATCATATTTTTGTATGATTAATGATAGGACATTACCCAGCTACAGTCCTGGCCCTTCCACCACCAGATATTTTCCATCAGGCATTTTTAGATAATTTGCCGTTAATTAAAAAAGAAAAATAAACCTCTAATGAAATGCTTGCTTCAGAGCAGGATTTGTGTCTCTCTAGCACCTTTCAGACTAATCTGATCCCCGGACGTAAGGAGCTCGGCTTGCTGGGCACCGGCGAGCTGGGGAATTACTGTGCCGGGGTGTGATAAATCGGGATCAGTGTGATCCCTCCCCATGCTGCTGGCGCCTGGGGCTGCACCACTAGCCCCCACATCTGCTCCTGGCAGATGCTCCTGTTTTGTAGGGGCTTGTTTGTCCCTTTCCCTCAGGACTGCGATGGCAACAGCTCACCCCCACCAGAGGACCTCAGGAATTGATGCATAAACCCGTTCAGGTGCCCTGCCAGCATGGCTCTACCTATAGACAGCATCCCTTTAACTGTAGACAGCATTCTTATACCCTTCTGGATCTTGAAAGAAGCAGCAAGGGTTGTTTTTTTCCTGCAAAACAGGAAGTAAACTGTCTTTTTAACTTGGTTCCTCTTCTATTTTCAGCTGTTGACAAGGTGCTTGTGCTCAAGGGTTGCATATTGTTCACAGCTTATCTTAGGGCACTTGGTTTGAGATGCCAGTGCTGCAGCATGAGGGTATTGTCACATCATCCCCTCCCTGCCTGCAGCTCCTCTGAAGAGCTTCCCTACAGCCAACATGGTCCACTTCATCCTGTAAAAACAGGAAAACTCTGGTTTGAATTTATCCTTCACTCTGTGTTTTAGTCTAGAATCTTGGCTAAGTCTTGAATTTGGGTGCTGCCTGCCTCACAGGAAAAGAGATGTGGAAAGGGGAGCCATGGATTGACATCTGGTAGAGCTGCCATGTGGGAGCTTGGCACTCAAGGGATCATTTGGCATCTGGGTTGTTCAGCCCTGGCACAGGCTGCCCAAGCAAGTTGTGGAGGCACCACTCCTTAAAGGATTTAAAAGCTTTTGGATGTGGCACCTGGGGACATGGGTGGCCCGGACAGTGCTGAGGAATTGGCTCAACTTGATGATCTTAGATGGCTTTTCCAACCTAAACAAACCTGTAGTTCTGTGATTTGGGTTTGATTTTCTCCTCATTAAATTTGGTTTAGTCTTTTGGTAGCTAGATCTATTTTGAGCTGTGTGAGCCCTTGAATTGGACCTAGGTGAGCTGCACCTGGGGAATTTGGATGGCTGGGGAAATGAAAGAACATCTTAGTGGACACATAGACAATTTCTTCATGCCTCTAGGAATACCTTTTTAATTAATACATTGAAAGTAATTCTCCTGCAAGAGAGACAATGCTTGTCATCGTTTCACTCACTGGCATGCCCAGGCTCTTTTTTTTTCGTTTTTCTTTTTCCAGTGGTGGGGGGGTGTTAAGCAATGTGCCACAAACCCTTCACATGTAACATAAGTTGGAGTACTCCTCTGCTGGAACAACCGTGCTCTTTATAGCAGAGCTGTGTCTGCATCTGAGCTATGCAGAGCCAAGTGTATTATTAGAGTGCACATCACTGGGACTGTAATTGTACACTGCTCCCCTTGGCAACCACGGCCAACAGCACATCAAACAGAAGGCTGATACCTTCTTTTAATAATAATAATAATAATAAAAAAACCCAAAAATCACGCAACGAACATCCCGACACAGAGCAGCAGCAGAGCGTGCTGGCCTGCAGCCAGAGCCAGTGCCTGGTGCATCCCTGCACATGGAACTGCCTTGGTGCCAGAGGAGAAGGGCTGGTTCTGCTGGATGCCCTATGGCATACCCTAATGTATGCCCCATTTCACACCCTAATGCATACCCTAAGGTACACTGCATTCGATACGTCACAGGATACTCTGAGCCATACCCTACTGCACACCCTAACACATCCCAAAATTTATACCCTAATGCATACTCAGTGGTGTACCCTAGTGTGTATCCGGTCGGATAACCTGTGGCATTCTCTGGTGAATATCTTGTGGTGGAGCCTAATGCACTCCCATGGCATATCCTATGGTATATCCTAATGCACACCCTTTTACATACCATATTGCACTTCCCGTGGATATCCTATGCTATATCCTAATGCACACCCTTTTACATACCATATTGCACTTCCCATGGATATCCTATGCTATATCCTAATGCACACCCTTTTACATACCATATTGCACTTCCCATAGCATACCCTTTGGTATATCCTAATGCACACCCTATAGTATAAGCTAAAACATTTCCTGTAGTATGTCCTAAAGCATTCCCTAACACACATCCTAGTGCACACCCTAACGCCCACCCTGTTGCACACCCAAAACATACCTGATGATATACCTTACTGTATATCCTCCTGGATACCCTGGGGCATGCCCTAGTGATTACCCCATGGTATATCCTAATGCATTCTCCGTGGCATACCCTAATGAGTACCCTATTGCATACCCTAATGCCTCCCCTGCTGCACACCTCAATGCATACCTTATGGCTTGCCTTATTGCCTACCCTATTGCACACGCTGTTGCACATCCTGATACATTCCAAATGGCAAACCCAGTTGCACACCCACACAGGGTTTCTTCATCATCTTACTGCAACCTCTTGATGTCCCAGAAATGGCCCTTCCTTGGTTCAGTGCTGTGTTTAGCTCTGGATGTAGAGACTTCATAGAAACACAGAACATCCTGAGCTGGAAGAGATCCACAAGGATCCTGGACTCCAACCGCTGACCCTGCACAGACACCCCAACAATCCCCTAAGAGCATTGTCCAAATGCTTCTGGAGCTTTGGCAGCTTTGGGACCGTGCC
Organism: Cyanistes caeruleus; assembly: GCF_971803275.1. Classification (NCBI taxonomy): domain Eukaryota; kingdom Metazoa; phylum Chordata; class Aves; order Passeriformes; family Paridae; genus Cyanistes; species Cyanistes caeruleus. The sequence goes on from NC_141732.1 coordinate 80,059,227, forward strand.
CCAGCACCCTCTCAGGGAAGAGCCTTTTCCTAATATCCAACCTAGCCCTTCCTGGCACAGTTCCAGCCATTCCCTGGGTCCTGTCCCTGGTCACACAGAGAGGAGATCAGTTCCTGGCCCTTCTCTGCACATTACAAGTTGTAACTGCAGTGAGTCTCCTCCCCTCAGTCTCTTCTCCAGCCTGAACAAATCAAGTGACCTCAGCCCCTCCTTGTATGGCTTCCCCTCCAGACCCGTCCTCTCTATTCCCCTGAGACGAATCATGTGGGTTTTGGCAGAGGTTGCACTTGTGTCTTAGTGGCCTTGGTTGGGTTTAAGATGATTGGTGTGATCATTTATAGAGGGGCTCAACCAGGAACGACCAAAAACTTATTGCTGTTATCCAAGGTAGGGGATGGAAGAGGAGAATTTAGGATGAAGCATTTCTTGGGATGTAGGCATTATGGCATGAGGTGCTGGAGAACTGACTGATTCCCTCTAGTAAATGTGGGTGCAGTGTGAAGTGTTTGCCAAGATGAGCATGAGGTTTGGGGAGAAATGGGCTGAAGTTCTTCCTGTCCTGTAGCCTTTTTAGTCTGAGCAAGCAACCTCCCAGTGATAATAGCCCTTTCAGCATTGTAGGGCTTCAGGTTGTAATGATAGACACTGGGTGGATACTGTGGGAACTGGCACATAGAAGTTGGTTGGACTTAATGATCTTAGAATTCTTTCCCAGCCCTAATGGTTCTGTGATGTTTTGTGTTATTCTAAGTAATACATTAATGGTTAATGCTGAAAGGCAGATTTTATTTTTTCCTTCTCAACATGATTATTGGTGAGGAACAGTTTGTGGTTTGGCAGAAGTGAAGGCAGGAGGATCCAAGTGTGGCTGGAGAGTATCTGACCTGTACACCATATCCAGCACTGACTGCAAAAACCCATCAGTCCTCTTTCTATGGCTGTTTTTAATATAATTTAATTACAGATGGTCCAATCTGTGCACATAAAACAGAGCAGTACCACTTGTCTCTGAAAGGGCATTGCCCGACAGACATCAGAGAGGTCACTTCACTGAGAGGTGGGGGAAAAAATGTCCAAGTGCCCCTGGAGCAGATCCTAAAGCCATACGAGTGTGTGCTCATGTGCCACAGCGGTGAGCTCAGCTCCACAGAACAGCACCACATCCATCTCTAAGATCTGTGCGTGAGCCAACATTGCAGCCTTTGGTTTCTCCTCCAGAGGAGTTTGATGAGCTCTTTCCCCCAGTGAGGTGGAGATCCAGTAGGGAAAGCCTCCTTGGCTTGAGCTGCTCTCCATGGCTATCTGTGCAGATGAGGAACATCTGGGTGGTGAGCCTCAGAACAGATGCCAGCTCCTCGGGAGCAAACACAAGCACAGAAATAGCAAATGATGCTGCCCTTGTGTAGACACCTTCACTTAGGGGTTTGCAGAAAGTTGTAGAGCTTGGAAACCTTTCTTCCCTTACATTTCTGATACTGATAAACATCAAACCATCCTTCTTTTGTAAATCACTGTGGGACTCCCCCTGCAAAAGCTTGGTGTAGCTTTGAAGAGATTTATTTTCTATACGCCCAGGCAATTCAAAGGCAGTTCTAAATTCATGCACACTCATATATCCATGTAGTGCTTGAAGGGGCACGGGGAATGCAGCCCCGTAGGTGGCTCTGAGGAGCATCCCCAGCTGCTGCATCCTCCTGCTCTCAAGCACAGAGAAAAATAGTGGAAAGGGGACACATTCCCTGTTTTTTGCCCACACTTGTGTCTCTGGAAATATTCTCCAATTTTTTTGCAATGTATTTATTATTTTAATTTTATTACTTATTATCGTACCATTTTTATCACTTGATTCTTGTATATTTTTATTCAATTACTTCTTATTTTGCTGATGCGTTAATACATATGCTTATTGCATATATATTAATTATACATATATATTTATACGTATTTTCTAATGCTATATATCAGCATTATATAACAATGTTAATAATAATTTTTTTATTATTATTATTCTTACTGCAGTTTGGGGGGTGATTTTTTTCCCCTTCTTTTGCAGTCATCCGAGGCCAAACACGCCTCATGCAAGTGTCAGCAGCAGGCAGGAGAGGGAGCCCGGGGAGCGGGCTGGCAGCCTGCCTGCGCCGGCAGGTGAAGGGCAAGGGCTGGGCATCAACTGGAGCTGGCCCTGCTTTTACCCCGAGCCCGGCCAAGCCGTGTCTGTAGTAACAGCGCTGGGCTTGGCCACGGGAGGCTCCAGGAGCCGCTGGCACACGGCTCCCGTGCGGGGCTGGGAGTTACTGGAGAGCCCTGGATTAAATGTCCGGCGGCGTGCCTTGAGCTTGCCACTTCTCCCAAGCGGAACGGGGACTGTAGGAGCCACCCGGCTCCTCTGCAGCCTTTCCGTGGCAAGGGAACGCGGTGGGAGCCAGGGAGCACCAGACAGCACCTCCCTGGAGGGTGGTGGTGAGGTGAGGGAAGGGTTAATGGAGCCCAAGATGTCAGGTGTTAGCAGAGTGCAGAAAAAAGGGCACTTTTGCGCTGATAGGAAGGAGGGGATGGGGACAGGAGCTGTGCCACACAAGCATTAGAAGCTGGGAGTAGTTGAGCCAGACCCTAAATTAAACAAGCAGTGGGTTTACGCTGCACATCAGTCCTCAGTCTGAGCCCAGGGGTGGATTTTGAGGATCATGTTTGAATTGCAGCTGGAGGTGGCCGCATTGATGTAGCAGTGGGCATCACAGAGGATGCCAAGGGAATTGTCCCCACTGCTGTGCAGGTCTCTGGGGTCTGGAGTCTGCCCAATGCAGTCTCACTCATGGCTCTGCACAGGAAAGGTGTTTTGTTTAGACTAGCAGTGCATTGTGCAGTTGAGAGTTTGATGGGAAGCAGGACTAATTTTCTAAAAAAAAAAAAAAAATCTCATCCAGCTTAAAGATTGCCATGTTTTATTTTAATTCAATGTTCTGGTAAGGTTTTATACCTTATACTTTGCAATGCTCAGATTTGCTGTGCAGAAATATCCATGACCTTTAATCCATAAATTTATGTGTGGCTTCTCCTGGCTTCTTTTCACCTTGATTTTAAAGCCATGGTGGGGACCAGCCCATGCTACAGCACATGATGGGATGGTACTTGGTGTCTCGTTGTCTCTCCAGGCAGTGGATGCCCCGGGCATCTGCCAGTGATGGTGGGACCCAGCAGAAGCTCCAGCCTCTTGCTTGTGCATGTTGGTGGTGAAGAGTGTCAGGAGCACTACTGGCCGAACTGCTGCCTGCTAAAAGCACAGCTGAGTTCAGAGCAGGGAGTTCAGGTGGTGGGACCCATGCACACCCTGTGCATGGGCTCAAGCACGGAGCAGAGGCTGTTCTGGGCTCTAGGTGGAGACTGCAGACTGCTCAGCCTGCCTGCATCCTGCCTGCCGCCCTGGGACAGAGTCAGGCAGCAGCCTCCTGCTGGGGTGGGCTCTTGGCCGCCCCCAGTCATTGCTGGTGGGTGAGGATCCTCGGGGTCCTGGTAGAAAAAGCAGAAATACGTTATTTTTTAAAAGCCTCAAAATCCATTTATCCATTGGTAAAAGGTGAGGAAAGGCAGGGGGACACTTCAGTGTTGAGACCTCTCCAGATCGGGCTGAACTGGCATCAGCTCTTACTCTCGTTTGCTCCCGAAAGGCTCAAACCCAAGGGATGTGGGAGTATGTTCCTGTCAACTCAGGGCCTCAGCTGGCCCGAGGCACGCTCCTCACAGACCATCTGCTCCTGCCTGCTCCAACCCAAATCCAGCTCAGGCTGCTGCACCCACCTCAAGGTGGGGATTTTGGGGTGCTGTGTGGTTGGACGATCCCTGCTCCCCATGCCCGCAGACACCCTGCTGTGCCCAGCCCTGCTCTTAGCTAATTCCCTTCACCTCACCTGGGGACAGGAGTTTTGGAGGCTCGTTGGGATGCATCACCCTGCCTGGGATTTATCCCACAAACCCCACACCCCCCAGTCATTCTGTCAGGGAGTGAAGCATCCTGCTGACACAGGAGCACCCTGGAGCAACAGGTGCCAGGGACATCACCTCCTGTACAAAGGCCAGGGCAGATGGATATGCCAGCATTAGCCCAAAGATGGCATATGGGTAGAAGGATGTTGGAGAGGGAAACACCTCTTTTTCCCCCTGGGAAAGGGGGAAAATGAGGTAATATGTGCTTTGCCCATTGCTGTCTTTACTTGGACACAGACCATACAGAGGATGCTCTTGTGCTCACCAGCAGGAAATACCTTGTTTTAAGGTTGTACAAGTTTCTGTACCAGATTCAGTTTCTAGACAAGTGAGCCTGACTGCTGTGGTGGCACACAGAGGGATGATCCCGTGGGACCTGCAGCTTGAGCACCCCCAGCATCCCCCAGGCATGCTTAGGCTCAGGGTTTGTTCATTGCTGGGTATTTTGGTGTGTAGCTATCTGTCAGAATCTGGATTTGGAGAATTAATGCTTCTAACAAAGTCCACATATCCTTTGCCTTTGTTCGTTTTGCACACCCTCATCTTTTCCTGCTGCATATGTCTAAACAAGAAGATGCAAAATTATGGTGGGAAGTGGCTTTGGTGGTTCTTGGGAGCAGAGGAACTACAGGACATCTGAGGGGTGATGAATGAGGCCTGGGAATTATTTCAGGTTCCTGTCCTACAGCTTCCCAGGCCTGATACTGATGCAAAACACAGCATCCAAGTCTTGGTGACAGCACTGAACAGTGTTTGGCTGGAGGATGTTGCCCCACCTTGACACATTCTTTGGTATCATCAGCAGTGATGGTTTCCCCTTACGCTCCTCCCCTCACTAAGCATCCCAAAACAGTGCTTCCTTTTTCCCTCCCAGTGATAAATTCCTCCACTTCTCTTGCTTCCTTTCTTTTTTAATTACTATTGCTCTAAATATTAATTTTTTATAATCAGAGGATAAAACAAGCATCTCTGGCAGAGCTGGGAATCCAAACTCTGTGATAAAGCCAGGCTGGACAAGGTTTGAAGCATCCTGGTCTATTGGAAGGTGACCCTGCCCATGGCAGGGAGGTTGGAACAAGATGGTCTTTAAGGTCCCTTCCAAACCAAACCATTCTGTGATTCTGTGATTACACTTCCAGTCCAGGAGCAGCAGGAACTGAAAGTGAGGACTGCAAGAGCAAAGTGTCTGTGAGCTAAGGAGACAGTTTCAGGCTGGAGAAACAAAACCTTTTCATTTCTGCTTTGTTCATAAGAGTAAAATGTGTTTCCTTGCATCTCTAATATTCCAACCCATGCTATCCAGTGGTCTTACACACAGATGCTCAAAGTCTGCCAACATGTGGCAAAATACATCATGGTAATCATGGACATCCCTTTACAAATACAAAGGGTGGAAGAATTGAGGACTTTTGCAGGTTGAACTTGTTTTCTGCATCACCTTTCTGTAATCTTTGCTTTTCCAACATGGATAGGCAGCTTTGGAGGTATTGTAGGGTGCTCCATACATGTATACTTCAAGAGATGAGCGAAAATTATTAATGCATCTTTCACATCCATTAAAAAAAAAATAAAAACCGGCCAAATACAACATTTCTTACAGCAAAAGCTCCCTGGCTACATAGAATTTGTAAATATTAGCCTCTGAGAAAGATTTTCTGAGCTCCTTTGTGTAAATAACACTTTTTTAGCAGACTGGCACTTCACCTCTGGGTCTCAATTTTCAAGTGGTCGCTTGTGCCCCCATTCCAGAGCTGCATTTCCAGCAGGGAGATCCAGCTCTGGTACACGATGCCCATGGGGTGCCTGGTGGTGGGAGAGACGTGGTGAAAAGCAGACAGAGGAGATAAGAAGGGTGACAACCCCTTTGCTCTCCAGCGTGTTTGCACAGCAATGCTGAGTGCTGGGCCAGAGCCACCACCTCCCTGCAGACTAAACAGTTGCAGTGTTTTCTCTCCCATGACCGAAAGAATTTAGTAAAGGGTCCCGGTATGAAACTTTACACGAACTCTGGGTGCCACGAATATCTCTGGCTGGGAGTCTGTTAACTCCTCCGGTTCCTTGATCATCCGCACGGTTCAGTCCCAGGGCAGATGAAAGGAAGACCCATCCCACGATGGATCTGGCCAGCTGCCTGCAGGGCCCCCCGTGCTCTCCCACCCACTGAGTTTTTGCACGTCCATCTTTCTGGAGTTTTTTTTTTTTTGCTTTCTTTTAAAGGAGAGAGTCAAGAATTCTGGCCATAATGGAGCTCTGGAGTCCTCCAGTTCAGGAAAGACATGAACCTGTTAGAGTGGGTCCAGGGAAGAATTCTCTAGGGGCTGGAGCCCCTGTGCTCTGGAGGCAGCCTGGGAGAGCTGGGGCTGCTCCCCTGCACAAGTATTCAGGCTCCAGGGAGAGCTGAGAGCCCCTGGCAGGGCCTAAAGGGGCTCCAGGAGAGCTGCCCAGGGACTGGGGACAAGGCCTGCAGGGCCAGCACCCAGGCAATGGCTTGCCAGTGCCAGAGGGCAGGCCCAGCTGGGATATTGGCAAGGAATTGCTGGCTGGGAGGGTGGGCAGGCCCTGGCACAGGGTGCCCAGAGCAGCTGGGGCTGCCCCTGCATCCCTGCAGTGGCCAAGGACAGGTTGGACATGGGGCCCTGGGGAGCCCTGGGACAGTGGAAGGTGGCAGGTGGGTTGGGACTAGATTACCTTTAAAAGTACTTTCCAGCCTTGATTCTATGTTATCTCATGCCCACTGGCCCTTTTGGAACCACCTGTGTGCACCAATGTCCATCTAAAAGTTGCCCACTTCCCTGTGCTACCCAGCTCAGGGACTTCTACTTCAGGGCAAAGTTCTGGGGCTGGGAGAAGCCTCTAAGGCTTCATTTATCCTTTGGTCCTGGCTTGGAGAGAAGCAGAAGCCTCAGTGTCTTGCCCAGCTGAGCACACAGGAGGTCCCAGTCCCACCTCATGGTGAGCACCACCAAGAAGGCACTTCCTAGGAGAGTCTTAGCATCCCACAGAAGAACATCCTGCTGCCAGCTACCAGGCACCCAGGAAAATCCTTCCATGGAGTGAACTGATGTGAGCCAGGAGTGCCTGTGCAGTAAAGCTCCAGATGTCAAACTGGATCAGCTGCCTGCCTTTCCCTGCCCAGTTTCATTCATTCACAGGCAAGCTGGCCTTTCAATAGACACAGCTTCATTTCCAGTGCAAGTGGAATTCCTCCAGCCCTGGTGCCTGGACAAAGGAGCACCTTCGTCCACAGTCAGTTTTCCTCATCTTATATCTCTCTTTCCTGTTTGGAATTTGGCCTGTTCCCATAGACCCCTTGTCACCTCCACCTTATAAAGAGGACACATTACATGTGCAGAATTTGAAATATGAATGCATCCTGCTGGAAAAATCCAGCTGGTCCCCACTGCATCCTTCTGGGCTGCAAGCTGGGCATCTCCAGATGTGGCATTTGCAAGCAGGATCGATCTATCAGCCTCAATTGGGGTGCCAGTCATCATCTCAGCCTGTTGTAGGGAGTGGGATGAGCATTTTCTCAGGCACAGAAATGGCCTCTGAGCAGATTTGGGATTGGTGCTAGGACTCAGACCCTGCCATGTTGTGGAGAAAGGTTTCCAAACTGCCCTCTAAACAATCCCCACCCATGTGAAGTAACCCAAAAATAGGATTTTGTGAGATTTCTAGAAACCATTGTGCTTTTACACTGAGCTTGTGCAGCCCATGGGATGGGAGATTTATACTAATACATTTTTCCATGAGGTGGGGGTATCAGTACTGCTGTGGGATGAGCAGGCATTTGCTGTGCTTGATCCTCTCTCTTCCTACCACCTCCATGTAGCAAGGAGGGGATTGTAGGCATAGGGGTGGGATGCTCTAGGCGATTCTTTTTTAGAAGGAGGACTCTCAGTGTCTGCAAAATTCCCAAGGTAGCCCAAGGTTTCCTGTGCACACTCAAAAAGGCAAAGGGCACATCGCTGCCTCAAGATTCCCACAGTACTGGGACATGCAGGAATAAAATTAGTATAGCAAGGAGCTCCTGCACTGCTGCAGAAGAGCAAGGCTGCCGAGAGGGAGCGGCTTGCTCTGGACATTACAGGGGCTGTCTGCAGGGCTGGGTCAAATGGGTGTCCCAACTCCTCTGATGGCAACACAGCAAGGAAATTAATTTGTGTTTCTTTTGGTCCCTTGTCTCCCTTCCAGCCCTCTCTGTGGGACTGAGAGATTGGCTTGTGATTCTCAGATAAGTGATTAATTCCCCTTGTCTGTGTGTCCTGCAGATGGCGGGTCTGTCCCTTGCTCACTACAAGGTCTGGCCGAGGCTGGTAATGATGTTTTGCTGTGTCTGGGTTTGTAGTATAACAGGTCTTTAAGGTGATGATGAACTGCTGTTACCCAGCTGAGCTGACACCCTGGCACGTGTTTGGGAACGCAGAAAGGTGTGAGATAGGAAGGACAGCAATAAAAATTAAGTGACCGGGAAGACAACTCTGTCACTTGGGTAGTGCTGGAGGAGGCACTGGCAAACATCCAGGACAAAATGAGGACAACTTGGTTGTGTGCAGAGCAGGCTACTGATTTCACCCTCCTGGTTCTCTCTAAGTTTCCATCCAGACTGTGCTCTGAGATCTCTAGCAACTGCCAGGTTAGCAGCAAAACTTTTGTTTGCACATCCATCATTACACTCCACCAGAGTGATTTCAGCCTCAGCTAAATCAATAATTAACTGCTTGCACCTCTTCAGCCCCTCAAGGACCTCACAGACATCATTGGCTGAAGCCATGAGACACCCACGTTGGGTGGGTAATTGCTGCTGATCCCAGATTTGGAGCCAGACAGAGAGGTCAGGGTGAGACCAGGGGGCAGGAGGTTCAAGTGACCACTCACCTGGTCACCTCCTGGTTTTTGTAGATATGAGAAGTATCCACAGCTTCTCCTGGCTCTGGTCATCATCTGCCTCAGTTACCCAAAACTGAGAATGTAAAATTGATTATGTTTCTTGTCCTGGGAGTTTGTCTAGTCTCTGCTTTAGAAGAAAACAGTTTTCTGACCTTATTTTATCCTTCATGCCCAGATCCTTCTGAGAGGAATAAGCACTGTGTGTCTGCCTGATGGCTGCAGAATCCTTGTTGAGTTGTTCTTGCCTACCTGGAAGAATTCCATATCCCTGGAATTGTTCAAGTTAGATTGGATGGGGCTTGGAGCAACCTGGTCTAGTGGAAGATGTCCCTGCCCATGACAGAGGGTTATAAAGGGATGAGTTATAAGGCCCCTTCCAACCCAAACATCCTGTGATATTATTAATTGGTCAGTGACATCTAATGCAAACTACAAATCATCCAGTGGTCAGATGATGTGTAGTAGATGTCTGTGGGGTGGTGGCCACAGTCCTAGTAGCCTGGACCTTTGCCATGTGGTGCATTTCAGAGCCCTCTGTGAATAAAACCGTTCACACAGCTGTGGCCATCATGAAGTCAGGTCCACGCTGAAGGTCACTGATAAGATTTCCTGCTTTTCCCAAAATGCCTAAAACGTCCTGAGAAGATGTTCAAGTGGTGCAGATCCAGCCTGGAGGAAGCAACATGATGAAAGCCAGTGGGAGTGAAATGCCTCATGGCTGGGTGAAGCCAGGACCTCTTTGAGGCTGGGCACAAGGTGTCATCTGTAATTTAAAGGCTTTATCTGCTTTAAATGTCAATAGCTCCTTTGTTGGAGTCATAATAATTGCCATGATTCGCATGTCTCAGTCACACGCCCCAGAGCACTTTGCAGAGGAAGATGAGCAAATCATTCCCATTTGTTGCCAGATGGGAAATCAGGGTACAGAGGTGATTGGAGCCCACACAGGGCTGGAAGTAAACCTCAGTCTCCTGTGCTGCTGTTCCTCACGTTCTGCATGGAAGCTGGAGGCTCAAAGCAGGTTTTCTGTCATCACCTTACTCTGCTCTGTCTTGTCTCCGTGCTGGCAGTAGCGTAGGCAGGGGTGGTGTGAGGGGATCTCAGTGAGGTTCTGTCTTTGGGTGCAGGCAGAGAGGCCAGGAGTGGGTGGCTGGAGGAAGAGCAGAGCCCGTGAAAGAGCTGATGGTCCCACTTCACATCCTACCACCTCCAGCAGAGGAGCTTTTGTAGTGGTGTCAGTGAAGTGAGACTTTCCCAATGAAGGTGTGGATGGTACACAGGAGCTCAGTGAGACCCCACAAATCCATTGGCTGAGGTGTTTGATCACTCCCTGGTGCTGTCACAGGGTTCTCCAGCACCTCCTGAGTTCCTTCCAAATGCCAGTGCTCCAAACTACCCATCTCACTGGTTTGTACTCCTCAGGAAGCAAAGCTACACACCAGAACCTTCTCCAAGCCAATACCTAAATACACATAGTATTTAAATTCTAAACAGGGAATAATGCAGTGATGTTAACTGTGCAAAATGTAATTTATGGAGCCCTTCCTAGGAAGGTCTGAGAAGAGAGCAGGCAGAGTGCAGTTGAGAGTTTGATGGAAGTGCTGTGCTTCTCCAGGACAGCAGTCAGGGACAGAGGCTGTCCAGCCTCTACCCACCAGTTCCCTCCTCCAGCCTATTGGATTTGTCTCAGACCTTTCCAAAGAGCCATTTAGGGCTCCAGTGTTTCTCAGAACATTGCCAGTAAGATCAACTATTTAGCACAGCCTATCTCAGCTTTTTATATAGCTCTTAGCACGGATATCTAAGCATCATATATTTCTTTTTGTGCAGTATTTCTGACTCAGTATTTCCTGCCTCCTTGACAATGACTGAGTAAACAGCAGAGCTGCCAGAGGAAGAGCCCTGTGTTTACAGAGCAACAAGCCCAAATGTGCCCTTTTTTTTTCCCATCAGAAGGTGGCGATGCTTAAATTAACCCTCATTTTTATCCCTCACTAAACTTTTGCCCTCGAACTTGCTGCTACCAGAGTCAGCCATGGGTTGGTGGGCCCAGATCTGGGGAAAAGTTATTTGGAACATGTCTTTAAAAAGTGCTGCAAACTCCCAAGGGAAGAATTTTCGGCTGCAGCTGTCCGAGCTGGAGTGAGGGCTTAGATCCGATGGCAAAGTGCTGCTTCTCATCCCACCTGACTCTGCTGCCCACTAAAAATGTTAGAGGATGGATTTGCCTCCTCTCCCACAGAGTGGCCATTCCTCTTGGCTCTTCTAGCTTGGTCCTAGTCCTGGAAAGGTGTCATATCCACTGTCATATGCCAGTGTTGCATGAACTGCATCTACACCAGGTTGAGGAATGGACAGGAAAAAGACATTCTGAATTTCCCTTGCTGGCAGGAGCCTCAGCCAAGCTGACAGAGGATCTGACGGGGGATGTCAGAGGCTTTGCTGATCCCTGGGCCATCTCTGTGATGTGTGTGAACACAGGCCACTCTGACCTACCTGTGGTGAGGCCCAAGACGATGAATGTGCTTAGCCTTCAGATTTATGCCCCAAACTTGTCCTCTATGAGAGCTCTTTAGAGGTTCCCGTGGCATCCCCCCACTTGCCACGTGGTTTCCCAGTGAATTCTTCTCCCAAACCAGGCAGAGAAGGAAGGCCAACCCTACCTGGTATAAATACATTTTATTTTAAACTATAGGCACTTGAAGGAAGGTCATCCAGTAAACACACCCAGATTATCTACAGGCCAGAGCACCCCCAAATTAGTAATACAATTCGTGTTTAAAAATACAGCCAAACCGATGAAAGATAATTTGCTTACTGCCCTGACATCACCACCTAAGCATGGGGCAAGCCAATCCACAGGTTATTTTTATATAACTCCGTGAGGCATTTCCAGAGCAAATAAAGTTCAATGGGCAGGGCAGTGACCCGGCTGTCTGGTTCCAGAGCTTTTCAGCCCCCTCAAGGCTCGTCATCAGTGTGTGGAGGTCTGTGGGTCAGGGCATGTCTCCATCGGATGTGCTGCAGGCACACAGGACGTGGGGTTTGTTCTCTGCCCGCCAGTTCCTCACCTCTCCCATGTGCTGGCTCTGGCTCATCCGTTTGGGATGATCCATAGCACAGCCTTTGGAGCTGCTCTCAGTGTCCTCAAAGGGTCGCAGGGCCTGCTGTGATCGTGGCGACCTGCAGCAGGTGAGTCACACATGTAATTCCATTCATCTAACAGCCCAGATGAGCCTTGGTGGCAGCAGTGGTCTCCTCAAACACCCCAAGGCAGATGGGACACCCCTGCATGGGTGGCACTCAGGGCAAGCCATGGTACAGATCAGACCTGCAGTCTGAAGCCCAAATTTAAGGACAGAGCTCCCTGGACCACCTTCCTGGTGCATGACACTGGAGTAACACCTCCCTGAGGCAGGTGGGTTTCTTAGGATGCTTCAGGATGCCCCTTGCACTGCAAGCCTAGCTGTGGTGGAGGCTCCTGCCAAGCCCAACCTGTGACCTGTAGGCAAGCGTGGTCTGGAAAAATTCCTTCCACTGGCAAGATGCTCTTCCTGCTTTGTCAGAGGAATCAGTATAACTCCCCTCCTTTTGCAAAATATTTTCAAAGTGTGGCCCAGTCTGAGTCTGCAAATGGAGCAAAATTATGCCCACTGTGGCATCACGTTTGGGTGCAAATGTTCACGGTGCCTTCCGCATCCATCCCACATTCCATCTCCCTCTCCTGTCCTTCATGGGGGTCCCTCAAAGTCTGTACAAATTTTTCTGTGACTGGAGGAGGGGGGACCACAGATCCCTTTGTTTTACAAGGATCTTGTTCAGCTGCACAGGTGGGGCAGTGTTCACTGATGTCTCCGCATCACCCACCGGGTGCCACAGGATGAAGAGGAGGGTGATATATGGTGGAATCCTTTCCTGCCCAACTCCCATCCCAGGCCTGATGAGTTTGCTTTGGTTTGCTGGTTGGTTTATGGAATTTCCAGGGGGTTGGTGGGTTTGATGGTTTGGGGTTTTTTTACAGAAAATACCGTTTTTAAAAGAAAAGTTTGAAAAGACAGTTTTCTTTCTTGCAAGGGTGCAGAGCAGGGCATGTTTGAGGCAGGAGCAGGAAGGAGCAGGATTTCCTGCAGTGGTTTTTATTCTTTCTCAGTAATCTGGGACTGCAGAGCCCATGCAGTTATCCCAAGCTGCTAGGAATTTCACAGCATGCCCCAGGGATCCCAGAATACAGCACAGCTCCCCAGGTACATGAGTGTGAAACTTCCAGGCCCAGGCAGGACAGGAGGTGCTGGAGGGTATCCAGACTGGGAGAGGCAGGATGGGTTAGGGGCTGGAGCTGGAGATGCAGGAGACAGTGCTAGGAGATGGGGAGGAATCAAGGAAAAGCTCCAGGGTTCAAAGGATACTTTCTATGGGTGGATAGGACAGATTAGGGGCATGGGATGCTCTTGCCTGGGTTTTTAATTTCTCATTAATCAGGATATCACGTCTCTTTGACTTTTTTTTTTTTTTTGCATTAAAATTCAAATGAGAACTCCAGAACAAGTAATTGGGTAACCTTGGGGTGATAATCTGAGCTTGCAAATAACTCCTCCATCACTGCCCAGGGATGGGCTGGTTAATGAAAGGATGAACTCTGCAAACTCCCCCGGAGAGTCTGGGGAGACCCAACAGGATCTGGCTGCAGGTTGACTTCGAAGTCGCAGACACAGTTGGGCAACTGACTTATGGAAATGGGTGTAGAGAGGAATTAGTCATCACTGTTTGGTTAATAAGTGCCTCGGCTATTTTCCGAGTCTTTTTTTCCTGCATATGCAAATACATATTTTATTTTTCCTTTTGTAATGAAACATATAAATAGCTCCTGCCTTGGATCTGCTGTGCATACAGTTGTGTCATGAAAATAATCATCGTGCTTTTGCCTGGCTTTCTTTAGCAGCTGCTTCACTTAGCTTTGTTCTAAAAGGAAGATCTCCTGTGTGTTGTCCAGGGCAAGAGAGCAAACTTTGGTGTGGTGGCTTTTATATCTCCCCAGCTTTGCAGAGAGCAGCTGCAGGTCAGAGTATTTGCAGCAGCGAAGCCCTTTGTCTCAGGCAGTAGGAATAAACTGAGATGAAAAAGATAGAAGGTTATTTATTTAGTCGCTGGATTTCAAAGGTTGTGCAACCTGCACTGGGAGCACGTGGTGTAGAGAATGAACTTGTCTTCTTCTGTATTCCCCTGCTTAATGTCTACTAAATTTTAGTACCAAGGAAAGGTCACTATGGAGACAGACGAGCAAAGTGGGACATCATGTAAGAATCTTTGCGGAATCTCTTAGGGCCCAGGAAAACCTTCTTGACTCTGAGCATGATGTACTCCCTTGTGCCATTCTCTAGAAGGGTTTTTATTTGCTTTTCTGCGTTGTCTTGTGATCTTTGCCATGTGTTTCCATCACATACATCCCTTTTCATACCCTGCCTTTGGACAAACCCCTTCTTTCTGCCCAGCTGGAGGTCTGATGGAGGGGCAGCTATCTCCCTGTGTGCTTCCTCCTGATGCTGATCCATAAATCACGTCACTGGGATAATCCTTAGTCATGGCAACCATCAGTTCAGGCACAGGGTGACCTTTTAATGCCAAGCCCAGGCTGCCCTGATCTTGTGGTCGGGCAGGGAGCCAGTCTCTGCCATTATTTTGTGAGACGCCAGAGAGCAGCCAGACCATTAGGATGCTCCTGGCCAGACACTGGGTCTGCTGAAGATACTGGAATGAATGGGCTGGGCAGGTCATCCTGGACCACCAAGCCCAGCATGGCCACCAGCATTTCCCCTTCATTTTATTTAATCTCTCTGTTGCTGCTTTTGTTCAGTCCTGGTGGTGCTGGCTTCTTCTCACCAAAAATTCAAGCCATCCAAACCCAGCACCCCATGCTGGTGACCCCGTGTCTGTCACGGGGGACAGCAGGACGCAGAGGACAGACACCATCTCTGGTGCAAGCTGTGGCAGTTATTGCAGGAGCTGGTGATATTTCTGCAGTACCTGCTTTCTGGTGGCTTTGCTGTTGAAATTGCAGCTGCTCTGTGTGTATTGAGTAATCTCCCCACTGTTACTAAAGAGTCTGTCTGCCTGTCTGTCCTCCCCCCACCCCGAGTGTCAATTTCCTCCTGATTCCCTCTCTAGACAGCCGTTGCCTCTGCCGTGGTGGTGGGGTGTTGCTGATGGAGCCTCTTGTCTCTGTGCCTCTTGCAGAAGGATTTCTCCATGCGCGAGGAGCTGCAGCAGCGGGATGTGGAGCGCTGGCTGGGGTTCATCACCTTCCTCTGCGAGGTTTTCGGCACCATGAGGAGCAGCACCGGGGAGCCCTTCCGAGTCCTCGTCTGCCCCATCTATACCTGCCTCAGGGAGGTAAATCCTTCCCACTTTGTCCTTCCCCACCAAGGGAACAAGCTGCTGCATTGCTGTTTTCATTGCTGTGTGCAAAATTGCAAATTTTCATTGCTGTGTGTAGATGCCCATGGTCCATGGAAAGGCTGGGGCTGCCCCTGGATTCCTGGCAGTGTCCAAGGCCAGTCTGGACGGGGCTTGGAGCAACCTGGGATAGTGGAAGGTGTCCCACCCTATCCGTGGGCAGGGTGTCAGAGCTAGATGGAGGATCTTTAAGGCCCTTCCAACCTAAACCATTCTGGGATTCCATCTCTGTTTTATAATTCCTAGAGGTTTGCTCTGCCAACACTTCTCACTTCAAAAGTACCCACATCTGCAGGCATGCCTGGCTCTTCCTGCATATTGCCTTTCTGCTCATTAAAGCACAATAATTAAAGCATGCAGTCCCTTTGTCCAGGGGTTAGAAAAGACCAACAGTTGGAATGGCAAACCAAGCACTGGAGTTTGCAAATCCCAATGTTGTGAAAATCCCCACATAAGCAGCTTAAACAGTTTCTTAAAGCAGGTGAAGCCACCTGAATACATGAGACTGACTGAGGGGTGGAAGGAGGGAGAGAAATGAAGTCCCTAACATCCTTAGACCCAACCCAGTACAATAGAAACCCAGCTCTGTCACCAGGGCTTGGGATTTTTCACCACCTGGTCGCCTGATGAGCTCATTGTCCAGCTCCCCATGGCTCAGAGTGGTGGCAGTACATACAGAAAAGACAACTTGAGTTGTTAATGTTCCGTAGAGGAGGAGAGGGCTTCCCTCCACCCTGTTTTAAAGATGGTTTTGTCGCCTGCTGGTGCCTGTAGAAGGCTTTCTCAGAAAAACCCGCCTTGTTGCTCAGGGTTGGAGCTGTGAATCTCAAATTGTCAGTGGTGCTTCTGTCAGACCATAAATAACTTGCAGTAAAATAAGTTCTCCGCTAGACCTCAGGCAAGGGAAGGATAAAGAAAGTGCTGGTGATGACTTTTTTTACATGCATGGGAAGTTTCCTCTGAATGCAAACACACCATAAACATTTTGTCTGGGTGGTAGTACTGTGGGCAGAGCTCACAGATGGTGACTGGAGCAGTGAGGAGTGCAGGCCTCATGATGAGACAGACATATCCAGAGGAGGAGATGGGAGAGGGATGCTAAGAATAGCCGAACTTCCCCAAAATCTCTGCCCACGGAGGTATGTGTCACCTTCTGGGGAAGATCTTGATGTCTAGCAAAGCCCCCGTGCCCATCCGCTTCCCATCGTAATCGTGACACAGCATAGCCCTGATTCTGCCAGAATTTTTCCCTGCCCACTCCTGTCTGCCCTCATCGTGCTGTCTCTGTCCCTCTTGTCACCTTTCTGCTCTGTGGGGACATGGTGGTGATCTAGAGGTGTGCAGAAGGACGTAAATTTCATATATCAAGGATATTTTTTGCTACAGGGCAGCTCCATAAAAAGATTTACTAATTATATCAAGATGTCATGCGTAAATTTGCTCTTAAAAATACATCTCTGTTCCTTAGCAGGACAGGTCTGTCCCTGTGGTGTTGTTTGTCACAGATGACTTTACTATACAATCTTTAATAGCGAGATGATCTTTAGGTCCCTTCCAACCCAAGGCAGTCTGTGGTTCTGTGTCTTAGCTTAGCTGACATGGGTGAGCCTGACCCTTCTGGCTCCCCTGCCCCAAAATGGTTGGTCTGTGACTGCTCTCTCCCCAGTGCTCTGACCTTGATTCATGCCGTCTTCCTTCCATGCTCTGGAATGGGTTTTCATTCTGCCACCATTTTTTGTCATTGCCAGCTAATCCTGCTGTACAGGGCCAGCCCAGGGGAAAGGGCTACCTATTTATCAGCAGTGCCAGGCAGCAGGGCCAAAGATGGGCTTGCAGACACAGCCAGGGAGGTGGTGGGGTGCTCTGTGAGGGTGTGGAAAGTCCCTAACTGTGCAGAGTGCTCATCCCTTGGTGTTCCCCATGAACCTCATGGGCTACTGTCCCAGCAGAGGAGGGGCTGTCACCATGGCCTATAAAGTTTTGGGCTTCCACATGTCTCAGGACAGGTTCACAAGGTGTAGTAGCACTCATCATGGGTTTTTCCCCTTCTGCTGATCGGAACATAAGTACCCAAGCAGAGTCTCAGCCCCTCACCCCTAACTCCTTTCATGCTGGGTATTCCCCAGCAATCTTCGTCTGTGCTGCCCACAGACCTGCATAGCTCCCTCTACCTCCATCCACCCATCCTTTGACCATAAATCATTAGCAGAGGCAAGATAACATCTTTCCCTCTGCCTGTCCTTTCAGCTCCTCTTGCTTTTTAGTTTCTCTTTTTTTGTTTTTTTGGGTTTTTTTTTTTCCTTTTTCCTTTATAGCTCTGGCAGACTCAGCCAAAGGTCAGCGATGAGTGAGCAAGAGGAGGGGGAAAATTGCCTGATGACTGAGGCAAGAATGTCTCTTCCCTTCTCTCTGCAAAGCTTCCTCTCTCCAGCTCCTTTCCCCCCCCAAATTAAAGTTTACTCACACCATCATTAGCTGGGTGGGAGGGAGTGAGGGTGGCCATGAGGACATCAGTGCTGATGGGGAAGAGTTGGGGACATGGCTGGGGCATTGAGTGACAATGCCAGCTCTATTTATCGATCTGTGTAGATGGGTTGGTTTTGTGGGCTGGGGAAAAAAAAATAAAATAAAAGAGAAGTTCATTTCAGGCAAGGCTGGAGTGATAAATGCTGGGGTTTGCTGGCTGATCGACCCAGCGCCCATCACTGTCCTCTGTGTCAGACACAGCAGGGGAAATTTGGGTCAGAGCTGCCACCTTGCCCAGGCTGTGTTTTGGGGAGTGGTTGTGCCCCTTGGCACACAGTCCACACCAAATCCCCATCCTGGGGGGCTCTTGCTGCATCCTCCTCCATCACTTGAGCTTGAGATGTGGGGGAGAAGGAAGGGTCTGCAACACTGTGATAGCATCACCCAGGAGCAGAATCCCTACCAAATGAAAAAGTTTAATTTCCATAACCATTCTGAGGGTTTTGGTGTGAGGTTTGTGCAGGCTGAGAGTGTGTCCTCACAGCAAGATCCGCTGAGGTCAGCACTGGGATTTTAAGCAAAGAGAAGGTTTGCCAAGGAAGTAAAAGGTGGGTCCAGCTCTTGTTAAAATGGTTTAATGGAGCACACTGCATTTGGATGGTGGTTTGGACCAAAACATGATTTTCTGCTTGGAGCAGTGCATATTTTAGGTTGGAAAAGGGCAGTGTGTTGGCTCAAAAATCAGACTGGACACAACTGGGGAAAAGAGGAGAGCCCTTCATAGATGAGAACAAGAGGCCTATTGCAGCCCTCAAATCTGGGAAGCCTGGGAAAAGAATAACAAAGCAGAGATGTTAAATAGAAATAAAAGTGCTTTCCTCCTATTCTTCCCTCAGAGCTTCGGGGAATCAAGGGTGAGCTGGAAGAGGGCATTGTTCCTGGGATAAAGGCTTTCCCCAGGGATGGTTATGCTGTGGCCAGAGCACTGTGGGTTTGACCCTTGTCTGCTTCTAAACCTGGCTGTTCTCACTTGGGACTAGTGGTGGCATCTTGCAGGACCTTGCATGAGCCTGTTATCTGGTGAAAACACTTTTAGCAGTATTAGGAAGTTGTTCTGTCTCTCTCCTTCCAACCTTATAGCCCTCTTGACTCTGGCCTCACTTTATTTCACAAAATGACTCTAAATTTGTCCTTGAACGTCTCCTTCCAGGATGCTAAGTGAACATGCTGACATCTTTCCTGCTCCAAAGCCTCTGCCCTATGTCCAAACACCAAGGACCATGCTGAGCCATGCTCCAACAATGTTTCATGTTACATGTCCCCCAGAACTAACTAAAACCAGGAGAATAACCAAGGCACTTCGGTTCTTGCAGCCTGGCCATACTTCTTTTTTTCTGTGGCCTTTGTCAGAGCCAGCAAAATGGAGAAAATGGGTAGTTAAGGCTGGGGAGCAGCAAATGTCAGTCGAACCATCAGAGCCCTGCATGCAGTGCAAGGAGGGCCCCATGACTACTGAAGATGTGGAGATAATAAATAATGTTATTTGCCATCTATTGTTCACTGATTGTCACCACTTTTGCCTTCCCTAGCTCTCCCTAAGCACAGCTGGAGCTGTCTGTTCCTCATTCAGCTCTGTGCTCCCATGTCTGTGTGTGAGTCAGCAGGGTGGCCATGGGCCACCCCAGGTTGGTGCCCTCCCAGTTACATCCCCTGGTGCTGCTGGGAAGGGGGAACATCAGGACTGGATGCTGAGGGACCCAGCCCAGTTCTAGATGACATCTGAGGTCTGCAGGGAAGGAGGGATCACGGCCAGTGTGGCTGTTGATGGGTGCTCTTGGAAGGTTTGCCTCTTGTGGTGTCTCATCCTCAGCAGATGTTGTTGGGACACCAACCCAGGAGGTGCCCCTGGGACTGGGAGCTGCCACCTCCCTCCCAGCCCTCTGCCAAGAGCAGCCACTTCCAGCCCAGGTGGTTGGTGCCAAGTGCTGCTTTGGAGGTGTTTGTTCTTACAGTGGCATTTAGCAGCCAGGTAACCTGAGTAGTTGCCTATGAGCAAGGAGGTGGAAAAACAGGCTCAAGGGGCTCAGGCTCAAGGTGATGCCATGTGGCAATAATTCCACTGTGGTCCCTCGAGGCATGTCACCAGCTGGTGTCCCACCCACATGGGCAGGCAGCACAGGGAGTGCTTGGCACCCTCTCACACCCCATAGTAATTCTATCCCACCCCTTATCCATCACTGTGCTCTTCTCCTGCACAGGGCTGATCTTTTGTTGAAAGTTTAAAGTTTCCTCTTGACACTTGGCTTCACTCCACTGAGGTCCCTTTCATTGGCAGCTCCTTGTATACATTTCAGTACATCCCAACCTTGCTGTCAACTTCCAAACTTCACGAGATTGTGTTCCTCACCTTCTCCAGGTCACGGATAAGGATGCTGAATAGGACAGGTCCTGGGATAACAACTTGGTAGTTGTTCCTAACCCTAATCCCTGGCCTTCAGGCAGAATTGAATTGAACTGAATTGGAACCCAATGGCTACAACCTTCTGAGCCAAACCATCCAACTTGGTTTTTTACCCATCTGGTTGTCCTGGCTTGGATACAAAGGGACTGGATATGAGGGGTGACAGAGCTGCCTTGGCACCAGCCCACTCTGAGCCTCAGAAAGCGCGGTGGGGGCAGGTTCAGAGCAAGCCCCAGGAAGCAGCTCATCACAGAAAGACTAATTAAACTGCAAAACTCCTTTGTGCAGGACCAATTCACAGAGATCCCTCCAGTCTGAGTGGGTTATTGCTTCTGAGGCTGGGCGTGTACCCCAGGGCTATCCCCTTAAGAGGGATGCGTTCCTTGGCCTGACCCAAGACATGATTTTAGGGTCTAAATACCAACCCTGGGGACCAAGGGCAGCTCCCAGGCGCTGTGAATCAGCAGGGATCAGACCCAGCAGGCTGGCAGCAGGCAGGACAGTTGCTTCTCTGCAGGAGTTGTCTCCTACCTCCAGTCTGGTTGGCAGAGACAGTCCCATTTCAGCATCGTTTAAAATCTTGGCACGCTCCCATCGCTTCCCTGCCTTGGTACACGCTGCTAACTGAAAGCCTCGGGGTGGTGGTGCAGGGAGGATAAATACTCCCTGTCTAATTGCCTTCCCCCCACGTCTGAGTCTGCGGTGCAGCGTGTAGACGGGTATCCACTCCCCTCCCTTCTCTTAGTGCCTGTTATCTCCTGGGGCCATGCTGCGTAATTTAGCAAAATATTCTAACACAGTAATTAACGTCTGAACTTCAAGAGGGCACTGCCTTTTCACTGTCTCCTTCAGAGGAAGAAAAAGGAAAACCTTCCCGGCTGCAGTCGGATGAGCAAGGAGGGTGGTGCTCTTTGGAAAAGAAAATTGTATCTTTTAACGTGGGTTGTGTTGGGTTTTGTTAATCACTCTCACTTTTTAAAAAGCATCAGCCTTTTGAGTCAAAAGAAGGGTCTTTGACAGTATAATGAGATGCTAGGATTTTTTAATACTATTCTCCGAGTCAGAGAATGAAACAAATTTTTGCTTTATCAAATGAGCAAAGGCAGCAAGGGGATTGGATCTTGACCCCACACCACACTTCCATTCAGGAAGCTCCATGAGGCCAGATCTGAGCAGAGAAAACATGTCCTTTATGAAGAAGGGGACTTCTTTATACATCCTCACAGTCCCCTTCTGGTTCCCCTGTCTGGTTCTGCAGAAAAGATTTGGTCTCCAGTCCAGTGGGACTGGGACAAACAGGGAAGTGTTTTGTGTGGGGAAAGGATGGAGGACGAAAGAGGGCTGTGGGCATGGGGAGAAAAGGATTTCAGAGGAGTGAAAAGGAGGGACAAAAGTGAAAGAGTGAAAAGGAGTTGTCAAAGACAACAGGAGGAAGGAGAAATGAGGATAACAAGTGGGGAATTGTCTTAGGAGTCCCAGAGATGTGGTTTGAAGACATGGAAGATACGGGAGGAAGGTCTGGGATTTGGAGCAAGTGGGGCATATGGGTATATGTCATAGCTTGCAGAGCCATGGCAGGAGCAGAGTCTGCAAAGAGCAAGAGTGGATGCCTGTCTGTAGGACCACGCAGGGCAGGGGTGGATATTCCTGTAACCTCTGTGCCTGCCATGCATAAAAATATAATTAACCATTCAGAAAGATCCCACGCCCCCAGACCCCCATAGCTATGCTGGCAAAAACACTCCTATGAATGCAGCTTGTTTGGGAAACAACAGATTTCCTTTAATCCTGGTCATTTTGATCAAAGGGCATAGTTAAGGTGGAGGAGGTCAGGTGTTATTTGGGAGCAGATGAGGACAGGCTAAACTGAGGAGGGCTGCCCAGTGCCTGGAAGCCCATCTGCCCTATTGAGTATTTTATGTGCAGGAACATATTCTTGGAAAGCCACAGGAGTCGTTTAGCCCCAGCACTAAAGCCGTGATGTTATATCTTAAATAGGGGAGGGAAAATGCCACCCTCGTTTCTCTGGGACCCGTGGAGAAGGGAGAGGAAGCAATTTGTGCAGATAAAGAAGTGAAGTAAGATACCATCTCACAGGATGGTCCCTCCTCCTCGCGTGCCTTTGTTTTTCTCCCTCGCTCTCGTACCAGGCATTGTTAGTTCCCAAAAACCCTTTCAATGGGATGTAAACACAACTATTTGCGTCTGCCGCTGCGCGCTCGCTGCCTCTGCAGAGCCAGGAAAGCGCAAAGCCTCCGGCCAGCCAGGGTGGAGCCCGCTGCAATCAAGCACCATGGTCTCGCCACTGTTTCTTTCCATGTTTTGTGTTTCCCCGGGACCCTTGGGATGAGATCACATCCTCCTCTCCCAGGGTTATTATGTCTTCGGACAGGCAGGATGAAGCCAGTCGTCTGGGTGGCTTGAACTCCCTGTGCACCCAGACTGGGTGGCTCTGGTCGTCTGTCCTGCTCACCTTCGGATCCTGGAGGTCCACCTCCAGCCAGGGGATGTGCAACCACCAGGCTACTGTTGGATTGCAGCGTCTGGATTGATGAGTGACCAAATTTTCTTCATCATTGTCTCAGTAATTGCCTCTTAATGGTTTCCAACTTTGCAGGAATTTCTTCTGCCCGTTCCAGATCCAGGGAGAGAGAGTGTCATGTTTCATGGTTTCCCTTGTCTACAGTGGAAAGGAATAGGAGGAGTTTCCCACGACTCCGTACAGGGTTTTGTTCCTCTGGCCTTAATTCAATTTGCTGTTAAGTATCTCTGAGTTCCTCAGGAGCCTGACAAGGAGGATAACCAACATTTTGGTTTACTCAGTGCAATAAACAAACTAATCTCTTCTTACCATCCTCCCAGGGAGTCCTGGTTGTGTAATAGGAGAACAGAAGTCTCCTCCTGAGCCGAGAGGAGCACATCAACGTAAAAGGAGTTTGTGCCACCAAAACTCATTTAGGTTTTCCAAAGTATGTTAGAGAAAGTGTCTGCTATGGACATGGCACTGGTGCAGCCATGCAGGGACAAAGCAGTTCAGCACAGAGCTTCTTGCCCCCTGTGCCACTTCATCTGGGCAGCTGCTGGTGGCCTCTTCCTAGTGGAGCAGCAGGAGCTACTGTCAGACATTCTCACCCAGACTGAGACCACAACATCCCAGTCAGACAACTGGAAAGAGGGTTCTCTCCTTGAGACACATGATCTGGTGGCACCTTGTGCGTCTTCTGTAGCCTTAGAGACTTCCCAGATCTCCAGAGAGGTGTGAGCAGAAGGGAATGGGGAGAGATGCACCATTGCTAGTAGGAACAGCTGGACACAGATGGCCTCTCCCAGCTCATCTGTGTTTTTAAATCCCAACAAATCACATTTTGGAGCATGGCAGAGCCTGTGCCTTGTGCAGAGACCATCATAGACAGCTCCACAAGGGAAAGATTTTCCCCAAAACTTTGTGTCTGGGCAGCCTCAGCATCAAATGGGTGAGCAGAAAAGATTTCACTTATGCCTGTGAACTTCTAGAAGTCTGTTTCCATGTGCTGGCTTGTTTCTTCTCCAGTGAAAGTCACTCACATCTGACCTCCCTTGCTCCCAGAGAGGGACTCAGTACCCCTTTAGAGAGAGTGGTACTGGTACAACTTGTTGGTGGGCACAGGATGAGCTCAGCTAACCTGATATCCTGGGTCAAGGAGCTGATACAGATGATGGCAGCAAATGGCAGAAATCCTGAAACTGGCACTATGGTAGAGCGTTTTGCAGTCACTCATCCCCACAACTTTGTTTGTACTTAGAGTTTTCCCAAGTCCTGGCTGTTTTCACCACCCTGTGCCCTGTGACAAGAGGAAAAGTGGAGCTGTACCATTACCTGTGTCTCAGAGGTGACTGTCCCCATGCAGAGCCATGCAGTCCCATGGATCTCATCTTGGGCATCTTCCTTAAAGACTTGTGACAGTAGGTCAATAAGGGGCTGCTGGAAAGACAGAAAATTGCTATTGCTATCTGTCTGCAGAGAGCCTGTGAAGCAGAATTTGCCTGTGTTCCCAGGAGGACCCACCTAGCAGACTGGGGATTCCAGGAGGTTTTGGGAGCAGAAGTTCCCCAGCTGTGGTCCATTAGAGCACTAAGACTGCCTGCATAGCTGTGTTAGCATCTAAACTGCACTGTCAGATATAGGGGATGGTCACAGAACCATAGAATGCTTTGGGGTGGAAGGAACCTTTAAAGCTTATCCCATTCCATCCCCTACCATGGGCAGGGATACCTTCCACTATCCCAGGTTGCTCCAAGTTCATCCAGCCTGGCCGGGGACACTTCCAAGAATCCAGGAGCAGCCACAGCTTCTCTGGGAAACCTGTGCCAGGATCTCCCCTCCCTCACTGTAAACAAGTTCTTCCCTCTATTTAGTCTGAATTTCACCTTTTTTAGATAAAAACTATCACCCCTTATTGTGTCACTACAGTCCCTACTGAAAACTTAGTCCTTATCTTTCTTATAAGCTCCCTTCTAAGAGGGTCTCCACGATGATCCTGGCCACAGAGCTGTGTGATCCATCTGTCAGAGGTCCAAGTCCATCATGGCCCTTCCCAAGGCCCTTTCTGGTTAAAAGCAGGCCTGGGAAGCACCATCTCTCACTCACTTCCATTACAGTACATCCACTCTTCTTCAGCTGCGAGTGGCACAAATAACTGATCATGCTCACGGAAACGTGTCTCCATTTCCCTGCGTGGACCTGCTCCACACCAGCGAGCCGTTTGCAGCACGCTGCTTCCCCTGAGGTCATGTTCCACAGTCCCTGGGAGGGGGGAATACTGGGAGGCACCTCCTCATGACCCAGGTGAGGATGAGAAGCATACCTGTGGGCAGCCTCAGGCCCGAGGCTGCCTGGGTGTCCGTGCGTGTTGCCACTGGACGCGTGAACCCGAGCTGCCCTTCGGGGAGCCAGGGTGAGCGGCGCGTGGGCTGCGGTCAGCCCGGCTTTCCCTGGGTCTCACCCCAGCCTCTCCGTGGCTCTGGGTGGATATTTTCCGTGTTTCTTGCGCTTTCACGCTGGAGTCATCACCAAAGCATCATAAAACACTGCATGCTAAGGGGTAGTTAGTGGCCAGCATTGCTTATGTGTCATTTTGCAAGCGATATCGTACACAGTAATTAGCACTGTGCCTTGCAGGAGAAATATCTTTGCATCTGGAAAGGGTAATGTGTGTGTTGGGCTGCTCCCACCCCATCTCCTGGGGAGAATTGCTGAAGAACACAATTAGACCTGCGTGGTTTGGTGATAAAGGGGCAGTGGGGCTGGTTCTCCTGAGCTCCTCATGGTGTGGGCACCCTTAAGAATACCAGGTAAGCACTTCAGCTTCTCAGCAGGCCAGGTGATCTCAGAAACCAGGTAATAAACCCAAATATTGGGGGTGAGTCCCATTGTCTTCACTTTTTGGTTTGCTCTTTTCCCCATACACGTGCATCCATTGCTGTTCAGGACACCCAAGCTGGCTCTGTTCATGGTGAGGCACAGCTGCAATTTTAGGGCTCCTTTGGTCCTTCAGCCATGGCTGCTGGTCCCACCCCATGTGGCTTATGATGCTTATCTCTGCAGAGATATGAGGAGAAAGTTCTGGGGCCATGGAGGCCAGGGGAGATGGATCCCAATAGTACACCATGGAAACCAAGAGCCAACCTGCAGGGCACTGCAACTCCCCACGACACACAGAACTTCCAGGAGCAGACCCTAAAACTTACTTTGGGTTGCTTATGCAATTATCTAGCACCCAGAGCCCATCTGGGTGTGCTGGCTCTGCAGAGGACCTTGACCAGTGCTCATCTCTTGAAGTGACATAGAAATTTGAACAAGAAGGCGCCTGATATCTTGCACCAGTCTGCAAGGCAGCGAGTCCAGCACCAGAAACAAAAGTGAGAAGCCTTTCGCAACTGAGGCTGGGTATTAAATGACTGGCCGGGCAGATTCTGGCATGCAGCCTCCTCTCTTAGGAAATCAGGCAGACTCTTTGTCTGCTTTCCAGCAGGAACTGCTGCTTTCATTGCCCGGCTTAGCCCGATACAGGGGAAACCGGCTGGAGCAAAGGGAAGTTTTTCTCGCAGACAGCCCCAGCCTCCGGGGGATGATTACAGGTTGAACTGAGGAGCGCATGAGTCCCTGCTCACCTGCCCTGTTGTCTGCCTCATGCTCGTCTTTCAGATCCCTCATCCACGTCCACCAGCTGGTTTGAACCCTGTGGGAACCTGGTGGAGAGGGATGGGATGGTGCCCGTAGTGGGAGTGAGGCAGAGGCACACAGCAGGGAGGAGCAGCTATAAATAGTTAAATAAATAATAATTCCAATGTGGGAGTGCTAATTTAATGGGTATAGAGTGTTTACTGTAAAATATTTTAAGTAAATATGAATTAGAATGCAAACAGTGAATGCAGTTGGCTGGGTGGTCACACGAGTGCCGGGACTTTAGGGCTGTGATTTCCCTGGAGCTCTCAAAACATCTTCACTCTTCTTTTTTTTGCAGCCCTGGTCACATCTGACTCAGGGCTCACAGAGCTTTGGGAAACCCTGTGCTCTAGCTGCAGTGCTTTGAGTGCCTGGTGCTCACATGGGGCACCATCAGTGGGATCGAAATACCCTTCGAGAAATACGTGCAAGTTGTCATTGGTGGATGAGGACATCCATGGTGGGACCCCAGGCAGAACAGTCCTTGCAGTCAGCAAGGCTCCATGCCAGGCTCCCTGATCTCCTCCTGCTCTGTCTTGCAGGGGTCAGAAGCAGATAGTGCCTACACCCCAGAATGCTACAAATCTGATCAGCAGCATGCAGTGAAACAGTGACATCCTTCTGATCTTACAGACTTCAGTCAGTTGCACTGATGCAAGTGGCTGGCAGCCATCCTTGGCCGTGGATTTGGACTCTGGTTCTCCAGACCACCAGCAGCTCTCACTGCTGGGCTGTCCCCTCATGCACAGGGATGTGCCTGGGCTTGGCAGGCAGGCTGTGGGCCTCCCCACCTTACATGTCTCAGGCAGAGGCTCACCTGTAGTGCTTCAAAATGGTATCTCTTGGTACCCTGATGGAGCAGTGGAGCATCTGGTACTTGGGTGGACAAGGTGGGGCACATGGTGCCTTGGATGAATGGTGGAGCACATGGTGCCTCTGGAGCAATGGAGCTGATGGATCCTTGATGAATGAGGTGCAGTGCATGGTACTTGGATGGACAAGGTGGAGCACACGGCACCCTGATGGACATCTTGGAGCACATGCATTCTCCAGGTCACATCAGATGGTGTCCATGAGGGCAGCGTGAAGTTGGAGGGTGCCTGCCCAGGGCTGGGGGTTGGATGTGTTCTCTGTTTCATCATAGATAGGTGAGACTGATCCTCATTAGCCCAGTACCTGAGCACTTGACAGGGACATGTTCATCCTCACAAGCACCTTTTGAGGTAGGCAAACATGTCCCAACCCTGTGTGTGGGAAGCCGGGGCTGGTGAAGTTGCAGCCTTTCTATGACCACATATCCTGGGCTGGGAGCAGGATCACTGAGGGGACCATGGCAGAGGAAGGGCTGGAGTCAATCCTAGCTCTACTTTCATGAGTTTTTGTATTATATTCTTTACTAAAGAATACCAAAAATAAGAAAGCTGTTGTTAAAAGGTATTGTCTGCTACTTTATTTGCAGCCCTGCTTCACGCCATGCTCATGAGCAAAATACCCCAGGAGGGAATATCTGGACTGTTTTATTGGGCCTGTTTATATTTTTCCCTAACTGATACTTTCTTTCATTGTTGGTGTTGGGTTTAAAATAATCTCATGTTTTCTTGTGAAGAATCTGAACTGTTTGTGAGAACTTATCTCAGAGCACGCGGCTTGGGCTTAACTAACGTTTTCCAAACAACCTAGCAGAAAGATAAACTTGGGGAGTGGGGGCTGAAAAAAACTGTTGCATGATTTGAAAACCCTTGCTGAAGCTTTGGCTAAAAAATAGCCAAAGAGAGATAAAACCAATGGACAACATACTCATTGAGATGCTTTGAACACCATTGTCAAAGCAAATATTCCGCTGTCTGCCGAAAACAGAAGACAGTGAAGACAAAACTCTGAGTGCAGTGATAATTCCTTGTGTTACCTCTTCTTTCCCCTATCTATTTTCCAGCCAATGTGGAGCTGGTAAACAAGCAGAAATTTATTTGTAGAGGAAAGGAAACATGGAAAAACGAGAGTGGGGAGGAGAGACGATAAGGCCAACAGTCATAATTCTGATTTTAACTAATGAATATGACTTTGGAGTAACTGAACAATTTTTATATGGGCAGTTTTAATCAGTTCAACTGCTTTTAAAATGTCTGCTTCTCTCTAATGAATTTCAGATAACAATGAAGCCAGTTTTCTCGTTTTTTCTCCTTTTGCTCAGTGGTTACTGCACACAGGGACTAGCTCAGGACTATCAGGGCTTGTTCATCCTAAAGCGATGGCATGGAAGTGGCTATGGCTTCAAGTGTTGCCAGTACCTGTAATTGTCATAAAGATAATAACAAAGAAAAATATGTATTTGTGGTCCTGTTTTGAGGGTCCTTGCTTGTGGTTCCAGTGTCTGTGGGGTGAGACATGCTGAGCTCCTACACTTTGCTGTTGTCAGATGGAGCTGCTGGCCCTCATTGCACACCCTGAGTCTGAGCCAGAAGAGATGAGCATCTTCCTGCACCGTCCCATGCCATGTGCAACAACACTTTGGGTCTTTCCTGGAAGCTGCTCCTGCTTCCAAGCTCATGTTTGTAACATAGAGTTCAGGGAGAGCAGAGCAGGGTCGGAGTTGGTGCACCTGAGGCTCCATAGTTTCATTGGCACCCCTGGCCCTTGCACCACTGTGTAATCAGCCTAGAAGGAGCCATATTAATTACAGTGAATTCGACATAACTCAGGCAGTTTTGTGGCTGTCAGAAGTGTCCCCATGGGGATGGAGAGGTTTAGGGGTGGGTGGCAGAGCCCTTCCTTTCCAAAGAGCCGCTCCTAAGTCTGTGCAGCTCCACTGCTGTTGACTGACAGCTGCATTTATTCCCTGTGTGTGTGAAATGAGTGTTTTCTCACTGCCTGCCATGGGATAAAAACCCAGTGTAACCTAAACAAAATTTATTATTGAAGTTATGTGTTTTCTCCTCTCCTGATTTGTGTCCTTTCCTCCTGGAAGTGTCAAAATCAACCTGGACAAAGACATAGAAGGAAAATCGTAAGAAAAGAGGAGGAGGAAGAATATCATGCATTTCTCACTGCTTGTCTCTTCTCTCTTTTGCAGTTGTTGCAATCTCAGGATGTGAAGGAAGATGCCGTTCTTTGCTGCTCCATGGAGGTAAGGAAGCACCTCCATATCTGCCCTGATCCTCATTCCTTTGCCCCTTCTATCCATGCCATGCATGTGTCAAGCAGCTGTTGGATCTTTCCAGACCCAGCAGCAGTGTGACCTCTGTGCATTTTGGAATAATCAAATGCTTTGAGTTGGAAGGAATCTTTTGAGGTCAATTAGTCCAACACCCGTCTGCAATGATCATGAGCACCTTCCACTCTCCCAGACTGCTCCAAGCCCTGTCCAGCCTGGCCTTGGACACTGCAGGGATGCAGGGGCAGCCCCAGCTGCTCTGGGCACCCTGTGCCAGGGCCTGCCCACCCTCCCAGCCAGCAATTCCTTGCCAATATCCCAGCTGGGCCTGCCCTCTGGCACTGGCAAGCCATTGCCTGGGTGCTGGCCCTGCAGGCCTTGTCCCCAGTCCCTGGGCAGCTCTCCTGGAGCCCCTTTAGGCCCTGCCAGGGGCTCTCAGCTCTCCCTGGAGCCTGAATACTTGTGCAGGGGAGCAGCCCCAGCTCTCCCAGGCTGCCTCCAGAGCCGAGGGACTCCAAACCTTGGAGCAGCTCCATGGCCTCCTTTGGCCTCACTCGAGCAGGTCAATGTCTTTCCTGTTCTGAGGAGCTAGATTTACGACCCCAGGTGGGATCTCACAAGAACAGTGTGGGTAGAAGACCACTGTGAGATAAGAGACAGCCCTAGAGACTCTGTCATTGGGCATCCGTGTAAATGGTGCAGGAAGTTCGGTAACTGGGGTCCCATCACAAAATTACATCATCCTAGTGCCTTCAAATCTCTTCATCAGGTTTTTAAACACTTGAACAGCTGTATTGGATCAAAAGCTGCCCCATGACTTGCTGTGCTCAGCAGCAGTTTGGCAGAGAAGCAAATGACATGGCACTCAGTGCTCTGGATGACAAGGTGGTGATCAGTCACAAGTTGGACTCGATGGCCTCAGAGGTCTCTTCCATCCTAATTGATTCTACAATTCTGTGAAATATAGCAGAGTTTTATTGGTTACTTTTTTTGGGAAGTGATGGCCCCATGGGGACAGATGCTTTTCTTGCAGAGAATAGTTGAAATTGAAACCTGAATAGTGAAAATTCAGCAAAGCAGATGAGGAGGAGGATTTGATTTTTAAGGTGGGGACTTGAAAGTGCAGCCTCTTGTGGACTCATCACTGTCCACGCCGAACTTGGACCTTCTCTGTAGAACCACCTAGGGCTTGTGCTACTCGATGGAGGTTTTCCAAGGAGTAATTGTTTTAGAAAAAGCCCTTGGCTCTCTTCAGCAAAGCAGCACGACAGGTATAAATGCAGATCTTGGCAGGGCAGGATTTGTTATGCACACAGGAGCGTTCTGCTTATTCCAGCTAATGACTGGGAGTCACTGGGAGCTCTGAATCAGCGAGTAAATGAAGGGCCAGGTAGAAGGTAGGAATACCACATCACAGCCTGCACTTTGTTTTGACAATAGCGTGATTTTTAGGTGGGATTTTTTTTTTTTTTTTTTTTTTTCCAAAGCAATCCGTCGCTGCTGCCTTTGAAGTCAGTGGGAGCTGAACCATTCACTCCTCCAGCCTGGTGCGGATGCTTTCGAAAACCTCGCCCTTCGTGTTCAGCTCTTGGAGCCTGCTGCTGGGTGGTTTTGGTTTTCAAAAGCCACGACGCTTTTTTTTTTTTTAACCTTGCCCACACCGGGCAGGGCAGAACTGTAGGGACAGGAGCTGTCTGTAAAAAGCCAGAGGGGTGTTTTAACCTCATAGAGTGATAGAATCCTAGAGTGTCTCAGGCTAGAAGGGACCCACAAGGATCAGTAATCCATGGTTGACCTCTTCTTCTCCCAACAGCTGCAGAGCACCGGCCGGCTGCTGGAGGAGCAGCTGCCCGAGATGATGACAGAGCTGCTGGCGATAGCACGCGACAAGATGCTGTGTCCCTCCGAGTCCATGCTGACCAGGTCCCTGCTGCTGGAGGTCATCGAGCTGCACGCCAACAACTGGAACCCCCTGACGCCCACAATCACGCAGTACTACAACAAGACCATCCAAAAACTAACAGCTTGAGGGGCAGGGCAAGGTGGGGTGGTTAGGGACGAGGAGAAGACATGCGCCTTGAAGGGACCCGGCAAGAGCTTTTCTGATTTAAATCCCCCAGCAGACCAAACCCAGCATGCTCAAGAATTACGTTGGTGGGGTGGGGAGGGAGCAGCATGTTTCTTTTTCAGCCACGCCGCCAAGTGCCACCCCTCCTCCCTGCCGTGGTTTTGTTTTAGGGGTTTCTTTTTCTGAACTCATTGCTCAAGCAGCAGCAGCGCATCCCGCCGGGTTATTGTTTGGCTTTCGAAAGAAGACAGAGAATTTGGAAAAGGAGGGGGGAAAAAAAAATAATCTAAGTGGGGGCTAGTATTGTTTTCACGCCGTCCTCCTGCCTTGCCCTGGCCAACTGGCAGGAGACAGCAGGCAGCATATGTCTCGGGAGGACAAAGCCAGGCACACAGTACACCAGACGCTCATAATTGATGGCTTTTGTCAAGCGGGGCTTGCGTTAGGTCCCCCCCCCTCCTTCTCTTGTTTTCGACTTTCTGTGTGTTCCCCCACCTACCCGCCCCCCCTTCAGAGGCAGATTGGAGAGTGGGACGACTTTCTTACTTGCACTGGGTTTTCTTTCTCTGGAGCATTCGTAATTTCTTCTTATTGTATTGTTGGACAGATAGTTGTGAGCAGCTCGGGGATGGGGAGAGCAGCGCCTTCCCTCGAGCTGGGTAACGGTTTGTGTGAAGATGCTGGAGCAGAAGGAGTGTTTTAAAGGAGCCCTAAAGCCACTGCAGAATTTACTTAGCCACCGTCATCTTGCCAGTAACCTCCTCGGTGGATTGAGAAATGTGTCCTTTGAGCTGGGGGCTCTAAAAACAGGGGATTCTGTGGCTCTTGCTGTTCAAGCCGCCGTTATTCCTCAGCCACTATAATCATTTAACTTTTTTTTGTAATAATTCTTTTTTCCATTGAAGGAGTGCTTTATTGTTATTACTGTCATGGTTGTAATTATACATTTAAATCCAGGCCTGTTATAGTTGGGCCTAATAATGTACAGGGCACGGGAGAAATGAAGGTTTGATGTTCTTTGGAGACTGGTAAAGAGAAGACAAGCAGCGTATAGCAAAAGAAGAGGATAAAAAGAAGAGGGAAAAATAGAAAAGCCAAAAATAGAAGTTTTGAGCCTGGCTTCTAGCTAGCTGAATATACTATCCAGCATTCCTAGGTGTGCAGTGTGCAGGAGCAGCTCTGTCCCACGCTCGGTGTAAGTGGCATGGTGCCATCGAGGGATGGGGATGTCTTCAGAGAGGCAGAGTGTGCTCGGGGGATTGCTCCAGGTTGCTCCAGGATCCCCTCATGGCTCCGTGCTGGAGCATCCCAAGGGAGAGGACGGCTGTGGGCGACGGTGGGGACATGCCACCCGCAGGGTGAGAGACTGGTCCGGGGCAACGCCTGAACCGTGAAGAAGACGTGGTGGGCTCCTTGTTTGGTGATTTAGCAACACTTTGACTTAGGAAATTGGACTTTTTCCAGTGAAACCTGGCGAGGGTACAGGCTGCCCCATGCTGCCTGCAGGAGCTGAGGAGGGCACGATGCTGTCAGCCCATCCTGGTTTCTTCTCACTGTTCAATTAATTCCTTTTATGATAAGAGAACTTATGCCACAAGGATGGCACACACAGACCCCGGACCAGGCAGCCTGGGTCTGAACTCAGCAGCTCAAACCCGTTTTTCCAAGCAAAACGTTGCATTTCTGGTGGCTTGTTGAGAAGAGAGATTTCACCCCGGCCTCCTTGGATGTGCAGTATGTTCTTGGGTGCCTTATGAATGTGTTGGTCTGTCTGCGATGGGGAGGAAACTTTTGCTGCAAAATTTAAAGGGCAGAAATTTTCAGCAGAAAATGCATTGCAGGGGTGTGAAGAATCGTGATGCTGAAGTTCAATATTATCTGAATTTTCGTCTGGTTGTCTGCTGATCCCATTTCCATTCTGCACTTGGAGCAAGAGGAGCTGGAAACAGGAGCTTCAGTTTTCCTGACTGCATAGAATGCAGCAAAATGATTGCTAAGTTCACTAGAATTGTCTGGAAAAATTAACTTTTGCTTCACTTATTCAAGCCCAGGAGCTTCGCACAGTGACGGCGCCTTGCGTTGGGTCAGCTTCATTAGTAGCAATGTGGTTTGATAGTATTAATGAGCAGATGAACTTCATTTAGACGGCAAAGCCCATCAGTATTACGAGGCTCAGGGCTGTGCCCATTGCTCTTTGTTTTTTCTGCTCCCTGAATTCTCAAGGAGTGGAGGAGAAGGGGATATAACACCCATCACAGTGCACTCAGGCAGAGTGTCAGTCTTCTGGGAGAAGGCCTGAAAAACAGTTTTGTCTTGTTGTTATGGGGTTATTTTTTCTTTTTTTTTTAAGAGCAGATAAGTCCTATAGCAAGGACAGCAACCTAATGGGTTGGGGTGCCAGGGATCCTGCCAGCAGTGATCCAGACTGCCACTCTGGCCCCTGCAGCTTCTCACTTCCCACAGAATTTTTTCTTGGGATGTAGTGAAAGAAGAAAAAATAAAAGAAAAACATAGATAACTGGGGATTTTGTTTCTAAGAACTTGAATTTTCACCCATTAGTGCATCAGAAGGCATTCAGAGTCAAAGTGTAAGCCACAGTATTTCTCCTAAAGCATTTCCCTACCCCTACCTGCTGTGAGAGCTTATTCAGTTTTCTCACTGTGGGGCAGTCCTGCAACCCCCACTGACCAGGCTTGGCCCATGACTTTCCCTTCCAACACTGGAAATGAAGAACTTTTATGTGAACTCTGTCGGTTTTTAATGTCTTACCATTTATCTCTGCTATTAGCGTACATTCATCCAGCCATTAACTGCTTTGATACATCAGTCACTCCGTTGATGTCTGAGAATCAAAATGTTGACCAAAAATGGGGGTTTTTTTCCCCAAAAAATTTCATGCTGCCAATGGTATCTTTCTGAAGTCCATCAGTAGGAAGCCAGCAGGCACATGGCATCATTCACCAGGGTACCGTGTTGGGAAAAGAGGCACCACAAGGACATTTGATGGGCAGGATGGGGAACAGTGCTGGAGAGCACCTGGAGATCCTGGAGTGTTTTCTTCTCTCTCTCTTTTTTTCCCCCCCTCCCCTTAATTTTTTGGCTTACTTTACAAACGGTCGCCAAAGAGCGTAATTTTCCAATGTGTTATTTTTAGGTGCAAAGCCACCAAATACATCTCCCCAGATCAGCCAGAATCCATCTTTGCTGCTCAATAAAAGTACCTGTGTGGGGTTTTACTGTGTTGTCCCCATACAACTACATCAGCAAAGGTGAAAATAAACCTCCTCAGGCCAAAAGTGTGTGGGGCCAAACCTCAGGGTGGCGTGGAGGCGAGTGGCTGCAGCACCACCTCTGTGCCCATCTCCCTGGGATGCAGTGCAGGTTTGCTGACTCCCTGCCAGGCTCCCCAGTTATTATACACCTCATTCCTGGTAAAAATCTTTCCATACTGATGGGTTTCACTACACAGAAAGTGACTTGCTTGGTTTCCCCATGAGGGATTCCACTGCTGTTCGGAGAAGTCTTGTGTATGTGGAGGTGAAACAAAAATGGGGAGGGAAAAAAAAAAGGAAAAGTAAGTGATTTGCTTGGTTCCCCTCTTCCCCTGAAGGAGATTAACTAGTATCTATTCTTGGCATGATTGATGGCTTTGAAAGAAAACTTGTCAGAATAACTTATGATTTATTTTTGTGCTTATTTTTATAACACCCTCACTTGGAGATCTCTCAAAATCTTAACTATGATTTTTTTTTTAATTTCCCTGCTGGGTATTTTATGGCTTTACACTAATTTTGCTCTTCTTGGTGTTAGCTATTAAGCAGTCCTGGTGATATTTTCAGTATTTTTTCAGGAGAAACGATACTAAGGGTTGCAAAGTCCACTGTCAATAGCCAAGGGAGCTGTGGTGTCCTGCAGAACACAGAGTTAACACTAGGAATTATTTTTTTTTTAAATGTATTTATTTGCATTTGAAAAAGCGACATTTTTAATTTAATCATATTTGTTAAACTAAGCGCTTTAAAAAAATTTTAAAAAAATTAAAAAAAAAAAAAAGGAGAAAGGTTTTGGGGAGAGTAAAGACTTAGGTATTCATACTTAGAGAAATCACAAACTCATCGTTTTCAGCATTTCAGAGACTGTTAAAACAAGGGAGCTCATAACTCTTTGTGGCAATTCAGTCTTTGTTTATAGAACATCCAGACCCACTGTATGCTATAAAATGCATCATCTGAGTAATAAATGTTTAAAGCTTGACATTTCCCCATCTCTTTGTGGGTACGCGCTGTCGCTTCTCCTGCTCTGGGAGGGACCATCCTTTAGTTCAGGATGGAAGGAAAGGAATGTGTGGGTGGTGGGAGCAGAATATCCCTCCTGGTGGAAATGCAGCTCAGGAGGGCTCTGTGGGGCCACCTCAGTGCTCCTGGTGCCAGTCTCATCCTGCTGCTCCCCCTGTGGGGGCTGGTCCCTCTCCCTGTCACCTCTCACAGAGGGAGGGTGAAAGCTTTTGGGAACGGTGCAAAGGGCTCAGAGATCCGTGGATGATGATGGATTGAGCCCATCTCCTGATCTTCCTCCATAGCTGCCACTCCCCTGCTCCCCATCCTCTGCCCACCAAAGCAAATTTCCCACCTCTTCATGTCCTACCTCAGCTGGGCCTGGGGGTGTGCCAGAAGACCCCCCTGATGTAATCACATACGTTCCACCCAGTGCTACAGCAACAAGGGCTCCTCAACCTCTGCTACCTGTTAAAAACAGTCTGAAAATTATACTCAAGATGTTTTTCACAAAATCACAGAATATTCTGAGTTGGAAGGGACCCACAAGGACCATCAAGTCCAGCTCTTCAGTGAATGGCCCATACAGGGATGGAGCCGTAACCTTGCTGTTACCAGCACCATGCTCTGACCAACTGAGCCCATCTCAGAAAAAAACAGGTTTACTCCAAGTTCTCCTCTGAAAAAACCTTCTCAAGCCCAAGACAAGTAACTTTTGGCTAACTGGAGTGCCTTGCCTGTTTTTCTGGTCTGAGAGAGATAAAAAGAGAGGGAAAAAAGAGACAGGAGGTGAAACAAGGAGTGAAAATGCCACCAGGATCCCACAGGGAGATTCATGTCCTTCCCAGACCTCTAATTTCCACATTCCCCCTCCATTTCCCAAATGCCAGAGCATCTTCTCCCCCTCAAGTCAGGGGCTCACAGGACACAGCTAAGCACCACAGATGTCCAGACTTCCCCAGGGGTCACCTCCTCCCAGAGCCAACATGTTTGCTCCAGAGAGCAGGGCTTTGTGGGAAACTCCCTACCCTGCCCATCATCAGTGGAGGTGCCTTGATTGCAGAGTGATGTCCTGCACACCTCACCTTCTCCCACTGCTTTAAGCAACAATGGGCTAGAAACTGAGCCTCAGAAAGCTGGATTCAAGAACATCTAGAATTTAGAGCAGAAACTGGGAAGAAATTCTTGGCTCTGAGAGTGTTGGGGCCCTGGCACAGGGTGCCCAGAGCAGCTGGGGCTGCCCCTGGATCCCTGAAGTGTCCAAGGCCAGGTTGGACAGGGTTTGGGGCAGCCTGGGACAGTGGAAGGTGTCCCTGCACGACAAGGGGTGGAACAAGGGGGTTTTTAGGGTCCCTTCTAACCCAAAATCATTCTGTGATTCTATGAAATACCATACCTGACCCTGTGTCACCCTTCCAAGGATCCACCCCTAAACATCCCCGTCATGAGCCCCAACCTGCAACCAGACCCTACAGCTCTGGGGTGTGCTGGAGTTTGGCCTGTTCATAGTCGGAGGTTTGAGCATCTGGACCAGCTCTGGGAAGAGTTTATCAGCACTGGAGTTGGGCTGGGAGTAGACAAGCCAAGAGCAAAGACGATCCCTGGGGCCCCTGGGACCACCAAGATGTATTAAATGAGAAAATAACCTGCAGTAACACAAGATTAGGAGCAGATGGATGGGCATCACTACAGAGCCGAAGCTTTCAAGATGCAGGAATATTTCTGTGAATTCCTCATGTCTGCCAAAAACCCAGACAGCAGCAAATAAATATTCCATGGATCAGAGTAAGATTGCGTGGCTTCCCTAAAACATGGCAAACCTGCGAATAGCTAGGGTGCAGGATGTTCTCCTCTTCCAGCAGTTCCACATCTCTGCTGAGTGTCAAGGGGAGTTTTTAAATGCTCCTGCTGGTGGCAAAATGGGCAACAAAGATAAATAACCTTAATGTTATTTGTCTTTGCATTGGTGCTCTGTTTGCCAGCTGAACAGAGCTGTTCAGTACCTTAAGTGACTATTGCTTGGGAAGCAAGGAAAATAGTGATACTAAAACAATAATGCACATTATAAGACTGTGACCTCTTCCTTTTGAATCCTACACTATGATCCCAAATTACAAAGCTGGAGACTTGTGTGGCTACATAAATATGACTGCTGAGCCTAGTTTGATGTCTGTCCTGCTCCCTGGGATTTCTCTGGACTCCTAGAGAAAGATTTCTGCAAGAAATATTACATCCTTGTGCTGTAAATTACTGATGTAAGCATTTTCAGGAATGCAGACACTGCCTGTGCCTCTTGGGAGGGTCACTGTGGTTATCCTTGCAGGTACAGGTGAGTGTGGGGTCTCGAGGATGAGTGGTCGCAGAGGTGGATGTTTGGCTTTGTCTGCCCAGAGTCAATGGGAAAAAAATGTGAAGTTCCTGTCAAGAGAAATGCCAAGATTTCAGAATTGCATTCTGTCCCAAATCATCCCAGTTGTTCACCCAAGTGTTTTGTTTCAATGTATATTGTTATTGCTCCAGCAATAACATTTAAACAAATTGGATTTTATTAGCTCAGACCTTTTCAATAACTTCCCACAGAGCTTTCCCATCAGAAGTTCCCACTTTTGGGAAGTGATGCCAGGGGATGGCATTGGTCTGATGGGAGAAATCACCTTTGCCATGGTCCTGGGCTTGCTTCAGCCTCTGCTCCTTTCCTCCCACCCCTGACAGAGGAAAACACATCAGCATTTGTGTCCCCTCCTGTAATTCTTGATGTCCAAGTGACCAACACATGTGGCCTTGCAGCCAAGACTCAAAGTTAGACATCAGGAAGAATTTCTCTGTGGAAAGGGTGGTCAGGCATTGTGAACAGCCTGCCCAGGAAGGAGGTGGAGTCCCCATCCCTGGGAGTGTCCAAGGAATGAGTGGACATGGCACTCCTGGCTTGGTAACAAGGTGAGGATTGGTGATAGATCTTCCATTGATCTTGGAAGGCTTTCCCAACCTAAATGGTCTGTGAATCCTGGGGTAGGATTGCACAGGCCCTGCTGGTGACCCCACAGCAGTGGTGGTGGAGCTGTGAGCAGAAACCAGGTCTTGGAGCCGATCCTTGCAGCTGGTAGAAAATGGGAACAGCTGTCTGAGGGAGGAAGTAAGGGTCTGCATGGGCAGGAGAGGTCATGGAATCACAGAATCACAGAGTGATTTGTGTTGGAAGGGACCTTAAAGATCATCTCATTCCATCCCCCCTGATGTGGACAGGCCAAGACATTGAGATTCTGTGGGATCTGTGAGATTCCGTGGCACCTCTGCAAAGACCAGGTGATGGTTATGAAGACCATTTCCACACTTCTACAGGCAGCCTGGGTTTTATTTGGAGTGTGCTTGAAGGTACAGATGGAGCCCCCAGGCTTCCCAATCCAAGGGAGAAATCCTACCTGCTCTTGCTTCACGAGGGCACCAGGGAGGAGTTCCTTCTGGCTGCTGTCCTGTGGGTGGAGGCGGGCAACAAGCAGTGCTCTTTCACCTTTAAAACTTAACCGCAGTGAGCTCTGCAGGAGCCTGAGCTCTCTTGGCACAGAATCCTGTGCTCTGGCATCAGACATGCAGAGCCAGGGTGCCGTGCACAGGTGGGTCATGAGAGCACCATGGCCAGGTGTCAGCTGGACTGAGGCCTTCCCATGTCCCATCTGTCAACCACAGCCAAATTATCTGTCACTGGCACTTTTTTTTTTTTTTTCTCCTGGGGTAAAATCCTAAAGTAAATCCTGAACAGCATTTACTACTCCCTACCTTGATCATAGAACCATGGAATCTCAGAATGGTTTAGGTTGGAATAAACCTTAAAGCTCATCTCATTCCACCCCCTGTCATGGGCAGGGTCACCTTCCACTATCCCAGGTTGCTCCAAGCCCTATCCACCCTGGCCTTGGACATGTCTGGGGTTAGCAATATTCAAGCTCAGAAAGCAACTTTAAATTTAATTTTTTTTTTTGATCATTTAAAATTTTGAGGTCCAAAAGAGGTCAGTTTTCAAAGCATGCTGGAAGATTAGGGTGGGAGGAAAAACTGCACCAGGGGATGGGTTATCCAAAACCTGTCTGGTGGTAATTACACATGTCGGCTGATGAAAAACTGGTTTGAGGGCAAACACCGTAAAAATATTGCTGCAGGGAGAGAAAGACGACAAAGATTGTGAAATCCAGTCGGCAGATTGTTTTACAGCAAAGGTAACTTCTCTCCCCAGGGCTGGATTTTACAACTCATGTAAGAAACCAACCCCCAGTTAGCAGGGCTGCTCTGCTCTTCTTTTCAAGCACAAAAAAATGCAGGGTATTTGTTAGAAACCATGGGTTTGTGCTGATTTCTTAGAGATAAATGCAGTCTTGTTTTTGCGGAGGCGATGAAGTGTTTGGGGCAGGGATTGTGTTGCATGTGGTGACTGCAATTAGTTTTTACAATCATTGCATGGACGCATCCTGCTGCATATATTCTTTATATAAAATTGTATTTCCATTGGGGTTTTTTTGAGCACTTGAAGGGTGCTGCAGGGGCTCACTGCTCTCCCAAGGGGTCTAAACCCAAATAGCTCAGTGCTGATGCTTGAGTTCTGTTTTTCAACTCAATTTGCACTTTTTTTTCCTCCATTTTCTCTCTATCCTGTGATTTATATTTCCCTTTGCCCCCTCTGTGTTTGCAGGCAAGTTTCCAGCTCTGTGCTGTCACATTCGACCACCTCAGCTCTCTTTTCACAGCTGAAGGTGAAGGCTCCTTGGGAAAGATGTGTTGTCCTTCTGCCAGTCACCACCTGCACTCACCTTTCTGGGGACAGGTGACCATCCTGGGTCCCTGCAGTTCACATTTAGGTCCCCAGAGACTTGTGCAAGGCCTTTCTCCCTTTGATAAGCACTTTTTGCAAGCAGTGACTCACAGAATCACAGAATGGTTTGGGTTGGAAGGGACCTTCAAGATTACCCTGTTCCACCCCCTGCCATTGGCAGGTATGGTTTCCACTATCCACTATTGTGTGCTCCAAACCCCATCCAACCTGGACTGGAACACTTCCAGGGCTGGGGAGTCCACGACCTCCATTTTCCCTGGGGTGCACTGGGTTTGCCTCCCAAAATCCCACTAGAAATCACCACCACCCATGTTCCCCTGTAAATGCGAGGAGGAGGTTGCAGGGAGCCTCATCTCCTCCTGCACTTCCCGCCCCTCCATTCACAGCCCCTTGTCTCCCAGTTTCTCCCCTAATTACCCTCTTCTCCAGTTCTAATTGCTCCCCTGGTGCTGGATTTGAGTGACACTGCTAAGGGGAAGCAATGGGGAAAAAAATCAGTCCCACAAGCAGCTGTCCCTTGGAGACCTGTCCCAGCCCGGGGTGGCCCAGACACGGGCAGTGACAGCCAGCACCGTGCCATGGTCCCCATGGCCACCTCCAGGGGGATGCTCCCGTGGGGTGTCTGGGACACTTGGCTTCATGCTTCTTGTCCCACCTGCAGGTGGGCAGGAGGTTTTGGGGACATCCAGTGGGGCTGGTGAGGGTCAGGGCTGGTTTACCCCCAGGGTGCCGTGCTGGAGCCTATATTCTGGTGGGAATTGTCAGGACAAAATTAGAAGTAGGTTGAACTTTATCTTCTACTTGAACTGAGGCTGAACTCAGCCCTGTCTTGTTTTAGTTTTCCAAAGTTCAGTGGAGTTCACAGGGAGGGAGGCAAGTGGTGGGGCACTGGATTGTTTTATTTTAAATTGGTCTTTCTCTGTAGCTTGACTGTCTCCTCAGGTTGGAAAGGCTCTTCTCCTGGTATTCCTAGTCTGAGGTGGTGATGTGGTGCCTCAGATGCTGCCACAGGATTTTTTCTATTTCAGGCTGGATTTAATCCATTTCAGGTGTTTGTGGCTGGGGTAGTGCAGGGCTGACCAAGCCTTTCCCTAGCTCAGCCCTGGGTCTGCCCCAGACCAGCCCGGGATGAGAAGACAAAGGAGGAAACTGTGAGTGGACTTGCAGAAGGACCACAGCAGTCTGCACTAGAGAAGCTTCAAGGGATTTTGGGCATGATTTGTCCCATGCCAACCACTTGGGCTTCCAGACCACCTTCCAGCACCACCACCACTTCTC
Source organism: Cyanistes caeruleus (assembly GCF_971803275.1). NCBI lineage: Eukaryota > Metazoa > Chordata > Aves > Passeriformes > Paridae > Cyanistes > Cyanistes caeruleus. The sequence continues at coordinate 80,101,274 of NC_141732.1, forward strand.
CTAATCTTTATTTTTCATGTGGCCACCCCACAGTGGAGATGAGTTTGCTTGCCTGGACACACACTGTGGGACCCACGAGCCAGAGCTGTGCTCCCTGTCCCTGACCCTGTGGGTTGTGCAAGCTGCTGGCCCCATGCAGAGGTGTGTGGGTGGTGCAGGGAGCACGTACAGAGCTCTGCACCTCGCTCTGGGGACACAGCAGTCCCCTCAGACAGGGGAGGTGGTGAAAGCAGCAGCACGAGGACGTGGTCGTGGAGGTTTCACACTGAACCCACTGCAGAGCTGCAGAGGGACAAGTGGCACTGCATCCCTCCACGGCCAGCTGTGTTTCCCAGTGAGCTGGACATCCCTTCCCAGGACAGACAGGAGGCTTCTACCACATGTTTTTCCACCTCCTAAATTACTCAAGAGTTTGTAGAAATGTCACCAATTTTCTAACAAAGATTCCTCCTAGATCACTGACAAATCCAGGGAATGTGTAGGGCAGACTAATTTCCAGGAATGGGACCTACTGGAGGAAAAGTCCCTCCAGGCTGGCTTCTAACTATGACACATTTGATAGCCATTCAAGGACTACTGGGAAACTTGTCATTTGTCTCTGTGAGACCTCAGACAGAGTTTCATCATCTGTTCTGACTGTTCTGTGAAATAAAAACAGCTAGTATCTACCAGTGGCCCTACAACTTCCGGGGTTTATGTAGGACATATCACAGGGGTGATTTCCCCCCGCCCCCACAAGGTTTTATACCCGGGTGCAAAGTGACTTTATCCCTGTTGCACCTTGTTTTCTTTCCTCCTGGCAGGGTGACCTGCCTTGTCCCATGGAGGGTGGCACAGGCTGTGGGTGTGCCTGAGCCACCACCACAGTCAATGAACTTTGGCACCTTAAACCGTGGAAAACCCGACGTGCCAGAGGGAGAGATAGGTGCCTGGTGTCCAAGAGATCAGATTGCCCCAGGGGATTTGCTGGGAGTCCCATGATGAGCCTGGAAGGGAGCCCAGACGGCAGGGCACCACCGTGCTTTCCACCCAGGGCACTCAGCCGGGGCCCCTGGAGGACAGCTGGTGGCCTTTGTCCCTTCCTGTCACCCTTGTGCGTGCAAACCCCAACCCTGCATCACCCCAAAGTCTTGATGGGGTGAGTTGAATGCACCACGTGGGATGTGGCCCACCAGCTGTGCAGGGGATGATGGCACATGGCAGTGGGCAGCCTGGAGTGAACCCCTCCTGCGTCTGCACCGCCAGCCCCCAGGGACCGTTCCTGTGCTTGCCCACAAGACAAATCCACCAGGCTCACCCCAGGGGCAACTACCTCAGGGTGGGCATTTTTTTAGGACAAGTCTGGATCTTCGGCTGTGACTCACTTCCCTGTGCTGCTCCAGATGCAGGAGATGTTCTGTTCACTCCCAGTTCACATGAGCTGCAGCTTGGCCACCAGCGTTGTCCATCCTGCTCAGCCCCATGGGGTCATCCCACGTCCCCAGGGTCTCTCCTAGCTCTTTTCAGCTCCAAGGTGCCCAACAGGATCTCAGCACAAGCTGTTTTGTGGGCAGATGAGGAATCCAGTGCTGTACAGAGGTTTTTTAATGTCACCCATCTCAGCCCTGCCATCCCTGTGAGCTATTTCTAGGAGTCCTTGCCCAAGAGCTCTGCCTCCAGGAAATGCCATTATCAGCTGCCTTCATCAGCTGCTCCACTTCGAGCTCCCTGCCTTGCTCCCAGGGCACCCAGTCCCAATCCAATTTCTACTGGAAGGAGATAAGACAACCAAAGGAGATAAGGGCCAGCCAGCAGGCTGGTCACCCTGACTCACAGGGGACAGGTGTCAGCACAGGGGGAACACTGTCAGAGCAGCACTTGCAGCCCTGAGTCTGGTAGGTAGGTATGGCATGGGCAGCCAGAAGTCCCCAGCCTGCTGGGACAGCTGGGTGGTACCGGGACTGAAGCACTTGGGGTAGAGGGAGGTGATGAATTCACCTCCTCCTGGGGTGTGCACAACCAAAACTGGGCATTCACAACAATATACAGGGAGAAGGTTCAAGTTCAGGACTTAGGGAGGGCTTTGCATAGCTCAGTTCTCATCCCTGTGCACACTGCAGGGTGGGCAGATCCTCCCTTTCCTCCCCAAAAACACAATCTCACACCTCTTCTCCCAAGCACCCCCTTGGCACCCACCTCCTCCCCATCTTGCAGTCCCAAAATTTGCCAGATTAGTGACAGAAATAGAAAGACATGATGGTTCAGGACCACCCATTTATCCTCCCAGCTGGTAGGTGGCAGCTGACTGGTGAATGCCTTTAATTAAAGCTAAATGGTTAATAGGAAGCTGAGCAAAGGTCTCCTGCCGGCACAGGTGCCAATGGAAATCGTGCCGAGGGCTGAAGTGCTCGGTGTCGAAACAGCCAGACTCCACCTTGTCCCTTTGCCAGGGCACCAACATTAACACAGACTCTCACTCCCAAATTCTGCTGGCCCTGGTGCCACTGAACCTGTGCCTCTGAGGAGGGACATCCCCATGGACCCCCTTCTACCCGTGGACCCCTCTTCAAAAGGGGCTCTTGTCTCTCACCTGCAGTTTTGGTAGGAAGTGTATTTTTTAAACCTGGGCTGAGTTGTATTTTGACTGTTGCCCATTTGAGAGGGGGTGGAGAAAAATGAGGAATTACCCAATAGAGAGCAGTTTCCCAAGGTTGAGAAGCAGGAGGTTGGAAGTAATAATTAATCTACAGTGGCTGGCAGGGGCTTTGCTCACCTCAAACAACCTCGTCTAAGGGTCACTTCACAAAGGTGCCTGCAACTTAGAAAAGAAAAGACCTGGTCCTGGCCTGAGGGAGGAAGAAAGAGAGAAAAAAGAGACAGGAGGTGAAACAAGGAGTGAAAATGCCACCAGGATCCCACAGGGAGATTCATGTCCTTCCCAGATCTCTAATTCCCACATTCCCCCTCCATTTCCCAAATGCCAGAGCATCTTCTCCCCCTCAAGTCAGGGGCTCACAGGACACAGCTAAGCACCACAGATGTCCAGACTTCCCCAGGGGTCACCTCCTCCCAGAGCCAACATGTTTGCTCCAGAGAGCAGGGCTTTGTGGGAAACTCTCTACCCTGCCCATCATCAGTGGAGGTGCCTTGATTGCAGAGTGATGTCCTGCACACCTCACCTTCTCCCACTGCTTTAAGCAACAATGGGCTAGAAACTGAGCCTCAGAAAGCTGGATTCAAGAACATCTAGAATTTAGAGCAGAAACTGGGAAGAAATTCTTGGCTCTGAGAGTGTTGGGGCCCTGGCACAGGTTTCCCAGAGCAGCTGGGGCTGCCCCTGGATCCCTGAAGTGTCCAAGGCCAGGTTGGACAGGGCTTGCAGCAGCCTGGGACAGTGGAAGGTGTCCCTGCCCATGGCAGGGAGTGGAATGAGAGGGTCTTTAAGGTTCTTTCCGACCCAAAACACTCTTTGTTTCTCTGATCATCACCGTTGATGAAGCAGACATCATTAAACACTCATAAAAACACAATTAAATGTTTTTCAGCATGTATTTTATTCTCAGATGGCCTGAATTAAAATATGGAATACAGTAAATGGAGCTCTTTGACCAAAACCTCTGCAATATGCGGAGACTTTTCAAGCAGAAATAAGTGTGTATTTATGTTGTTCTCGTATTTAAAACACCCTCAGCAGACATGCAGTTCATGCACAAAATTCACTGCTTTGCCACACAGATCCCAGACCAGATCTTCACCTGGAAAAAACATTCCTAGCTGTGCTTAGGGCTGGAGATTTTTGCTCTGCATGGGCATCTGATGTCCTCTGTCTGAAAGGGAAACCCACTGTGTACTTGTGGCTGATGCTTGTCTCACTGGTAATGCTGTTCCTGGAATTCCAAGGTCCTCCTTGTCTTCAGCAGAATCAACTCTATCCTCAGAGATCATTGCAATAAATAGCACAAAATGCTCTCCCATATCAAAATGCCTTTGTGGAAAAAAGCCATCATTTCATAATGGATAAAAATGTGGTGCACTTGACCCGTTTTCGTTTAATGCCTGGCAAGGCTGCTCCACGCCCAGCACAAATCTGGAGACTCCGCTCTAAACTTCCACAGGATCCTGTGAGTTGGAACTGGACCAATCCAAGGTTCCAAAGCCTCAGAGGAACCCCAGATTTCTGCTGGGCATTTACATCTCTTTGGGAACAGGGTCCTCACAGACATCTAAGCGATGGTTGGGAAGTTTGGAACCACTGGGCTGGTCCTTGCCAAGTCCCCCAAGCTCCCTGTGGACCTATTGCAGTCTGGTGCTGAGAATAACTCCCCTTCCCTCACCTCTGCAAAGCCATGAAGAGCTGGCAGATGGCTGGCAGATAGCTATTACATGCTGGAATAATAATAAAAAAAAAGATATTGTAATAAACAACACTTACCCAGACAAGTGGTGTCTAGTGAATCCTGGGTATTGACTAACTAATAAAGGTGATAAACTGTTAACAGAGGGAGTCTGGAGGATGCTGTGCAAAGTGCTTAAAAATCAAAAGATATCCCAAAAAGGAAGCTTGAAGGACGTGGTGCTGTTTAGTCTAAAGAATTAAAAAAAAAGACGAAGGGATATTGTAAATCATAAAACACGGCTGCCAGGGGAAAGGAAATAAACCCTTCATTATCACTGAAGAAAGGCTGAGAAGTCGTGGGCTTAACCTGCAGGAAGGAAGATGAAGTCTGGGTGACAGACAGATAATAAAGGCCTGGAAAAAAATGGAAAAACATAGTAATGCTGCACTTAAGATTTTTAAGAACAGGCTGGAAAAACACCGATTGCAGGTAGTTTAGTGATGTCTGGATTGCCCATGGGATTAGCAGCGGGCTTATTTGATTTTAAGTGCTCTATTCCAGCACCATTTTCTACAAATTTGGTTTGTTTTGCTTCCTGCGCTGGGTTGTGTTTTGAAATTTAAAGAAATACCTCACTTTGGCATCTTTCTCAGACCAGTCCTCCAGCAGGGAAGATGCCTTCACCCAGGAAGGACGACAAATATCCAAAGGTGGGAGCAACAAACCTGGAGCGGGGATTGCTAACAGCAAAACCCAGGGATGTAGTAGACATTGCTCCAGATATTCAAGGTCCAATGCTGGACAGGTGGGAGCTGAGTTCCTGAAATATTATCTTTCAGAGAGATGTACCAACCTTGAGGAGTTTTTTCCTATGAGATACTGGGTGTCCATTGATATTGTCCCTGGCACAAAGACCAGCCTAAACATGATAAATCCTTTTGAAGTTCCTCACGCTCAAGCTCCAAGAGCAGATAAAATGATGGAAAAATGGCAATGAAGAAAAAGCAGGTAGTGCTTTGAACCCCAGAGCTTATTTACAGGGGAGGGATGTGGCGTGGAGAAACATCACGAAAAAAGCTGGGCCTGGAGAGCCTCTGTTTGGGAAGATCCCAAAAAATGAATGAGGTTTTAAGGAGGGGTTACAAGAGGAGGGTGAGCAGGGAGTGGTTAGGAGGAATTTTAATTAACATCAACGTTTGCAATGTTATTTAATAGGGTCCAAAAAACATCTGAGAGCAATGAAAGCTGAAACCAGCACTTTCAAAGCAAACAGAGGCAAGTGTGGGGCTGGGGGAGCAGGGCTGCCTTCCTGGGGTATGACAGACACCTGAAGAGGTGGGAGATTCTGGGGAGAAAAGTGGTTTTGGGAGAATTGCAGGGTGGAGGAGAGCTGAGCATCCCTGGGGTGGGACAGGCTCCTGAGGCTGTGCACAGTGCAGGGACATCCCAGTGACATTTAGGGAGGTAGAAAAGCAGCAGCATCAGAAACTGAGGGTCTTTTATGACCCAGAAAACCCCCTCTGAGGTGCTGGGTGCATTGATGGGCTGCCATCTGGATTAAACACCTTCCAGAAGCAGCTGAGCCCTGCATTCCCAATGAAATGGGAGAGTGCAGCCTTGGTGAAGGCACTCAGGACAGCCACCCAGGCCTGTGGCACCAGGGTGGGGACAGCCACGAGAGTGCAGCAGCAGTGCAGGAGGGCAGTGCCCATGGGCCACACGTCCACCACGAGCAGCTTGGCTCACCCAGGATGGCAGCAGAGGTTTAGTCCCCTCTGCAGAGGGCTCCGTGGCCCAGGCCGGGATGTGCCAGCCCGGGCAAGGCCGGCAGAGGTGCAGGAGAGGCGGCTCAGCCCCGTCCCCTGCCCAAACTTGTCGATGGGGCTGTTCAGAGCGATGACATAATTACAGTTTCAATCGCAGATTAATAAGAAGTGGGTTGTTGTTTTTTGGGTTTTTTTTTTTAACAAACTGTGAGGCATGCCTGAACTGGAAGGGCATTTCAGCTCCCCGCTGCCTGGGAGCTGAGGGTGCCATGCCCTCTTTGATGTCTCCTGGTGTGGAGGTGCTGCAAACACCAGCACTCGTGTCCCAGCTGCAGCTCCCCTCCCAGTGCTGTGCTCTCCTTCAGCTTTCATCTCCAGCACTCCCCTGGGCAACGGGTGTATAAACGGAGAAGCCATCCCCAGCCTCTAAATTCAGTTCTACTGCTGGAGAAAAGTCACTCCAGATGCCACCAAAGGCACAGGGTCTGATAAGTGGGAGGAAAGGGAAACTGAGGCAGAAGCAGTTTGTCCAAGATCATGCAGAAAGTTTTTGTGATGTGTCAAGCTCAGGGGTGCACCTGGAATGCTGCAGCAGCTGGAGAAGGTGGCAGGGTGGGGCCAGCATGGGCTGTGGACCACTGTGCAACTGTGAGATGAGAGAGAGCTGACACCCATGGGCTACATACCAAAATCAAGCTTAAAGTCCAGCTTTTAGGGTTCTGGGTCAGACCCTGAGACCCTGCTTAAAGCAAAGCCAGAGAAGGGTAGAAATTTCTTGCTTCAGGGAATGATGGATATTTCTTTATTTTTATTTTTAAGGAAATTTCTACAAATTTCCACCACAACTTCTTTTCTCTGTGAGATCACCCATTTTTCCTCCTCCCCAAACACTCAGCCCCACAAAGCTTACTTGAACTAGCTGAATCCCTCACATTATTCAGGTTTGGATGTTCCAGTGCCTGATGGAGGAGCTTTTGCACACTCTTGGGCACATCAGACCTGGGGCTGCTCCTCAGCTACTCCCATCAGGAGTCCCAGAGCCCAGCCAAGCCCTGCCAACCCAAGCATTAAAAAAAAAAAAAAAAAAAGAATTACCCAGATCCTCAGCTGACTTAAAAGTAATGGTAACTCCTAAAAACCTATTTTTTTCTCCATTACCTATCCAGGGTCCAAGTCTTCATCTTGCACTTGTCAAAGTTCTCCTGCATTCAGAGGACTGCAGAGTTGTGCTTTCCCCTTTCTTACACTTAAACAACTCCTGCAGCTCACAAGATGTTTGTGAGACTCTTGTACCCAGTCCAGAGACACCAAGCAGAGCCCACAAGTGGGAACCTTTCATGGAGCTTCCAAAAGCAGATGAGGCTTTGGGCCAGACATGAATAACCCAGATTTGCAACACTTCCTTGTGGTTTCCTGCTCTTCATGTTGACCACCTCCACTTTCAGGTCCCTTTTAGACATTCCTCTGTTTTGTCATTATCCTGTGCCCTTCATTCCCCCAGGTGAGGTTGTTTTACTGGAATATTCATCTCCCCTGGAAGGGGATGGGTGTATTTGAAGCTGCTGAGCACCAGATTCACTCTGGCTCCATCCCCCTGGAGTTTCCCAAGCTATGAGCAGGTCTGTATCTGAGATCGGTTTCCTCTAACAAAGCCGGTGCCTATCTAGGGATCTGCTTTCCTGCAACAAAAATATGCCCCAGGTGGGAAATTTGCCTCCTGAACTTAGTGTGACCTCCAAAAGCTGAAAGACTTTGGATTAGGAGCATTGAGCTTGACTGTGCTGAAAATCAATCCAACCCTGGAGCCTTGCTGCTGCCAAGAGTGCTGATGCATCTCTGTAAAAAAAAGTCCCAAGAAAAGTTATGTTTTTAGTAAACACACTAAAACACCAGTGCTGTCCCAGTCCAGCAGTCTCTCTCAGGCTAGAGGCCTCCAGGGAATGATCCCAGTTGTGGGCTGAGGTCCCACTGTCCTTCTCTGCATGGGCTGCAGACAGAGCTGGCAGCTCCTACACCTAGAGATGCTGCTGCATGGGTGTTTTAATGCTTTGACTGCAGCCTTTCGTCCCCAGAAAACTCACTAAAAGAAAAAAAAGAGCTTGAAGGGTTAAAACAGCACTGCAAGTTTTACGAGTCCGGGCTGCAGATGTTGTAGGCAGGGAGATGAAAGCAAACCCTTCTGCCCGGTTGTGGAGGCTGTAAGCCCTGAACAGCCCCTCTGATGGAGGCAATTCCCTGCCTCCAGCCCCACTCCACGCTGTCTGCAGGCTGGAAGTGGTTCTGCTGGTGAGCCCACAAGCAGCACATCACTGCACGAGGCCTCTCCATCCCACTGCTTGCTCTTGATCAATTATTAAAACCAGAAAATTCTCCAACCATGAAATTCATCCCAGCTTCCCCCACGGCACGCTGGGCTGGAAGAACCAAACCGCAGGGCCTGAGCTTCTAGGGAAGGAGTAAATACTGCTTCCAGCAGGGCATTTGGGGTGCTGGACCATCTCCAGTGGTTTGGATTTGTTTGTGCCAGTGCTCCCCTGTGGCTCCTGCAGCTGCCCCAGGTGAGCAAACCTGCCCACCAGCTGCTCTGTGGGACCCCAAGGCCCAGCTCCCATCAGGATGTTGGTTCCCCTTCTTTCACCTTCATCAGATCTGGTTTCCACTTCTGTTCACTGGACTCCTTTTACATCATCTTCATTTTCTAGTTTCCTCCTGTCAGCCTTGGCTTACCTTGCTGATGAGAGGCAAAACTTGTTTCTTGACCCATTTTCCGCTGGAGATTGGCTCTAAACTGAGCTAGCAAGTTTTGGTAGCTGTGGTGCTGGGGCCCAGTTATGTCCCTTCACTGGCTGAAGATTGGAGCCGGAGCTGTCCTGCTCCTTTCTTTGCAGCATGCCTTGTGCAAAACAGATATCTTCAGGGTTAGAATGTGTTTTTTCCTATTTTAAGCATATTCATGCTGACATTCTCATCTGGGCAGCTGCAGGGAATAACAAGAGACCCCCCTCAGCTCTCACACATCAACTCCCTGGAGGTCTTTGGCGGTCCAGCTCCAAACCCAGAGTACGGATATGCCTCAGAATAACTTACATATTTGCTACAGGGCAGAGGATATAAATACATCCATGGTAATGCCAGTCCTATGTATCGCCTCGACAGCAAAATTAGTACTTAGTTCCTTGCAATATGTGGGATTTTTTCTCCCTTTTTCCCATGCGTGTTGTAACCCTGGTAACCGACAGCACCCGCACCGACGACGTCTGACTCGCGCTGCTTTGTTCCCGTCTGGTACAAAAAAAGGCTGCAAACACTTCACCACGCTGAAAGCTAATGAAACCACCCAGATTTGACTCTCAGAGCTGATCTAAAACCCCACGGGCCTCAATCACCCTCCCTTCAGTCCTGACCCTGCTCCCATGCAAGGGATGGAGCTGAGAGCCTTGAACACCTGCCCACAACATCGGGCACAGCCGAGCTCAGAGGGGCTCAGCACCTCTTGGCTGAAGAAGTTCAGAGTTTCCACAGCCTCCTGATGGTGCCTACGGATTGAGCTGTGTGTGGAGGGTGCAAGGGGACCTTTAAACCTCTTCCTTCAGCCCAAATATGTCATATTGCAGATGGCACCGGGCACGCACAGGCTGGGGACAGGAACACCAATGTCCCTCTACACAGGGTGTCTTAACCACTGAAGTAGGTTTGTGCTCCTGCTCAGCATTGCTTTTTCTTGCTCACCAACCCAGTGAGCATCCCAAAAACCCAGACCCCAAAGCACCGTGCTCCAGCCCAGACAAAGCACACCCTTGTTCCCACCACAGGGTCCCCCAAGGAGGATGAGTCACAGCACAACTCGAGCTGCCTCTGCTGCAGGACAGCTGCTCATTCAGGTCTTCTCCCTCCACCCAGCCTTTGTCGTTTTTGGAAGTGGGAACTGAATTCACTCTTAGATTTCCACCACATTTTCAGACTTGATAAACCTTGTCACCAGGCTCAGGAGACATTTAGTGTCATAGAATCCTCAGGGCTGGAAAAGGCCTCCAAGGTCATCGAGTCCAGCCACTTGTGCAGCTGACAGCCAGATGTAGCATGCAAGCACTGGAACCTCTTGGCTTTCAGAAACCAGAGTGTCTGAAAAATAACCCAAGAGGATGGTCAAATTCATCCCCAGGAGCACTTTGGCAGTTTATGGTGGTGATGCAGTAGCATGACAAGAGGAAGCATCCTGGGCTTTTCCACTGAAGCTGATGACAGGGACCTTGGCTGGTAAACATTACACAGCAGCGACTTCCCCATTAACCACAACAGCCACCAGAGCCTTGCAAGCATTTGGGGGTTTTATTAATTTCATCTTTAAGCCACACAAAAATTTGTACAATGAGTTGCTGGAGAGGCTGGGGGTGTTCCTCTGCCTCCTCTGTGCAAGGCTGAGCAGGGCTCCTGCCAAAGCCTGGTGACACAGTGAGGTCACGGGGGCCAGACTTCCCCAGCCATGAGCTGGCTGTTCAACCACAGTGGTTCAGAGCCAGTTCTGACTTTGCTGTCCACCCCCCAGCACATCACCTCTCACTGCTGCTTGTTGCAAGGTCTACAAAAAAGTCTGTCCCAAAAAAAGCCCATGTGAGTCCATGCTACTGTCCAGATAAATGGCATGGGAGTAGCTCCATCTCCACCTCTTGCTCTGAATACTTCTCACAACTGGCTGTCCCAGCCCATTTTAATCTCCTCCTCCAAACCACCAGAGGTTTGCCCCCACCCTGGTATCCTCCTTCCAACATGTGCCCAATAAAACAAGTGGAATTATTACATGCATGCAGACAAGGCAAAGAAAATGCTTGTATGGATGTGTTTAATTAATTCAATTTTTCTCCACTTTGCCTCCACGAGGCCCTTCAGACCAGGGCATAGGTAGGCAGATAGATAGATAGATAGATAGATAGATAGATAGATAGATAGATAGATAGAGAGATAGATAGATAGATAGATAGATAGATAGATAGATAGATAGATAGATAGATATAGATAGATAGATAGATAGATAGATAGATAGATAGATATAGATAGATATAGATAGATAGATAGATAGATAGATAGATAGATAGATAGATAGATAGAGATAGATAGATAGATAGATAGATAGATAGATAGATAGATAGATAGATAGATATAGATAGATAGATAGATAGATATAGATAGATAGATAGATAGATAGATAGATAGATAGATAGATATAGATAGATAGATAGATAGATAGATAGATAGATAGATAGATAGATAGATAGAGATAGATAGATAGATAGATAGATAGATAGATAGATAGATAGAGATAGATAGATAGATAGATAGATAGATAGATAGATAGATAGATAGATATAGATAGATAGATAGATAGATAGATAGATAGATAGATATAGATAGATAGATAGATAGATAGATAGATAGATAGATAGATAGATAGGGATAGATAGATAGATAGATAGATAGATAGATAGATAGATATAGATAGATAGATAGATAGATATAGATAGATAGATATAGATAGATAGATAGATAGATAGATAGATAGATAGATATAGATAGATAGATAGATATAGATAGATAGATAGATAGATATAGATAGATAGATATAGATAGATAGATAGATAGATAGATAGATAGATAGATAGATAGATATAGATAGATAGATAGATAGATAGATAGATAGATAGATAGATAGATAGATAGATATAGATAGATAGATAGATAGATAGATAGATAGATAGATAGATAGATAGAGATAGATATAGACAGATAGATAGATAGACAGACAGATAGGAAATGGTAGTTCAGATGGGTACTTGTTTACATCTATCTCTCTGAGGTAAAATCCACTGGGGCAACATGACACCAGTGGAAGCACAACCAGCACAAGGATTCATGGACCAACACACTGCCCTGAGGGCTGCATTTCCCTTGGAAATGCAGGACCCATTTCCCTTGTGGGCTTGCAGATGCCTTGGGGAGGGTGCTGAGCATCTCTTGACATGGGGATTGTGGCTCTGCACCACCTGCAAATGGCTTTCCTATGTGGAAAACCATCATCTGAAGAGTGTGGAATCTTACCACCTTCCCTTGCAGTACCTCAGCAGTTGACACCTAGACCATATTTCACGTGTGATTTAGGATAAAAATTGAGTTGTTAGACCCTTCTTTATTGCACTCTTCAATTACTGCTCAGCTGCACTGGGGAAAAAAAGGCCCCACTGTGCTGCAATTTAACATGTTGCAGTGTATCAACAGAATACATGTGGTTCTGGAGCCATGGTCCAAAGCAAAAATACCGCTAACAAGAACAGACTGATTTCAGTCATCCCAAACTTCCAGAGAAATTATTTTCTAAGAAGGAGAGGACGGAGACATGTCCTGCCATCCACTGGGAAATCTGGACTTCAGACTGTCTCAACCACCTCATGTCTGAGCCTCTTAAGCAGATGAGATTTCTCTAAGGTGATTTCCAAGGAGAGAAGAGAGGAATCCACAGATAAGCTGTACAGAGCACAATGATAGGTGAGGTCCCAGGGCCACCACTGCTCTGCTGGAAGAAGTCCACGGAGCTGGGGTGTGCCTGAATTTAGGTGCTGGAGGCTTGAAGCAAGAAGGACATTATGCTGCTGTCCAGGAGTGACTTGTCAGCTGGACATCAGCATCTTCCTTTTGGAAGGGGCTGGCTTTGTCCTTGTCCATAACTCCTTCACCTGTGTTTCTGCTCAGACCAGGTTTATACCAGGTCAGCACTTTGCTTCGTGTGGCTGCAGCTTTTCTGAGCCCTAAAGTTGGAATTACAGCACTGGCAAACTCTAGACAAGGGGAAATTCCTCCTTGCTTAACCTCTGGTCTCTATTTTAACCTCCCACTCGCCCCACATCCACCAGAGCTGAATGAGTGAATGGGGACACATATGAACTGGTGCTCGGCATCCTTCTGTCATATTCTTTTTTTTTTTTTTCCCTTGTTGAATGAGGCCTAAAATTAGCTCAGCAGGAGGTGAGGGCTGAAACATTTCAGCAAAAACTGTCATAGCATTGAAAAGCCATAGTTTTGCTGATTATTTCTCAGCTTTCTTACTGTGTACAGCATTCCCTGGCCTTTTATTTTGATAGATGAATGCAAGCAAAGACCTCATAGAATGAAGTGATCTGTTAGGCTTTTCAGGTCATTCTCCAGATGATTTAATATTTGACCTGGAAAGGCCCAGCTGAAGGTCCAGCCAGTCCAGTGTGTCACAGCCATGGCCAGGGGGAGTCACATAGGGCAAGGTGTAAAGTGGAGGCTGTGGAGGATATTCCAGACCCTCACTGCACCCTGCAAATGACACAAGAGCTCACTAGCCCTGCACCCATCATGGGCACATCTCCACAGACAGAGTCTGGCTTTGCTGGATCATTTTTCCTCTTTGCATTTTCAAAGAACAAAAAAACAGTTTAAAGCCCATCCAGTCCCACCCCCTGACATGGGCAGGGACAACTTCCACTGTCCCAGGCTGCTGCAAGCCCTGTCCAGCCTTGGACACTGCAGGGATGCAGGGGCAGCCCCAGCTGCTCTGGGCACCCTGTGCCAGGGCCTGCCCACCCTCCCAGCCAGCAATTCCTTCCCAATATCCCAGCTGGGCCTGCCCTCTGGCACTGGCAAGCCATTGCCTGGGTGCTGGCCCTGCAGGCCTTGTCCCCAGTCCCTGGGCAGCTCTCCTGGAGCCCCTTTAGGCCCTGCCAGGGGCTCTCAGCTCTCCCTGGAGCCTGAATACTTGTGCAGGGGAGCAGCCCCAGCTCTCCCAGGCTGCCTCCAGAGCACAGGGGCTCCAGCCCTTGGAGTATTTTTGTGATGTATTTTGGAAAGCTGCTGTCAAGGGTTTGTTTAGGGGTACAATACTTTCATCCTTTGCTTTCAGCTTTCAGGATGAGCAGCTTTCTGTAACCTCTGTAGCTTACAAGTGGAAGTCCTAGAAAACAGGAAGGTTAAATGATTTGTCACATCTCATGGACTAATGAGCAGGGACTAAATCAGATCTTTGTTCAAGGGACAAAGCCATCTACTCCACAATTTGGTTTCAGGGCCTTAACCACCAGGATTCACTATGTACCTCATGGAAGAAGGTGAAAACATATGAAAACACCTCTGCAATGCAGAGTTCTGTGGCTCTCCATGCGGCTCACTTGGTGTCATACCTCAGGTTCAAAGGCATCCTCTCATCCCTTCTGGGTTAAGACCCAGCAGCCCAGCTTGGAGGTGGGTGAAGCAGAAGTGAAGCAAATATTCTCTATTTTTTAGTTACTGCAGAGTAAAACCCACCCAGCTGTGGCTGCCCCATCCCTGGAAGTGATTGAGGCCAGGTTAGACAGAGCTTGGAGCAACCTGGGATAATGGAAGGTATCCCTGCCCATGGCAGAGGATTGGAACTAGTTTGAAGTCCCTTGCAAACCAAATCATCCCATGATTTTTCTGGTTTCTGTGATTCTTAGACAATTGGCTATAACCCCAGCATGACCCTATACCTGGTCATATACCCAGATTTGGAGTGATCTTTCTAGCCCCAGGTCCCTGCTGCCCACAGAGGCCTGCTCACATAGAGCAATGACACAAAACTCAGGAGGAATCAGCAAAGGCTGATTTTGTGAGGCACTTGTCTGCTTTATCCTTCACCTGCCGTGCCTTTGATGGTGGTCCTGGAGCTCCTGATGCATGTCACCACTGCTAGCTTGGCCCACTGCCCCACACAGGTGTTATGTCATTACTCACATCTGATGGCTCAGAATGGAAATGAGCCAAATTGTAGCATAGATGAGATTGTTTCTACTCCTGCCCTCCCAAGCCTTAGTGCACATCAAGTGAGACAGGATGAGTGCATCCATCCTGCCTCAGCTTTCCGTGCTGATTCCCACCTGAAGGATGAGGAGAGAACCTGGAAAATGGGACTCATCCACGATCAAAAGCCATTTTGGAGCTTTTCAAAATGTGTTCATGTGTTCAGTACCATGGATCCAGCTGAAAGTGCAGTCCATTTGGAGACAACCAAATGCTGTGTGTCAGTAAATCCCCCTGGGAAGGGCACATCTGTGCTGAACAGAAGGCACAGCACCAAGCTGATGCTCACAGAGACTGACCTGCTGACATGCCTGCCCACCCCCTGGAGGACAGCAGAGGCTGGAGTCACATTCCTGGGGTGCACACGCTTCAGGAAGGTGGGAGCTCAAAAGCCCATCTGGACATTCTTCTTGGCCTCCAGGACTCTGGGGGTTTCCACTCAAGGTCCTGCTCCATGGAAAGCAGGAACAGTTTACAGGGACTTGCTCCTGGCACATGTGCAAGGACGTGGAGCAGGGAACGCCCAGAGGCAGGTTGAGGGGGGCAAAAGGAACAACCACTTTATTTCCAGAGGCATGGGGGATGGAAAAGGTAGGAAATAGTCAAGGAAAACCCCAAGACTAACTTCCTCCTTGCCTTTTCCTCCTCAGCTGCTGCCACAGGCCGCCTGTGTCCCAGCAGAGAGCACAAGCTTGGCCCAATATTTGTAAGGCAGGGACAGGGTCAAGCAGGAGCTGTGTCCCCAGCACCGGGGTTCTTTCAGGCTGAACTTAGGACAAAGGGGAACAACAAAAACAACCCAACAGATTTTGGGCAGCCAGTCCCTCCAGCCTTGGGCTGATTAGGTGCATCTAAACCAGCCGAAAGCCATGGGCACCTAGCCCAAGGCTCAGGGTGATCCCACCCAGGTGTTTCCCACCCCAGAGAGGCCCCACTCAGGGCTGTGGTGAGTGCTCCCACCACTGACCCCATGCAGCACACACACAGAGCAGCATCTCTCCAGTCTGCCTCATTCACACCACAAAAAAGGCCACTTGGCGCAGTTTGGGATCAAGTGTACGTTTTTATTTTTTAATGGAACATAGACTCCTTTAGAAAAAGAAACATTCAGCTGGATGATAACACCCATAGAAAAAACACCAATCTTGTGTTCTCTTTTTTTTTCTTTTTTTTTTAAATTTGGCATTTGTTATCTGCATTTATATTAAAGCAAAGTGCATCTTTCTTACTTTTTTCTCGTTTATACACATTGCACAATACATAAATAATGATGCTTATAAAACGTCTTTATATTTACAAGTAATAATATATTTATATATAACATAAAATACATTTTTTTTCTTTAATAAATCTCAGGGTTTTTTTAAGGAGTCCTTTCTTTTGTGTGGGTGTTTTTTCCAAAGCACTACAATGCTAAAGTTCCAAGAAGAATGCTCTCTTGTTCAATTAAACCTTTATATTTAGAAAAATAGCTTATGTTAAGGTCTAAACATGCTCATTGAGCTAAGAACAGTGTAAAAGTATCATACTTGTGTATGAATTCAAGAAGAAATGAAAGCACAACTGCATTTCCAGATAAGATGGTACCTGGATAACCTGATCTAAGCAGGTTATGACACACCAACTGTTGTGAACACTTTTTCTCTTGTTTTTCCCCTTTGTTTTTCTTTAGTTTTGTTTCAAAATTTTTATTTTTTTTTTTTTTAGGTTTAGAATTCTGTCACTTCACATCTCAGCTCAAATGATCAAGCACGGGCCATGCCCGAAGTCCCTCCACTGTTGTTTTCTCCCCTTACATCAATCCACGATCATAAAAAACATAGAAAAAGCAGTGGAACAATGAACACAGTGACAAGACATGAACCCAGCAACAAGAGAAACACAAAAGGTCGGTAAGAGACCTGTCTGGGAAGGTTTTGCACCATCCTTCGGCGGCAACACGGGGTTAGCACTGCTGGGGAAGGGGGTCTTGGTGTCACCGTCACTGGGAAGGTGGTGCGTACAAAAATACAGTCATCTCCTTTTGTTGTCCAAGAGAAGGAGCTGTAATATAGAGCTAGTGGCTTTCAAATCCGTCGATCCCCATTGGATAATCCTTTCGGAGGCATGAAGTAATTATCTCGTGTGATCTATCCCCACTGCACCCTTCTCTCGCCCTTCTGAGAGTTATTGGTCATTCACACTTTTAAAAAATAGATATATTTATCAAAATACCCCAAAGGCAAAAAACAACAAAAAAACAAACAAACAAACAAAAAAATTCTTTCATAAGCTATTTCTCAAAAACGAAGAAGGGTGAACAAAACGAAACAAAACAAAAAACAAAAAAAAAGTCTGCATGAAAAGCAAGCACTCAGAAGGAAGTAATAGCAGCAAAGTAGTATAGATGTCATGAGTTCACTCTGTCTCGAGTCACCGGTTGTTGAAAATAACCTCCAACCAGCAGGGGCAACTGCTGATGAACTGTCTGGTGTAGCACTGGCCCCAGCCTTTCACAAAGCTGATCTGCACGGTAAATCCGGTCCATGGCTGCTGCGTGAACTCGTGGTCGTTGGGTCTCTGCAAGGTGTACGCCTTCTCGTAGTCAAAAGCCTTGATGGAAAACCCTGGGAACACTTTGTGAACCAGCAACGTCCTGGAGTCGGGGTTGTCCAGTGTGGCCGACTTGATGAAGATGGGGTAACTGCTGCGGTTGTACACCCACACGCCGTCCACTTCCTTGGTGAGCTGGATGCCGTAGCCGATCTTGCTGCGCACCTTCTGCACCAGTTGGCTTTTGTTGTCTGAGTTGAGCTGTCCGAGGCAGAAACCATTCCCCTGAGGTAGATCATAGAAGATATCCAGGGAGGGCTCTTGGACAGAGTACAGCCGACCCACGCGTGTCTTCTCTTCCCAGTATGCCACCACACACCAGTGTGACCTATCCCCTGGCTCCTGAAGAACTTGAGAATCTGCAGAAAAACAGGAGAAAAGAAAGGAAAAAAGGAGAGTTTTAGCATCAAGGGAATTAATACGAACTGGCAGGACCTTGCCTGCCCATGTCTTCACGATCCTTTCCATGCATGCATCAATGTCCACAGTGCAGCCACTCTTTCCAAAATAAACCTTTCCAGGTTTGGGGCACTCCTCTGTTGTTTCAGTGTCTAGTTCTAGTTGTATTTACTGGTCCTGAATGACACAGCCAATGACAATGACACAGCCACCCTCACCCAAACCAGCACCAGGACCCCTCCAGTGCCAACAGGAGAGACGAGATGCCTGTGAAACCAGACAGCTAAATCCGCCGGTTTTCACCTACTGAACGATGGATTTATTTCCATAAGTGACAATCTACTGTGCACAGACACTGAAAAAATGAGGTGTAGCTAAGAAAACCGCACTGAAAGTCACCCCATGGGAGCAGAGGGGATGAGAACTTGACTGCTCTGGTTCATGGGGCTTTTCCCTGCCTGCAGAGCCTGGGTGATGGATAGCAGGGGGACACAAGATGCCACCCTAACCTACAGAAAGCACCAAAAGACAGAGGGAACCAAAAAAAATCTCACGTGTGTTAACAAAAATGGCCAAAAACCTTGCAAAAAAAAAATAGAAATTCATTCATGTAGGCCTTCTCTCAACTCCCTTTTCCATAGTTACCCCATGCAGCATGGCAATGATGTAGGAGGAAAAAGCAAGGCAGGAGGAGGGAAAAAATGTGAGAAAGCCTTTTCCTGACAGAGGATCCCAAGCAGCCTGACGCTGCTCGGCGGGTAATTCCTTCCAGCCTCAGTAGGCATGTTAAGACCTGGGAACTATTCATCTCTATAATAGTATTTAAAAAAAAAAAAAAAAAGAAAAAAAAAATCAAGCTGGGAATGCACATTAGTGAGCACTACCAAAATAATCCCCTGAACTATGAGAGAAACTAATGGAGCTGGGATGGTGGGCGACCCAGCAACCAAAAACTCTTCCTGCAGCCCCCCACAACCCTTTCCTCCCCAGGGCAACACACTGGCTGCCTGCTTTCTCTATTTTTTGCTATTAATAAGCCCATTTTCCCAGTTTTGGTCTCATCTCCTTCAAGCCCTGCACTGTGCTTTTAAGAGAAAAGAAAAAAAAGAAAAAGAAAAAAAAAGCCCAGCCACACACTTTTAATTTCCTCATTTCTATGCCAGCGAGGAAAATATTTCTCCAGTTGCTGGAGGCAGCTACTAAAAATGGGCCTGACTGTGTATGTCTCAAAACAGGGACCCTCATTCCCAGGTTAAACCAGGGATGGGGGTTCTGGTCATGCTGGGGTGGTCCCTGGGACAGCATCTGTCGAGGTGCACCCCAGTTTGTCCTTCCACTCCCTTTTTTGGTGCCTCACAAGACTTTGCTGTGGGTAATTTCATGTCCTGCTGAAAACTGGGACTGAGGAGGGGCAGGGAGGGCAGTTTGAGTTACTTCCTCCCCACTAACCCAGATGGGGTCCCCCTCCATGCAAAAGTGCATCCAGAGGGACAAGAAACACCCCCAGGACTGGAGTTTCTGCCACCTGCCTGGGAGAGAAAACAATTTGGGAGGGATGCCCCTGGATCCAGGGGAAGGATGCTCTCTAATCCAAAGGGGGATCTGTGTTGACCACCTACTACCTCCCTCCTCACTGTCAGCCTGCCCATGATGTTCAGACCCTTTTGGGTTTTGCTTTATAGCCGCTGAGGGAATTTTGGAGCCATTGGACCCCTGCTGAAATTCCTATAGGTTTGGGGTTTTTTTATTCCAACATAAAAAGCATCCCCTTCAGGAGATGGCAGGGGGGGAAAAAAGGACTTTTTCACCTGGTGTTTGTGCTTGCATTAGTCAAGACCATGTAACAGCCAGTTCACTGCTGCTTACAGAGAGCTATTTAATTGCTAGAGCATTTAAGGAAAAGAAAAAAAGACAAACCTACCAATAATAAAAAAAGAAAAAAAGAAAAAAATAGAAAACTGCCTTGGCCATGAATGAACAGACCTTTATGGAGGCCTGGAAGTTCATGAATGAATCCCACTAGGTTTCTGAATGACATGGGGTGACCAGACCTCAAGGACGAATCTTAGGTAATCCGGGATGTTTGAGTTTTTTTTTAAGGAGCTGGTGCCAGCACGCAGTATAAATATGCCAGAGCCTCTTCCGTTTGCGGGCTTCAGCTGTTGACTGCATGTCTAGTCAAAAATCCATGAGAATATAAGGGCTGAGCTCAGATAAACATGCACAGGCCTCCCTGCCAGCCACCACCAAAGCTGCTTTTTGCAGCTGCAGGGACCCCAGAGGAGCCCACTTGCTCCCACCCGCCTCCCTGTTTCTGGCATCCGCCAGGAAAAGGGGTGGGAAAAGCCAGTGGCATCACTCCGACAGGAGAGGAGGTGGCAGGAGAGAAGGAAAAAGTGACTCAAGAGATGCTTCCTACAGTGACAGACTTTTTGTTTTTTGGTTTGTTGGGTTTTTTTTTCCCAAAAGGCTTTTTTTGGTGGCAATAATCATGGATCTGTGCAAATGAAGCAAACAGAAGTATTATGCTCAAAAACACCCTACTGGGTTCACCCCGTGCAACCTGGGGTCGTGGCAGGCATCCACCATCCAACTCCCATCTCCGCCTGCTGCAAACTCACACAAAAACCCAGATCCCAGGAAAATTCCTCAACACATCCTCCTGTGTGTGACAGCCCATAGATGGATGCAAACCCTTTGGGATCCCTGTTTTGAGTTAAAAGCGTCGTTTTTACGAGCTCCTTGGTGCAAAAACATCCCTTTCTAAATGCCTGGAAAACTCCCAGCAAACTGGGAGCGTTCCCATATCCCAGCAAACAATGATAATATTTCATGCTATAAACATCTGCACTATTATTTCGTTATTAAGGATCCCTCCATTTGCTGCTATCACTGGGTTATTAGGATTTTCCATGGTTTCCATTACATCCTGCCTTGAAGCTCCAGCAGACTCCCCGCCCCCGGTGCGTTGTGCAAGCTCATTGTGAAAAAAATAATAGTATAGAAATAACTGAAAATAAAGTGAAATTGCCCTCAGGAATTTAGGGAATTAGTTGTATTGATCACTCATAGTCAGGTCTGCAGAGGACAGCCATTCACATTAGTTCCTCAGAGGGGAGAAATCAAGGCAATACCCCAAAGCCCCTGGGGTAACAATTTTTTGTAATTTTGGTGCAGATGGTTCATCACTAGTGATGCCCCAGAACAACGTTATTTCCCATTCCCCATTTCCCATTCCCACTGGAAAACTTTTTTTTTTTTCTTTTCCCATATTTTTTTGCATCTTCCTGGGTTTTCCTGAGGGGATGCCTCAGTTTTGCCATGTCCTCCATAAAAGCATCATCCCAGCTAAGTCTCAACGTGTCAGTCAGCACAAGAAGCTATCCAAGAGGTTCCTCACCACTTGCCTTGACCTTCAAAACCATCAAGTCCTGCCTGCACTTTCTCAGTAAAAGACCACAGGAAGGATTTCTCCTCACTGGGGGTACACATGTCTGTGGGCTCAGGGCATGATCCTGCTCCTGCTGAAAATGCTTCATCCATACAGAAATCCAGGAGGATGGGATACCAAAGCAAAAACCCCAAAAAGCAGCTGCAGAAACAACAGTGGGCATGGGACACTGACACCACAGGAACACCCACATTTACCAAGTCCCACCCTTGGTTCTTCCAAGCTATGGCAGAAGGACTCACGTCTGCCCTTGCTTGGAAGTGGCAGGAAATTCCTGGTGTGGCTTTTCTCTCCGTTGCATGGTGAGTTTTAAGCTGGTGAAAGCATGTCATCCATACTTTTTCTTTCCAAGCTCCAGCAGTTTTATTAGGAGTTTGGCAAGAAAAAGTTCTCCTTTTTTTAATTCACAGAGAACCAAAGAATTCTAGCAAAATTGAATTTAAAAAATAATTATAATAAACTAAAGCAACACAGCTCCTGTCCTGGGGTTATTTTAGATCTGTTGTCCTTCAGATCTCAGCCTTGTCCCAGTGCCAGGTTCATGAATGTAAAGGGGAGCTAAGCTGGGATCTTTTGGTTTTGTTCTGGTTTTTTTTTTTTAGCTAAAGGTTTTCCTGTAGTCAACCAGCCTTGAAAGAAAAGAGCAAGTTTAGCAAACGCTGGGCTATCTGACCCACCAGGACTGCTCCCACTGACCATGTCAAGGGCTGTCAAAATTATCACCAGTACCTGTGACAACAACTCAACCCTGAAAATGGGAATAAAACGGCCTTACTGATGAGGATTTTAAATCCCTGTAATTGAATCTTTCATCAATGACATCAGGTTTAGAGGCAAATTAAACTGTCCAAATGTAGAAGTGTCCAGAACTATGTATGTACACTTTTTTCTAATATATGTACATATACATTTATCTTTCCAAAAAAGCAGTTTTGATCCTGAGCATCTTATCATGCTCTTCCTAAAGTTCTCTCCATCTCACCTCCTCCTCTCCTTCATTCTTGGGTCTGAATTTCCCATCAAACATCAACCCTGGCACAATACTCACAATGGTAGCATTTGCCCTGAACTGCTAACAGAAGTGTCCTCACGATCAAAACTGGTTTGGGTTGGGAGAGACATTAAAGCCCATCCAGTCCCACCCCCTGCCATGGACAGGGACACCTTCCAGTGTTCCCTCCAAGCCCTGTCCAGCCTGGCCTTGGACACTGCAGGGATGCAGGGGCAGCCCCAGCTGCTCTGGGCACCCTGTGCCAGGGCCTGCCCACCCTCCCAGCCAGCAATTCCTTGCCAATATCCCAGCTGGGCCTGCCCTCTGGCACTGGCAAGCCATTGCCTGGGTGCTGGCCCTGCAGGCCTTGTCCCCAGTCCCTGGGCAGCTCTCCTGGAGCCCCTTTAGGCCCTGCCAGGGGCTCTCAGCTCTCCCTGGAGCCTGAATACTTGTGCAGGGGAGCAGCCCCAGCTCTCCCAGGCTGCCTCCAGAGCACAGGGGCTCCAGCCCTGGCAGCAGCTGCGGGGCCTCCTCTGGGCCGGCTCCAGCAGCTCCACGTCCTTGTGCTGTTGGGAGACTCAAAGACCTGAAGACAGCCTGCCTGCCTTTCCAGGAGCCAGCCTTCTGCTGGAAAAAAAGTGCCATGGGCATTGCCAAGGAGAGATGAACACATTACAATCCTTCCTCCTTTATCCACCAGCACACACACAGAGCACTTGTGCTCAAAAAAAAAATTGTCTGGACTGGTGTCAGCACAACGTGTCTGTCTGGGGCCAGGGCTGAGACCAAGCTCAGCACGTCTCACGCCCGATAATCTCCCTTGGCTGACCTTAAGTGGCATTTGTGTGTCCGGGACAGTGCTGTGACCCTTATCTTCTCCTACTCTTGGAGATGCAAGAGATGGAGACACAGAACCCAGAGGTTTTTATGGGGTTTTATATGCTCCTCTGGAGGGTTCTCAGGACTTCTCCAGCTACAGTTCCGCCCCTCCTGTTACTGGCAAATGCTGATTTTGTAGGATCTCAGGAAAAACATCCTCTGACCCCTTACTTGAGAGTGAAAGGCATCACATCAAGGTGAGGAGAACATGAAGCATAGTGTGCTCATTAAAACAAAGAGAAACAGGCACCCAAAAGGGTAATCCTTTAAAAGCCCACTTCCTTTCTAGTCCTTCAGATGATTTACAGGGTGGAAGAACAGAACAAAACAAAACAAAAGAAAAAACAAAACCAACCAAACAGATAAACAAAGAGAGAAGCAAAACAAAGAAAAATACCTAAAAACTAGATTTCCAGGTACTTTCAGCAAAAGCAAAGGAAAAAAATGCCCATATTAAAGGATAAATCCACATTAAAGGACATATCCTGCTGCAGAAAAGGGGCTTTGTACCTTTAACAAAGTTTGTGGGCAGCCTGGAGACTCCACCCATAGCAATGTTTTCCCCAAACCTTTTTTATCTCCCAGCACACAAAGGCTAGACAGCTTCACCTCAACCAGGAGCCCCTGCATTTGATGGCTGGGGTGGTTTCTGAAAGTCTAACTTCCAGCATGGTGCTGTGTTAAGCTCCTGTTGTTTGCAGAAGAAATAAACCCTCACCTTCTGCAGGGATGGCACCGCCCTGGGGGGGCCCCTGGGGTCCCCCCACCTGCCCAGCACAAGAGCCCCCAAGAGCTGAGACAGTCCATCACGTCAACACCTACTTAGGGAGCCTTTAATCTGTGGATTATTGACATGATAGACCATAACATCTCTTTAGGAGCATTACAGCCCATCGTGTCAGTAGGTACTTAGGCAGTCCTTAATCCGTGGATTGACAGGCTAGACCATAAATTTGTGTCTATGTCTAATTAGACGGCTCTTATTACTCAGCATATACGGTAGTCATGCAGGCTAAAGAGCCTTAAGATTACTTTTTTAATTTATTAGCAAGTTGTCCAATCAATCACTCAAATGGCTCCTTGTTCCTTGCAAAATCAGTCAACCTTGCACGAAAAAAAATGTTAAGTTTCACCACAAGATTTCAATTTGCTGATGTTTACTAAGATTGAGTCTGATGAGGGCAAGCAGGATAAAATATGGCAGAAGCCATCAGGGGAAGGAGTCTCATATTTCCCCATTTTTCTTGGGCTCTGGTACAGGTTTGTATTAACAGTGACCTGAAAGTTTGGGAGGGCTTTGCTCAGTCCCCAGGTGACCCAACCAAAAATTGCCATCACCTTCCCCACAGCTGGGAATCCCCCTTGTGAAATCAGGACAGAAACGAGGTCAGGTGAGATGGTGGATAGAGATGATTCACCCCTGAGGGCATCCCCTCAAGTTCCCACCCCAGCTTGGTGGTGCCTGAGTCAGCCTTCCCCCAGCCTGGAACTCATCCCTGACCTTTTCAAGGGTTAATTCAGCAAGAACATAGAAAAGAAAGAGAAAGAGAGAAAGAAAGAAAGAGAGAAAGAGAGAGAGAGAAAAAAAGAAAGAAAAACCCTGCAAGAATGTTGTTGCAGACCTACAGAGACTCAAGAGCAAACACCATTATGGCAGATGCCAAGGCTGGACCAGGGGTAATGTCCAAAAATATTAAAAAATATAGGGTGATCCATGTCCTCTGCATTTACAGGACAGCAGAGAAAGAACCCAAGTGAAACTGCTGAGTTCATGGAGTCCACCAAACCAGAAATTTGATTCATAAACATCCTATTAGTCACTGCTACTGTCTAATTACGGTGATTAATCAATTACCACGGCTAAAAACTACTCTAGAAGAGAAGAACCTTTTTCTTGTGACCATTCTCTTTAAAAGCCAAGCAAGGCCGGAGCTACAAGGTGGTGGGGCGGGGGGGAAAATATGCAGGCACACACCAAAAATGCCTGTCTGCCTGTCTCCAGTGGTTAGAGGAGCCAGCTGACTCCAGTTTCCTCCGTACCAGGCTTCAGGCCTCATCAGCCATGCAAATTATAGAGTACTGTGCTGTCTGAAGGCCGAATTTCGACTCAGCTCAGAGAAAAGCCTTAGAGGAAGGGTGGGGATGAAGAAGCCAGCCAAATCCATTCATAATATTTACAGTAAATGGGCCTCTTTGCTGTTGTTTAGTATACAGTCAGCCTAATTATTTTTGAAGTTTTAATTTAAAGAACCTTCTTTATCTGCCTCTCCTTCTGCACCCCTCAAAGGTGTGGGAAAACTTTTCCCTTGTTTCAAAAAAGCGGTAGGACGGGAATCCCTTCCCCAAGCTCCAACTCGACCGTTGGGTGGGACAAAGGGATGCTGCAAGGGGTGAGACCCTTCCAGAGTGGCCCTGCCAAAATCCATGGGATTTTTAAGACTCCCAGGCCATCCAAAGAGTCACAAGGACATGCTGATCCATGTGGAATCCCCTTAGAAATCCTATTTTTGCTGCCTGTGTCCTCGTTGCTGTTCTCTGCTGGTGGGGACTTGCTGGGTCAGGAGGTGATGCAGGTGCTCCAGTGCCCTGCTCACTCTCCAGCCTTCTCCCCTTCCTTGAGGCAACCCAAAATAATCTCACTTTTGTAACAAATCAGCCAGGAGACTTGTCTGGAAAGCACAGCCCAGCACTCATGAGATGCTGCACTGGGAGCCCCAAGTGACTCAGGGCTGGTACCAGCCCCAGCTCCCAGAGAGGAACAACCACCTCCATGCTCCAGCCTCAGCAGCTACCAGGACACACCTCTTCCCCACCCATACCCAACCCAGATCTCAACCAGAAACCTTCTGAGAAAGAGAAACCAGCACACAAAGGGCTCCTGACTTACTGCGATGCAAATCAGACGTGAGCATGAGCTTGCCAAGAATCTCTCTCCCGGCTTGGGCTGTGCTGGAGGCTCCTGTGGCAGCATCCTGCCCATCACCTTTCTGGGATAAATCACGCCACAGATGCCAAAGCCATCAGAGGCCACTGGGCCGTGCCAGGCACAGGGTCACAGCCCCCCTCAATACAGTCACCCTGGGGTTTAGAGGATGACCTTAAAAAGCTTTTGCCATGAAAAAGAAAAGATACACTGATGCAAGGCAGGGAAGGTCCTCCAGCACCCAGGGATGCCCTGGTGAGGGCAGGGATACTGCCCCCAGGAAAGCCACAACTTTCCACTGACAACATGTAGCCATGTGGGTTACACAAATACTTTGTTAAGACCTTAATATAAAAACTGAAGCAGAGCAGTCTGGGATACCCAAATGGATGCCTAATACACAGGTGTGTGTTAGGATTTTTCCCCCCATAACTGCAATGAACTCACATACACATACACAACACAGCATCACTGCTGTGCTTATTCCAACACTGAAGAAAAAACCTCCTTTCCCTGCAGCACACTGACCCAGAATTCTCCCCTAAAGACTGAAAACAGACGTAAATATATATTTCTCCCCACACCAAAAAAAAAAAAAAGCCCACTTCCCCCAGCAACTTTTCCCAGAGCAGCATCTCCCTCGCAGGGACGTAAACCCATGGAAAAAGCAGAGTAAGAACAAAAGTCCTTTTCACGTTCGTCGTGCCCCACTCCGTAACAATTATGAAAACTGTTTAGCTGGGCTGGCATTTGGAGCATTTACTGCATTCCTGCCAATAAATTCCAGTCCCGGATCCGATGGAAAAGGCTCCCTCCCTCCCCTTTCCCCTCCCTCCCTTGCCTTCATTCCTCCTGGCTTTCTTTACAACCTAATACCCTGTCGACGCGGGGCCAGGGCCTACTTAGGGGGAAAAAAAAACACCCAGCGCCAGACTGGAGACAGCAGGCAGACTGAAAAAGTTAATCATTACTTCTGTCTGCCTTCATAATCTAATCACGCCTATTCCTAAGAGCAGGCGGCGGAGCACGCCGCACATGGAATATATACATCCCGGGTCCCCGCCCAGGGATGGACAGACAGACACATGGACAGCACCAGCCCCTGCCTGGGTAGGGGGCCATCAAGGGATGGACAGACAGAAGGGACTAGGAAGGAGTTCACAAGCCTGGCCATGCACACACACCCCTCCTCTCGCCTCTCACTTTGCTCTGGATTAATAACGCGTAGCAATTATAGAGAATATTATATTCATTAAGTAATTAACCCTCCCGGCGCTCCGGCAGAGCTTGGCTCCCCCTTCTCGCAGACAGAGGCCAGCAGAGGTTTGCCCCAGGCTATAAAATGGGGCAGGTTGGCAGCACAGAGGTTAAAAAAGGGTCCCAAAACTCCTCGTGGCTCATCTCACCCCACTTCTGGCAGCAACGGCAAAGCCAAGTCCTGAGCAGGGACCTGCCATGACCAGGGTGGCATCAGCAACAGCCACCAGCATCCTCCCATGGGGACAAAACTCAGGGGATTTGGGCTGTCACCAACAGCCACCAGCATCCTCCCATGGGGACAAAGCCCACGGGAACTGGGCATCACTGGGATTCTGCAGCATCTTCCCATGGGGCTGAAACCCAAGGGATTTCGGCATCACTAAGACCCAGGAGCATCCTCGCACAGGGATAAATCCCAGGGAATCTGGGGCTTGGCAAGCCCGGCACCACACCAGCTTCTCCAGAAAATAACTGCAGTGCAACTCTCAGGTGAGCCAAGGCTTCATGCTCTTGACACCCAGGATACATTTTCCATGCTTGGCTGTGACAAAGAACAGTAAAACTACAGGCCTCTGCTTATGATTTATGGGTTTGTTCCTTATCGTGAGCTAAAAAGTCTCAGACTGGCTTCCAAAGAAAATGAATTCATCAGTTCAAATGCAGTGATGTAACTTCAGGCTCCCAGCTCCTTTTCCAAATAAAACTCCTGTTACTTGATTCCTGCTCGAAGAATGATTTTATGGAGTTATTGACTCTGTCCGCTCTGCCTGGGAAGGTGCTGCCGGAGCCCAGCCAGGGGGTCACTGACAGCCGTCCCGCGTGGGCGAGCAGGACCTCATCCCATGGTTTAGTTTCTTGACTATTTTGCCATTTTACCTGCTTTTCTACTCAAAACCTCACCTTGCACACCACTGTGCAGACACGCAACTCCTCCAGCATTATTTTGCATTACCTACCATGCAGGGGGCTCCTCCTCAGCAGTGACACATGGTAATTTTCATCACACATAAATTCAACCCATAGCCTTCCACCACCAAAAATCACTGGATCCACTGCCTACCTCACCAGTGTGAAAGTGA
This sequence comes from Cyanistes caeruleus, assembly GCF_971803275.1. Lineage (NCBI taxonomy): Eukaryota > Metazoa > Chordata > Aves > Passeriformes > Paridae > Cyanistes > Cyanistes caeruleus. The sequence continues at coordinate 80,129,759 of NC_141732.1, forward strand.
CAGATGTCTGAATTTCCACCACCTCCCTAGCAGCCAGGTTTCTCCACCACAAAGTCACCTCTTATTGATGAAGTGCTGGTTTCTATGAACAAAATCTCTTTAACCTGTGTTAAGTATTACATAGAATTCTATACAAATATAGAACATATTCAGTATGCAATGAATATATTGAATAGATTCAACCTATATACTACATAATATATGCATATGTTGAATATATCTTACATAATTATATATGTAATATAGTGAATAAATTATCTCCATACATATTCAGCCTATAGAGGTTGAATAGATTTTGCTCAATATTTAACCATCTACTCACTTATTACATACACCTATAAGATACATATTTGCCACTAGGGTTAAGAGCCCAAACAGTACTGAACTATTCCTTTAACAGCAAAAAATTTGCCTTTCCACATGCTCAGGGAAAAGTCACAAGAGCCAGGACTTCACCCCAAATCTGGCTCACCAAACCCCAGTACCACAACACGATCTGAAGGAGGATGAGGAGGGACCATGGAGCCAGGCACAGGTTACACACACAGGGCAGCATCACCGAGAGCATCACCAGGACCTCCTGCAACCAACCCCTGGTCCTCCAGCACTGCCAGCACAACCCGACCAGGGAGGCTGAAGCCAGTAGGTTTTTTATGTAGTGAGGTTAAAAGGGTAGAGAAGGGCTGAGCCAGCTCTTACAGGGTGGTTTTTTGTTGGGTTTTTTGTTTTTTTTTTTCCCCTTGCAAGTTAAAACCAAGATAATGACACTGGGTGGGGACCAATTTGAAGGGCTGAGCAGCCAAACCAAAATTAGTCTCCTGGCCAAGAGCTTCCTAGGCCTCACAGTTTGGGGAAGGAAGCTGAGAAAATGCATGAAAATAAAAAAAAAAAATTTGCTCGGGAAGCTGGAGCGTCGCGCTCAAGCAAAGGTGACCCTGCTAGTCAAATATTTTTCAACATAATAAAAATAAAAATCAAGTACTGGAGCAGCCTCCCTTGGAAAAGCAGGGCCTATGAGATAGTGTTTTTTCCTCTTTTTTTCTCCTTTTCTTTCTTTTCCCTCGCATGGCACTTTCTTTCCTTTCACTAATAACTATGTTTTCTTGCATTTTTTTTCTTGGCTCTTTCCTCATAAAAGACTGATGTAATTTCCTGTCTTGTCCCAATGTTTCCTGTTAATTAACAGGGTGAAAGTTATCATCATGCATTTAAATGGCAACCCAGAAGAAGGGAAGGGATTAAAAAAAACCAACAAAACAGGGCAAAAATAAAAAGGAAAAGAAAAAAGAAATGAGAGTTTGCTGTCTGTTAGCAAACACCACATCACATCCCCAGCAGCACAAAACACCCTGGAAAAACCTTTTTGGAACAGATGACTTGAGCCCACGGGCAAAGACCCCCCGAAGGGTGTCAGCAGTCTGTGCACAGGGGATCCAAGCCCCCACCCTCCCCTGGATGGGGATGGAAAATCCCTGCAATGCTTGCCCAGAAAATTTCTTTTCTTGCATTAAGAAGGAAAATAAAAGAAGAAGGGAAACAAGGAGATGGAAAACAGGAAGAAGACGGAAAACAAGTAGAAGAAGAAAAAAAAGAAAAAAGTAAAGAAGGAAAATAGAAAAAGGAGAAGAAGGAGAAAATGAAGGAAGAGAAGGAGAAAAATAAGAAAAAGCAGATGAAGGAAAACAGAAGAAAAAAGAGGGAAAACAGAAAAAGAAAATGGAAGAAAAATGGCAAAAAAAAAAAAAAAATAAAGTAAAATAACTTCTAGAGAAAGAGGCAGACAGCAACACCCAAGATGTTGCATTTATTAATAAAGGTTGAAGAACAGAGAAAAGGAAAAAAAAAAAAAAAAGAAGAGAACCCAGGGGCTAATCCAAAGACAGCAGGCGGAAATCCTGTGAGCTGCCGAGCTCCTTCCCTTGCCTGCCCTCAGCCCCGTGCAGGATCAGGCTCCTCCGTGCCCTCTGTTCCTCAACAGCAGCCGTGACGCAGCCGGTACCGCGGCGGCACCACGGCCACGCCGGCGGCCCCGGCACGCCGACGGCGGGCGAAAACAAAGCGATTTAGGCAAAAAGCGAGGGTGGTTAGAACAGAGACTGTGCCTCAGCGGTTAATAATATCCCAGCGCTGAAAATAAACTGGGAAGGAAGCTCCTTTGTGACAGTAGGCAGGCGGCCAGGCTGCAGCGTGGGTCATTCACGCCGGCGGGGGACAGCAGAGGGGCTGGCACCCACCCACCGCCCAGCCTGTCACCCTGCTGGAGCACAGCTAGGGCTGGGGACAGGCTCCCTACACACAATTTTCTCCTGGGAACCCTAAAACACGCTGCACCCCGTTGCAAGCCAGCAGGGAGGTTTACGGTGTTGGCCACCGTGTCTGGAAACAGGCATCCCCCCATGCCCGTGGCAGGGAAATGCGTGTGGCTAAAGTTACTGGTTCCTTTAGTGTAAGCGATACCCACTGGCAGACAGCGGGGATGGAAACGATGCAGCCCACATCCCTGCCAGCCCGGGGCTGCTCCTCTACGAGTGTTTTTGTCCCATCGAGTTTTAAATGTCCCCAGTGATCAAGTTGCCGGCGCTCACCGGGACAGCCACCACGAGCGGAGCATGGTTTGAACTGGCAACTTCCAAAATTCACCTTCCTAGCCTCGTTCTTCCCCTAAAAAAAGTGCTAGGTCATGGGATTAAAACACAGGTGGACCCCATCATGGTCCCCCATCACTGTTCCCACCAGCATCCCCACTATGATGGACCTGCTGGTTCTGGAGTCCTCTGCATTTTGTCATCAGCTGTTCCAAGGGCAGAGTTCAGCTGGGAAAATCTACCGGCATCTGGAAAAATGGGTTTGATGAAGATGTACAGGTATGGATTGGAACTATTTAATGGGGGCAGCACCCCTGCTATCATTTCTTCTTTAAAACACACCGTAGAAGAGTATCTAGGAAAGGCTCAAGAGGCTCTAAAGCACTTAAAAGTAATTATTAAATGGATTCTATTTGCTTTGGAAGGATTTTAATCGGCGAAACGCCCAGAGCTGGGAGGAGGATCCCAGCTGTGTCCCAGGGGGGTCCCCACAGGGTGAGAACCCCCTTAAAAAAAAAAAAAGAAAAGGAAAAAAAAAAAAAAAAAAAAGCCCTCATGGGGCTTGAAGGAACCGGAGCGGGTGGCCAAGCCAAGAGCCCGGGGTCAGTGCCAAGCACCAGCTCCCTCCTCCCAGTCGGCCACGGTCAGATGATGTGCGAGGCGAGCCGGGAGGCTCCTAGTCTGGCAGGCAGCCTGCTCTGCTCCAGAGGCTCCAGTGCTGTCATCCTGGCATTAACCCCTGATAACCTTGTCCTTTCCAGGACGGGACTGTGGTTTTTAGGTAAGCAAGGAGCAGGAGGTCATGTCTCACAGTGAGGCTGGGAAGGAAAGGGTGCAACGCCCTGCGACGCTCAAAGCAAATTAAAAAATATTAGAACGACGTAAGCTCAAAAATAAACCAAAAATAAGTGACTTAAAGAAAAAAAAATTCCCAAGCAATTGTTTATCCCTGGGACAAATATACAATCTTAGTTCCACAGGAAGATGTCTCAATTTCGGATTATAATAGGATGCCAATTTGTAAATAAAGGCATTTCACAGGAGGTTATAAACTCCGTAGGGGAGGGAGGTGGAAGTAGAGGGGACGGGAAAACACAGGCAGGGCTCTGGCGGAGAAACAGCACAGGATCCTGTTTACATGGGCAAGGGGAGAGCAACGGGAAGCCGCTTTGGGGGGCAAATATCTCCGGATTTGGACAAGGTGCTTCTTCCCCATCAAGCAGATACCAGCAGGGATCAGAGGCATAGTGAAACATTCCCGGCCTGTCCGCAATTTTGGAATGAAATGTCAATCAGCCAAGAGGTCCCTTAAACCAGACAAGGTCCCACAGCACAGAGAGCCAGAGTAGGGAATGATGCCAATGCTCTTCCAGCCTGGGGAAGTCCTTTCCCTGCTTCTTTGGTGTGGAGTTGGGAGGGAGAAACTGAGTCTGTGCCTGCCACAGAAGAGCCTTGTTGGTTTCCCAGCCTCAAGGCTTTCAGAACCTTGAATCCAGCAGCCATCAAGCATCATCACTCAACATTCACTGGCTCTTAAAGACCCTGAGGTGCTTCCAGAGTTTGGGCAAATCGGCAGAATTGGGCCAAAACCTGGATAACCTCTCAGGTTTGATACTTTAGCAACAACCTCTATAACAAAGCAGTGGATTTGGAGAGGACACAAGCCAGCTAAACTTGCTCTCCCTCTCTGAGGACAAGCTCTGGACTTCTTGAGAGCTTTGCTTTGCCAGCAGATCCATCACTATTCACCTGTCCTGCTGGAGAGCCACCTCCTCACCCACCATGGGCACCACAGCCTTCCACCAGCAGAGAGCCACCAGCCCCACGCCACACACGGGTCAGGACAGGGATGTCCAGGGCTGGTGGATCACATTCCACAGAGACCCAGCACCACCAAACACCACCAGCTCACTTCTACTCTTGGAGCAGGGTTTCTCCATGGGTCATCCAGGAATTTGGCTCCCACCAATCTGATGCCACCAAACCACGGGCCAGCCACCTCCAGGCTCTCCAAGCATGGCTTTGCTTGTTTGAAAGAAGTCACAACCAAACACATCTGCTGAGAACAAGTCAGCTCAAAATACAGGAAAACCACCCTCTGTCTCCTATTTACGGGAATTATTTTTATCTCCAATGGGATATTTTTGCTCTTTAACCACACTGAGGACAGAAAGGATCTGGCTAGTAATACCAGTAAGTAAAATAGTAATACCTGAGCACAGCCGTGTCAGCGGGAGAAAACGTGAGCACGGAGTCCTGACCTACCCACAGGCTGACCACCGATAAAAATAAAGATGATATAAGAAAATAAATAAAGCCAAGAATACAGGAGCGAGAGCCAGTGCCCTGGGGCAAGCAAGGGGCACAGCAGACAGAGAATGGGATGGCTGGGGAAGAGAGAGCAGAGGAGGGATGAGTACACCAGCATGGTGTGAAGGACTACCCAGGGTTGCATTCCTGGGTCGCAAAGAAGAACAGAAAGAAGAGGGAAGGAGGGAAGGACGGAAGGAGGGAAGGAGGGAAGGAGGGAAGGAGGGAAGGAGGGAAGGAGCAGCTCAGGGCAGTTATCACAAGGGGGAAACACTCCCTGTACATCCCCCGGCCACGCTCGCCCACCACACATCCTCCAGAGCCTCTGGTATCCATCAACACAACTGCCTGCAGCCCCAGTAAGAGACAGACCCCAGCAGTGGCTGATCTGAGACTCCTCCTCATCAAAGGCTCCTCGTGGAGAGCTGCAAGGACATTCACTTTGAGCCCCTTCAATGCTCCCCTTGCCACCATCCTCTCAACCCCTCCATGCATTCCCCTGCTGGAGTGGCCGTGAATCCCAGGCTAGCCCCATTCCCAAGTTCTCATTGCTGAGAGTGCTCTTCCTCACCAAATCCTACTCTTTAAGACGTCAGATCAGGTTTACTGACCCTGCTGCTACACCAGCATCCACCACACCTCACTAATGACCAGAGGCTGCAGTGCTGCAGAATCCCAGCACCACCAACAACCACCTGTGATGTCTTTTTCCTCACACCCCCACTGCAGTTTCCAAATTACCAAAATAATTTTTTTTTCCCACCCCCTTTTCTTAAGCCATCCTTTCATCAATGAGCTGCAAATCCAACACGTATAGGTCTGGAGGGGATGAGGGATGCTGGATTCTCCACCCAGCATCACCCATCCCTATCTGCCCAAACACAGATAAGACCAAGCCAAAGCGCTGGCCATGTACCCTGCCAATAACTCATTAAAGCCCTCTTCAAACACACTCTTCTGCTAACTAAAATATGCAGGAGGGGGTAAGAAAAAAAGGAGGAGAAAGTGAGCTTTGGAGGATTGCTCCAAAGTGCGTTTATTTTCCTTTCTTGACTGGGTCTCTCCAGTTGGGAATTTTCAGCACTGCACTTCTGCGCGCAGAAGGGAGATGCCAGTAAATCAGAGCAAATTCAAAACAAATGCTCTTTCATGTGGAGGCATTCAGGGCTTGGGTAGCTAACCATATCCCTTCAAGAGTCAACTCTCCTATCAGCTCCTCATTAAACTAAATGGCTACAATTACATTTGGGGAGGAAAAAAGAGTGGTTAATGATCGTAAAAAGGTTCTGTTTCCAGGCTTGGGGCGGGGGGGGAAACTTCGATAAGGGAGAGAAACCCAAAAAAAAAGTTAAATCCAACGAAATAATAACAATAGAATAAAGTAAGTTAAAAATGTACTTTCAGGTGGAAATGTGCTTTCATTTGGGGAAGAAGCTCAATTAAGGAGCTAGGGGTCCCCTTCCCGCAGCCCTTTGGGAGGCACCAGGAACGAGCCATGTTATTTCCTGCAGCCAAGCCCCCACCTCCTGCCTTCCCTTCGGGAGCAGAGCTGCCAGACGAGATGTTATCAATAGGCTGAACCTTACAGAAAGCCCCCTTTTAAAAGCGAGTACTTCCTCTGCTTATTTCATGTGGTATCCTGTGGAACTGAACTCTCTCCTCCCCTCTGTTACGGGTGTATTTCAGGAGGAAAAAGGAAAAAAAAAAAAAAAAAAGAAGAAAAGATCTAACAACATCCTTATTGTGTTGTTTTGCTTCTTGTCTTTTTTTTTTTTTTTTTTTTTTAATTCCCTGAAGCGATAGGCTCCAATGGTAAAAAAAAAAAAAAAAAAATTAAAAAAGCAAATCCTTCTGCCTTAAGAAAAAAAACCCCAAACAGCAACAAGTTTTCCTGTTCCCTCTCCCCCTACGTTTGATTAATTCTCATTAGGGCCTTTGAACAAACAATATGCTCCCCTCTCAAATAACAGACAGGGTATATATTACACCCAAAGAAAAACAAACAAGGCTCACTTAAAGACATCACATCCACACCAAACGCAGTTCCTGGAGAGAGGCAGGGGCAGATGCGTGCGCGCGTGCAGCCGCCGCCGACCTAATTCTGAATTCCAGTTTCAGGGTGATGAATAAATCATAAATCAAGGAGACATCCCCACAAAGGCAAGCACCTTCAAACATCCGCCTGTACCTGCAGGTACATGGTTTCAGACACTTTAATCCTGGTAGAGACATTGAGGTGGCCAGTCTGGGGTGGGACATGAGGTGAGACATCACACCTTGGAAATGGGGTTGGGAGTTGGACTAGATGACCTTCAAAGGTCCTTTCCAACCCAAACCACTCTGTCTCTATGCAGACTCCAAGAGGGATGGGTAAAGTACCTGAACAAGCCTCCATCCTGTAACTGCAACTGGAGGCTGAAGGGGATGGCAAAACAATGGAAATCACTGAATATATCAGGAAGGGATACAAACACATCATCAATTCTCTCTGCAACATCCTCTATAAAAAAACAGGCCACCTTTCCTCCCCAGGCATGAGCCTTGTACATCAGATGGGGGATGCTGGTGACCTTACCAGGAGCAAAATCTGAGCAGGGCTCTTATCCCAGAGGCAAGAGACGCCCTCACCACCAAGTCAAGGATTTGACACCAAATCCTTCTTTAAGGTATGACTGCACCTGCTCCCATAATCCACACAACTGAATGGTCAACCAACATTGCTTAGTCTTCTCCTGCCTCAGTTCTTTTGCCTCTTCTTGCCTTAGCCCAAAAATGAATGGAACATAAGGCTGGAATTCAAAGGAAATACAGGCATTCAGGGACGAAGAACCTTGTCTGGGATTTCAACACATCCTCTGCACGAGAGGTACGTGGCTGCTACTAAATGAAACCCAACTCCCCCTCCGAGCATGCCCTTCTCAGTGATGTGCATTCCCAAAACTCCCCCAGCCTTCGCCTTTTGTCAGGACCCTCAGCCAACGCGACCCACGGCCAAGATCAAGAGCAACAAGAGATGTCTTACCTGAGAGCCCCCCAGGGGCTAGACAATTAGTTCCCCCTGTTTCAGTGGAGGAAGGCACAGAGTCTGGACAATCTGCTGGAGCAGAGGGGAAAAAAAAAAAAAGAAAAAAAAAAAAAGTCAGTATATAGGTGGTTCTTTGCAGGCTCCCAGCATCGCCCCAAGCAGAACACGCATTCCAAAGGGCTTAGCAGGAAGCGATTACTAATTGTCCGTGCAGAGACGGTAGTTCATCAAGAAGCATCCACCCTAACTTGTTGTCTCAGTCAAGGCTGTGCTTCATCACCAGCCAGCTCTGATTATAGACTGGCAGAAATTACAGGCTGGCTGCCACCTCTCTGGACAAGTCACCGGCGAAGGAGATCAAGGTTGTCGCCGTTCTGATGTAAGCGAGCTTCCAAAAATGCTTAAATCGTGGCTTTATGCACCCAATTTAGCCAAAACCTGTAGCTCACCAAAATGGGAACCGAAAGGAAAACGTCTCATTGCTGCCCTTTTGCAGTGAACGGGCTGAGTTTGTGGTGCCCCGCTCAATTTTTGTCACCACCAGAAGCTGCTGCCAGACCTTATTGCCACCTCCTGGGCAACTGGACCTACTCCTCTGTGCACCACCAAAGGGCAGGGTAAGACTGGCTGCTCCATTAGAGGTTTCTCCCGATGCATGCAGGTGCTGGAGATCAAGGTTTGGACCTCTCTATCCTAAGCCTGCTCCTTCAGGTGACAACAGTCAGAAGACAACACCAATCTCCTGGTCCTACAGACCAGCTCCAGCTTTTTGGTCACTACCGTGTGGGACCACAAGCTGAAGAACAAGCCTGGGAAGACCTGTGAAGTTCATGAAAACTTCTGGTCCTCAGGGACTTCGTGTTTCACCAAATTTGGGCTCTTTATGCCCTCATTTCACTCACATCTGTATCCCAAAGCAAGGGCCAATACCAGGAGAGCGGAGATGATTTTCTCCCTACTGATAAAGCAATTCTGCCAGATCCCACCCCTGAAATACCAGTGAATAAGAAATTCCTGTCTGCACAACCTCATTTTATCAGAGTAAAGTAAAAGCCCTAACAGGAATATACAGTTTAACAGGATATACTTAATCAAACTGAAAACAATAGAGGAGACAGGAAATAGACTTACTTGTGAAATACTGTATATGATACGCTCTCTAAATGCCTCGTCGTGCTTTCTATGCTTTAAAGAAATAGGGGTTTTACTTTTTTTAACCCGTTATAGTCCAGACAGGAGACTCCCCAGCCATTCCCCTGTGCTGGCTTCAACTCCTTGATCTACAGATGCTTTCTGAACACAGGCTGGACCACTCCTCTGCCCTGTGCTGGGCTCCCTGTGCCTGCAGCTACAGCTCCCTGAGGAGTTGCTATGGATAAGGGACATAATTGGTCCTCTCCATACTGTCTTGCTGTAGAGATTGTATGTGACCAGGTCCTCTGTAATCACATCAGGCAGGACAGAATCCCATCCAAACTTCAAACACATAACCCTAGCAATGGGGGGATGTGCTTCCATGCTTCCTCCTCAGCTCCCTTCCCATGTCCCATCACCCAAAAGATAAACTCCTCTCATCCATGAATCACCCCCTGTACTCCCTTTCCAAAACCCAGAGCTGGTGCAGCTCAACTCTAGACCAACCACGAGAGTCAGGAATGGGATGAGCCCAAAGGCAGAACCCTCGCGGGGTCTCTGCCCTGTGTGTGGCTGGATTCAGTACTGCACTCACCCACAGAGCTGCCCAGGGCTTTTGCTTGCAGCAGGCACTGGGACTCCTTTTACCTTCAGCACCAGAGGGGTGGCAGGACCAGACGTTTGTCCAAGCCTGGAACACATCAATCTCCTCCCAACACTGCCTTCCCACAGCATAAAACCATTGCGGAGACACACAATTATTCCTTGTGGCCACCAGCCCAACCTTGCAAGGTGTCAAATAGCTCCTGGGAGCTGCCAAACCTCCAGCTCCCCTGAAAGCTGACACCACAGGAGGGCTTTCGGCCCCGAAGCAACATCTCAGTGAGTTTCCTGCACTCTCATACACCAGCACCACCAAGCCCAGTCCCACAACACACACAGGAGCACAACAGAGACACTTGCAGCCCCTCTTGTCCCACTTAAAGCTGAGTCAAAAATCTGCCTGAGTTATTTGAGGGCACAACTATCCACCTCGCTTTCAGCACAGCTGCAAGTGGCTGCTGGACACAGTTCCAGCAGGGACATCAGGAATGCTGAGTGCCCACACACCTCCATCATCCATCCCTGCCAATGTCCCCTGTGGCGGAGAGTGAAAGTCCTCTCCTGACAGAAGTCCTCCCCATCCCTGGAGGTGTCCAAGACCAGGCTGCAGGTGGCTTCTGGGATTTTATGAATGAGCAAGCCGGGCTGACCCACAGCTTTCCCTCAGGTAGCTCAGCCATCAAGGGCAGATCTTTCTGTTCTACAAGAAGTATACAAATACCAGATCTATTCTACCAACACAGATGTGGCATTTCATTGCCTGCAGTGGATTCCCAGCTCCTTGTCCATCCCTGTTTTCCTCCAGCCTGCCAGGCAGCCTGTCTCAGCCTCCATCACCTCCAGAAAAACCAATTTGATCCCCATCGGTTAAGGGTTTTAAACAAGATTCAAGAGAGAAATGGTTAATGATGGCACAGGTTACCCAGAGAGACCATAGATCCCCCATCACAGAAACATTTAAGGTCAGTCTGAATGGACTCAGCAACCTGGTCTAGTTGAAGCTGAAGCAGGAATTTAGGGTCTTTAGGGTCCTTTCCAACACAAACTGGTTTTTGATTCTCTGACCTGATGATCTCTGCCAGAACCCACACCAGTCCAGGTTTATTATCTGCCTGTCTCTCCATATGAAGCACTTGTAAGACATGGCACTTAACACCTGAAAAACTTTTACCACCACTATCATGCTTGATGGAAGCATGACAGAAGATGGAAAAGTGGAAGTTTCCTGCTGGATGCACATTCCCAGCTCCACTGGCAGAGCCTAAACACAGGCACTGCTCCCACCCAAGGTCCCAGGTGAGAAGATGGCTGATGGGCATCAGCCAGGTAAAAAATCTTCACACCTTCCCACAGTTCTCACCATGCAGCTGGGGAACTGCCACAGGAGATGGCACCGAGGCTGGGACGGGAAACCCTGAGTCCCCCTGCAGAGGAAATGCTGAGAAACCCTGAGCTTGCAAAACCCACCTGCCACCACAGACATCCAGGCTCCACTGGTGCCTGTCACAGCCCCGTTAGTCAGAGCTCAGCTGCCAAGTGGATTTTTCTTTCAAAAAGGAAAAAAAAGGAGGACTTTTTGGTGAGTAACCCAGTTGTTTCTGTGTTTCCGATGGGCAGCGTTAATCACTTCCTATTGGCCGATAGGAATAACTTTTCCTTTCGGAATGGCACATTCATGTTCTGCGGCTTTTCTGTTTACACACATTTTGCTACCTTATGTCAACACTTGCTAATGAATAAATATATCATTCGGCTAACTGAAAATGAGATCCTGGCAGAGGCAGATTGGATGTTTAAATCCTGCTAATAGATTTTATCCTAACATCTTTACAGGAAACCAAAACCAAGCATTAACCCTTCTCTCCCGCAGCTCCAAACCCCTTTGCATCCCATGCCATGATCATCAATGAGTGCAGAGGAAAGCCATAAAGGCAAAAAAAGGAACTTTTGGGGGAGCACTGCAGGGATGCAAAATTATGCTAAACCCCCAAAACTTTATGATCCAGCAGACCCTCAGTCTGTTACAGAACAACCCTTCTGCATCCCGGCACATGGTCAGGATGCTGAACCTACTCCCAATGTCCCTCCTTCATTCATGAGCCCTTATCTCCTATTTTTTTCACACCAAGGCAAGATAGCTCAGGCTTTGCAACCCAATTGTTTGTTAAACAGCTTTGTTTATTTCCGCAAGGCAAAAAAAGACTTATTAGTGTTCCCAAGAGTTTGCAGAGGGTGAGAACAACAGTCCAGCCTCAGAGGGAGCAGCTGGCAGGATGAGACCCCACTACCGCACCAAAGCAGCCTCGAGGCTGGGGTTTCTTTTAGCCCTGGGACCCTGAGGAGAGGTAATTTTACAGACACTGCTCTTTCGGCCAAAAAACCCCAACCAAACAATTTGGTACTGATCTTCTGGAGCATCTATATATCTACCTTTGCTGCCCTGCAGAGCTGTGCCTCCTCTGTCTGCCGAGACCGACCGACCGCGGACACAACCACAGAGACCACCGTGCTCCAGCCCACTCCAGAGCCACTAATCCTCAGGAAGCCAGGAGCTGCTCCTCCCGAGCTGCTCGTGTTTCCGACTCTCCCCACCTCTCCTCCTTCTCCCAGCCTCATTTATCTCACACCCGGCGAGCTCGCTGCCAACCAAGAGTTTATGCAGACAACCGCAAAAGAGCTGGTGCCAGCCTCAAATGGGCTTCTCCCCTGGCACCCTGACATTCAATTACAAGCAACAGGCATGCACAGTGGTGCAGAGAAATTTAAATTTAAAAAAGGTTAAAAAAACAACTTTTCAAACTCTTTTCCCATTTATTTTTTTAGCCTGATGAGGTAGGATTAGGCTCCTATAAAACTTAGATTTCCAACGAACCAGTCCATCTGTCAAGGTTCACTGGGATTCCCAGGCATCAGGGAGATGCTGTGCTGGATCCCAACCTAAATCCCTAAAAATTCACACAGGGGTGCAGAAGCACTGCCATTTCCAACTGGAGCCTATGGTTTTCCTGGCTGACTCAAGCAGAGCAGGCCTGCGCTGCACTGCAATCCCTTCTGAAGTTCCCTGCCAGAGTTTTAAAATCCTACTTTTTGCACAAGGTGGTTTAGATAAATTATATGTTAATTTTTACAGGGATAGCAGGAGGCAGAGAAGCACACAAGCAACCCAAAAGCAAAACGCATGACAAAGGCAGGAGGCTGTTTTCCCTGATAAAGGGGCTGTTTTGCCATTTTTTATCTCTTACACTTGCACTGAAAGAAGTCCACTTACCAGTTGGTTTGAGAAAATCCATTGGATATCTGGAGTAGGGTGGAGGGGGAGACTCTGGAATTAGAGAAGTACAGAGAAAATAAAGGCAGAGCCATGAGAAAGAAAAAAAAAAAAAAAGAAAAAAGATAGGAACTTATGATAACAGTGGCATTCTTTTAGCAAAACTGTTTGTCTTAGCTCTGGGGGTTGGAGGCAGGGCAGCGAGGCGGTGATTGCCTTGATATTTAGCTGTCAGATAAACAAAAGGGGCCGTCTGGCGCCAGTCTCCCTGCTATCTGCCGCTCGGGCTGTCTGATCGGGGCCTCCTTGGCTCGGAGGAGCCGCGGCAGCGCCGGGGCCGCCCGGCCCTTAATCCCCCGGCACCGCGCGGGGACGGCGGGGAGGCAGCGCCGGGGCCCCCGGGAAGGGAGGGGGTCCCGGAGGTGGGGTCGTCGCCCCCTCCCCTAAATACAAAAGGAAATGCATAAACCACGGCAATGGAAAGTTTTTGTGCGTGTTCAGGGTTTTGTTGTTTGTTGTGGGTTGGTTTTGTTTTGGTTTTTTTTGTTTTGGTTTTTTTTCCCCTCTAGAAGGAAAAAAAAAAAAAAGTTTTGTGGGCCGGGAGGTGAGTGGGGCTGCATCAACGTATCCCTGTATCCCCTCCATACATGCATTCCCTGCATCCCCTCCAACCTCTGCAACACCTCCAGACCCTGGATCCCCTCTAGCCCCTGCACCCTTCCCATCCCCTCTACTCGCCACATCCCTGTATCCCGTCCCTCTGCTGCACACCTTCAGCCCCCTCACCGCTGCATCCCCTGCATGGATGCATGCCCTCCACCCTGGATCCCCTGCAACTTTGTCTGCCCGCCATTCCCCTACATTCCCACATCCCTCCAAGCCCTGCACGCCTCTAACCCCTCCATCTCCCGCATCCCCTCCATCCCTCGCCGCCGTACCTAGCTCGCAGAGCCGGCTGAGGTGGTGCGGGTTGCAGCAGACGAGCTCGGAGTGAGCCTTGCCGTAGGATTCACAGCAACATAACCGCTTCACTTCGGAGCAGTGGCGGAGGTCGGGCCAGCGGAACACCTTGCAGAGCAGCACGGGCAGCGGGTACCAGTGCTGGCCCAGCCGCGAGTCGGCCTTGGCGGGCAGCAGCAGGCAGGGGGTCCGCGCCCCGCCGCGGGACTCCACGGCGTGCAGCAGCCCCTCCAGCTGCCGCTCCTTCAGCCGCTTCAGCACGGCGTGGGTCAGAGCCTTCAGTTCCGCCTCCGCGCCCGCCGCCGCCCGCCCGCCGCGGCTCGCCTTGCCCGGGCAGCACCCGCGCCCCCCGCCCAAGTGCGCCCGGGGCTCGGCCACCGCCGCCGCCGCGCCGGGCTCGCCCGCCGCCGCCTCCTCCTCCTCCTCGCCGCCGGGCGCGCGGCTCCGCCAGAGCCGCCGGACGAGCACCGAGCGTTTGGTCCTGAACATGCGGGACGAGAGGAGGGGCCCCCGGCTACAAAACGGGCATGTCGTCCGCCGAGCATGAAGGGGCCGGCAGGCGGGATGCGGCGGCGGCGGGGGGCAGCGGCGGGGGGCAGCGGAGCCGAGGCGGGCTGTGGCATGCGCCAGTCTCCGCGCTGGGGCCGCGGGTCCCGCCGCCTCCCGCGGGGGGATGCGCCGGCCGCGCCTCCGCCCGCTGCGAGAAAATTTACAGAAAAACCGAATCGAAAAGAAAAAAACCAAAACTGAGAAAAGAAAAAGGAAAAAAAAAAGAAAAGGAAAAAATAAATGCGGGGGGAAGGGAAGGGAAGGGAGAGAGTCGCTGCTCGCTCCGGCTTTGCCCAAAAAAGCGAAGAAAAACGAAAAAAATCCCCGTCTAGAGCCCGCGGCGCCCGTCGCGGAGGCAGGCGGGCGGGGGCTGCCGGAGCCGCGCCGCCGTGCGCGGGTGCGGAGCGCGGCCCGAGCCGCGGGGGAGCCTCGGCCGCCCCGGGGCCGCGGCGCCCATCAACCCGCCACGCCGGGGAGCGGGCGCGGCGGCAGGGATGCGGCGCTGGGCAGAGCCAGCAGGCAAAAACAAAAAGAGCGAGGCAAAAAGGCGTCTATTAAAAAGGGTAAAAAGAAAAAAAAAATATAATAATAAAAGAAGAAAAACCCCAAAACACCAACCCTAAGGTTTGGACGTCGGTTTAAGCATCTGTCACAAAAGAGGCGAACGAGCGCATCCAGAGTGTTGTATCCCTTTTTAAAAGCCCAGGTCGTCCTGAGGTGGGGGTTTCGGGGTGGGCTTTTATTTTTTTCCCCTCCTTCTTTCCAAAGGTTTAATCCACACGGAGTCTTGATCCGGCTGCTACGAAGAGAAAGAAAGGAAATAAAGAAAAAAAAAAAAAAAAAAAAAAAAGAAAAAAAAAAAGAAAAAAAAAAGATAAAAAGAGAAAAGTGGGGCTATGTCCCTTCCTTCCTGCCTTCCCCAGCAGCCGCGCCGGGCCGAGCCGGGCCCGCCGCTCCCGGCGGAGCTTACATGGGTGCGGGGGTGCCCGCCGGCCGCCGACCCTCTCCCTGCTGCCGGCGCCTCTGCCGCGGTGCCTTTTTTTTGCTCTTCACTCCTCCTTCCTGCCTTCCTTCCCCTCCTCCTCCTCCTCCTACTTCTCCTCCTCCTTTCGTGGGCTTTTTTTTTTTTTTTCCTCCCCCTTCCCCCCCCCCCCCCCCCCCTCCGCTCTCCGCAGTCAGCCGCCCTCCCCGCACCTCCGCCTTCCCCCGGGTGCGTGCGGGGGGAGCGGCGGGAGCGGAGCCGGCGCGGTGCCTGCGCCCTCCCCCGGCCCCCCCGCACCGGCGGCGGCGGCGGCTTCGCAGTGCGCAGCGGCCCGGCCCGGCCCGGCCCCGGCCCCGTCACGTGGGCGTCTAGACACCGTGTCGCTCCGGGGGAAAAAAAATAAATAAATATATCTATATATTATATTTATCTCCAACCGCCTTGCGCAAGAGGCGGCTCGGGTTGCGGGGAGGTTGTGGGTCCGCGTGTCCCCTCCCCAACCCCCCCACTGCCGCGCCCCCCTCCCCATGCGTCCCTTCTTACCTGCTCCTGGGTTGGGGGGTGCGGGGAGACTTGGGGTGTCCCCCCCCCGCACCCCGCGGGGCACAGGGTGGGGAGCTCCCGGGGCTGGGGTGTGCCGGTGCTCGCTGCAAATATTGGAATATTAAACCAAATCAGGGTAAAATTTTTTAAAAATTTATATGGCTGTGGGTATCGAACAAGGGCACATCACAAAAAGCAGTAACAACAACAATAATAACAATAATAGATATTCATAATAATAATAAATAGTAATAAATAAGAATTTGTGCTTTTACAGCACCTGTCACCAAAGGACAGGAAAATACTCCACGGAGGCTCGGTACAGTCCGATTCCAAACACGAAGCAGAAATGACGGGCATGTTGCACTCCCGCACTCTCCTTACGGGTACTACTAGCAGCGGTAACAACCCCTGGCACCCTGCGCGCTCCGCAGATTCCCCCATCCCAATTCTGGACCTGCAGAGGGTGAGGAAAACTGAGCCACCAAGAGGCTGCGCTCTCGTCCAGCCTTGGTGCGCTCTGCGGCCGAGCTGGGAAGTCCGGCCAGACTTCCTAGCGCCAGGCTTGGCAGGGCAGCAGAACTCCCCAGGGGTCCCCGTCCTGCACGCACTCCCACGGAGGAGCAGCTCCTTTTTCACAGAATAACTGCGGGCGGATGAGTTGCTTTAAGGTCACTCTCTGAGGCAGTTATCGTGTCGGAAGTAGGAGCCAGGACTCTTAAATCATGGCTGCTATAAGCAAGTCCAGTTCGAATCCAAAGCCAAAGCCAAATCCAAAATTAATACGGCCCAAATAAACGTGACACCTGATAGAGCACGCATAAAACTAACATCCCGTGCAGGCAGGGTAACCCAGGGGTGCATGGCCTGGATCCCTGAATTTGGGGTAGGCAGGAGGGCAGGGATAATTTAAGTGCCAAGTTGTGCATATATTCACATGGGCAGGTCAGGGATGCTACAAACAGGCCTGGCATTTGCAGAATCTGGATCTAAATTAGTCAGGAAGTGGCTAGATTTGGGGGCAAACTTATTAAATGTTCACCAGACTGTACCTAGCCAGGTACAAAATCTGCTCAAAATCCAGATAAGTAGTTGGAAAAACACTGGGGAAGGGAAGAATGTTACTTGCTGGCATCAGGAAGAATAATTTAGGAATCCTCATTACAAAGCCAGAGTCTGAAGAAGGCAATAGACACCTTGCTTCACCTCCAAATAATTAAAGTCAGGAGGGAAGCCTAGGGCACAGCTCTACGGTCTTTGAGTGATAGCAGGGACCAAATCAGAACAGCATCAGCACTTGGTTCTGCACATGCAAAAAAGTACCACTGCTTTTAAAATTATGCCTTCTGCACCCTGAAAAATGGAATTTGGGTAATATTTTTAGCTCAACATCTTGTCCTACAGCCTCACTTCATCAGAGAACCTCAATCTCTTTCCCCTGTGATGTATTTGGTAAATGGGGGTGGGGGGGAGAGTTCCTTCTCCTTCTGCTGTTTGCTGGTGAAAGACATGCTGTACATGTCCATTAATCCATACATTATACTTCTTAATTTTTCAAAACATGCCAGGCTGTTGTAAATGAGATTAAGTTCTCCTTTTTTTTTATTTTCCCCTTTGTAGCTCCACTTGCCTCAGCACTGACAGCTGCGATTACTTTTTTGTCATGAAGGAAGTGACAAAAAGCACGGTGTGGTGTATGCTGTGAAGAGGTGGAGGACAGGAATGGGATCCAGGAGTTAATATAATTTTTTGGCCCTGCCGTAGGTTCTCCAGGTGACCTTGGGCACCTGCATTTCCCTGTGAGTAGGGACCTGGTCTTTCGCACCTCTGGTTTCCCATAGGTACAGCTGGGCCATCAGCACTTGCCTGGTTTTGTGATCTCTGCAGGTGAAAATTGCCCCAGAAGTGCTAAATATTAAATAACTGATAAAGCACTGCTTTCCAATTAACCCTGCAAACTTGTTTAAACAGACCATATGTATGTGCCCATATGGAAAATACAGAAATAAGCATAATGAAGCTGATAAGGATGGGAACGGGACCTGGGCTGAGGGGACTCTTGGAAAGCAGGGTGATACCCACAGCCTGCCCTGCTCTGGATGTACTGCTTGAATGTCACCCTGGGCCAGAAGCCTGTCCTGAAATGCATGAAGGGCACTATTAATCCCTGAGGAGAAATAAAATACGTTTGAGTCATAGAATTCAAGAATTGTTTAGACTGGAAGGGACCTTAAAGCTCATTTCGTTCCACCTCGTCTGTCAGGTCTGGGACACCTTCCACCAGACCAGGTTTCTCCAAGCCCTGTCCAGCCTGGCCTTGGCCACTGCAGGGATGCAGGGGCAGCCCCAGCTGCTCTGGGCACCCTGTGCCAGGGCCTGCCCACCCTCCCAGCCAGCAATTCCTTCCTTCTACAAAGTCTCAATCTCCCCTAATTTAGTTTAAAACCATCACCCCTTGTCCCGTCACTTCTGGCCCTGCTGAAAAGTCTCTCCCTGCCTCTCTTCTAAGCCCCTTTTGAGTGGTGAAAGGATTTATACAATGTATTGCATTTGGATACTGTGTTTGCACAACGTATTGCATCCCTCCTGCCAAACACTTTCGGTCCTGGATGTAAAATCCCGCCGAACCCACCCTCCCCAGCCCCAGACCTCCATTCTCACGGGGGTTTCTGGGGACCTTTCCTGAACCCAGCTGGCTTTGAAGAGCTAAAGCCGAGTTAATTTGCATTGCAATTCAGCCTTTGACAGACAGTTGGAGCCAAGGCACTGTTAACCTAATTGTTTTGCTAACAGCACCAGGGTGTGAGACTCACCAAAGGCACTTCCAACAAAGGGGATAAAACCAGACTTGGAAAAAAAACCCCTTTTCCTGACATCATTACCGGGCACAAACAAACAGAGCTGATCCCTCTTCATACACTTTCCAGGCGAGGGTCAATAACAAACACACTTTGCTCTTTTGGGGGTATGTCTCTCCTTTTCACAGCAGTGAAAAGCCAGTCAGGGGAGGTAGGAGAGAACAAGCCAGGCTGAAGGCAGGGCAGAGGCAGCGCAGGCTGGCTCCTGGCACTCTCCCATCCTTTTGTGCACATTAGGAATTGCTAAGCTTGTGGCCCTGCTTCTATTTTTATGCATTATTTTGAGAGCAGAGCTCTCAAGCAATGTTCAAAGTCTGGGTTACGAAGCCGTTTTGGCTGTAGCCAGTCTCCTTCCACTCCAGTAGCTCATGTCAAGTGAGCAGATTCAAGCTATGAGACCTAGGGTCTGCAAAGAAAAGCATTCTTCAGGCAACCTTCCTGTGTGGTGAGAGGTGCAGGGAGACAAGGATCTCATGCTCACTCCTGTCACACAGCTCTGCGAGCTAAAATCACCATTTCAGCGCTGGTGCTCCTGGCTGCTGGCAGCAATTCCAAGGCTGGTCTGTTGGAAAAGGATTCAGTAAAACTGGATACAAGGGGAAAGTCACTGCTCCCACCTCTGGGGTCCAACAGCAGAGGGACATGGTCCTGCTGCTGGAGCCAGCCCAGAGGAGGCCACGCAGCTGCTGCCAGGGCTGGAGCCCCTGTGCTCTGGAGGCAGCCTGGGAGAGCTGGGGCTGCTCCCCTGCACAAGTATTCAGGCTCCAGGGAGAGCTGAGAGCCCCTGGCAGGGCCTAAAGGGGCTCCAGGAGAGCTGCCCAGGGACTGGGGACAAGGCCTGCAGGGCCAGCACCCAGGCAATGGCTTGCCAGTGCCAGAGGGCAGGCCCAGCTGGGATATTGGCAAGGAATTGCTGGCTGGGAGGGTGGGCAGGCCCTGGCACAGGGTGCCCAGAGCAGCCGGGGCTGCCCCTGCATCCCTGCAGTGTCCAAGGCCAGGCTGGACAGGGCTTGCAGCAGCCTGCGACACTGGAAGGTGTTCCTGTCCATGAAAGAAAGGGTTAGAATGAGGTGAATTTTAATGTCCCTTCCAGCCCACACCATTTTGCGGGGAAAAATAAGAAAAAAGCATGATGAGATGAGATGTATCCTTGCCTTTGTTCCCCAGCCATGGGGAAAACCATTCCTCTCTTGAGCCCTGGTGGCTGGACCATCCAAATCAAATGTCCACCAGTAGCTGTGAGAGGCACCAGTGCTGTCCCTGGGGGGCTCATTCCAAGATGGGAATATTTTGATTCATCAGGGCACCCACACATGCCTGACCCTGACTATGTGCTTTGCTGGCTGAAATTTTGTTAGCTTTACCAGCTGACCACACAGATGTTGTAGTGTTTAGGTTTGGTAGCTAGAAGGGGGTTAAACACAGGGCAGTCTCCCTTGCACCAGCATAAAGGAAATTATATATATAGATACATATTAAAACTATATGTCTCCCTAATTTTAGCAGGAGAATTTGCTGTTTGCAATGTAAGATGCTGGTGTAACTGCAGCCATCAAAGAGGAATGTAGATGGTGAAGGGAACAGGACCCAGTGTGCTGCAGGGAAAGGAAGAGTGAGCATAGGATGCTGCCAGAGGGAAAGTGCTGCTGGCAAAAAGGATCTGGTGTCCCATGGCCACGACAAGCCAAGGTGGGCCACAGGAGCAGTGCCTGCCCTTCGTGCCCTCTCTGGTGGTCACTCACTGATATACTCAGTGTCCACAGAGCTGCCACAGCTCTGCCCCTCAAATAACCCATGGCAGCAGTGCTGTGTCACCAGTGGGGCCAAGGGTCAGCCGAGCTCCTGACAAATGTCACCAGTGGGATTTACGACCAGGAGGTGAGAGGGATTTAGGTCAGACAGTCTGGGAAGGGATGATGGAGCTGGGCATGAGAACATGGTGTAATTTGGGAGCCACAGCCCAGGCAGAGGAGACACAGGACTGTTGGAGGGAAGATGTAAAGGGGAGGAATGGAGACAGCTGCAATATTTGATTTTACAGATAAAGGAAAGCTTGAAAATCCCTTTCACTGGGACTTGCTATGCTGAGAAAAAGGCTGGTTTCTTCCTCCAGCAGTCCAACCCAGAGATCCCAGTGCCTTTGGCATTTACCTGCACCTAGCTCCTTAGGATCTAGCAAAGTCTGACTCAATGTTAATAAAAAATACGCAATGTTAATGCACCACCTTAGTTGTAACTCTTCATTTGTATTGTATTACCTGTACTTCTGTGTTTCAGATGTCCAAATTAGTAATACAAGTTTTCAGATTTGGTTTGGTGTGTAAGCTCTCAAAAAGTGAATTTTTTCTTTCTGTAACAGCAAAGTGGCTCTGCTAAAGCACTTCAAAGATAAGCACATGTGGAGTGTATAGCTGGTATCCCTCTTTCAGTGTTTCAATCTCAGTGGTGTAAATCCAAATCCTCTTTATTTCAAGTAAGTACATTTGCATGAATTGCAATGTTTTATTTGTAGTTACCTGTGGGGATATCTGGATCAGACAATGGGCTGTATGGAAAGAGCTGGGGCTGACATGAGAAGTAGGAGTATCTGTTACCCTGTGATTCCTCCTCCTGGCACCTCAGAGGAGACCAAGACTTTCTGGTTTCGGCCACATTTACCTGCAGACCTACCCATGGCAGGGAGATTGGAACCAGAGGATCTTGAAGATCCCTCCCAACCCAAACTACCCTGTGCTTCCTCGATTCTATGACCTCGGGGTGTATCCCAAGCAAGGATCCACTGCCTCCTGGACTCTGGCATATACAACATTGCAACACCAATGCCCAGGAGCACTGGGGAAGGGTGGGGTGTTCATCACTTAAAAGCAACATTTTAGTCCCAATGTTATCAAGCCAGTCCCTGAATTCTGGCTTTAGGGGACTTTATCAGCTGCTGAGAGATGGGCTACTTAGATGCAGCCACAAGGCAGGGATGTGCCCTTCCTCTTACCCAGAAAAGGAGACTGAGGTGCCACTGACCTGCAGATCAGTTTACCAGCGGGAGGAGACCACAACTCCCTCACTAAAATCAAACAAAAACCACCCCAAACCCTTTTTGGCAGAAGGAAATAGTTGTAAAAGGGATGGGAGAGTAGCAAGCAAGGCAAGAGGAAAAACTCCAGCTTCTGTACTTCCTATTGCTGGCAGGTAGGGGTGTAATTTTGGAGTTCCTTCCTTTTTAATGAGATAGGTCGTAACCTTACCATCATTTATGTGTCTCTCTGTATTTATTGCAGTGGCCTGGCCAGATGCACTGTGGAGCTGATTTCTCTCCCTCAAACATTAGTCATGTCCTCACAGATGGCAATATAACAGCCTATGTTTTTCACAGACTTTACCAAGCAAAACTCCCTGTGACACTAATGGAAATTTTTGTCCAGTCAGAGACAGGGACCGGCCTGTTGTAAAAAGAAAATTCTCATGTTTATGGTGAGTTGTTCAGCATCAGTGTTCCTCTTTCTGACCTACAGCTTGACATAAAAAAATAATCCAACTATCAGACATCTGCAATCAAGGACTTCATGAAGCCCTGACCTTTTCCATGTGGAGTATCGCTGCTACACTGCGCAAGTCTGCCGCAAGGAACACAGTCTGGATTTCTCGTCCTCAAATCCAATACAAATACTCACTTAAAAATAACAAAATTGTTAGATGCTTCTTTATACTCCAGTTCTCTGGGAGCATTATAGGTCAAGATTACAATATCTTGGACTTATATGTGATATGCCTTTTTGAGGTGTGTGAGAGAGAAGGGGGAAGATTCATGCAAATAATTAAAAGATGCCTCAAAATCAGGACAGCTGAGGCAAGTAATGTCTTTTTATCTGCAATGACTTAGTCACGAAATACCTGCATGGGTGAAAAAAAGGAAAGGTAGATGCTGTGCTAGTAGGGCACAATTGAGAAGTGAAGCATCATTTTCAACAGTAATGATCCAGGTGGAGTAATTAACCACTGGTTGTGGTGGATGTTTTGTCAATAATAATTGTGAAATGAGGTTTTGGTGGTATTCAGCAGATGAGCTCCAGCTGGTTTAAACCTGTACGGGTGCAGGGAGTCTTTCTGCCCCGAGTTACTCAGGTGGGTAGTCTAGACAGTAGGAATAGCTCCTCATACCCGATAATTTATGAATTAGTAGAGCCAGTGTATTAAAACAGATAATTGAAAAGTCCTCATTTGTCTAAATGTAGGGTTGGGATTCTTTAATAACTTTTTACAAACATTAAACCCAACAGAAATGCTTTCATGACAGTCTTGCACATGGCTTTGTTCCAGGAAAAGCAACCTGCTGGGAATTGATTTTTTTTCTCTGAAATTTCCAAGTGATGGAAATTGCTTGAGAATGGGAGAGCAGCTAGCACTAAAATAAAACTGAAACTCTCCCTGATAGTCACTACCTTCAGGATGAGAAAATTTCTTTCAACTTCAAGTAAGGGAGTTTCAGGTAAACAAGAAATATAGGATTGGACAGGAACTGACTTCCCTGATTTCACAATCCAAATTGCATAAAGTGAAGGCAAAAAATAAGTATTAGAAGTAAAGTGTAATTTAAAGATTGGATTTTCAAAAGCACATTACCCAAACCTGCACATTCATTTTATCTGGAGGGAAGAAGGCACGCCATCTGATAGCAATGATTAATCCAAAGGAGGCCCAGACTTGTTCTCTTCATTTAAGAGGAAAAATTACATATTCTGTGAGGAGGTAAAAACAGCTGTACTGACTGAGACACCCATGGCTCTTCTAGAGATTGCAGAACATGGCTCACCATCTCCCATACCTGTTAATATTTGAGGTTTTTTTCAAAGACATAAAAGTAACTTTAGGTCTGAAATAGCCAATGTGTATTGGAGACACCCTTTTTTTTTTTTTCATTTTATGATTTTTGGGGGGTTTTCTGGCATAATTTAACGCCACAAAGTCAAAACGCTCAGCAGCACATATGGAACAGAGAAGGAAATTGATTTACAGCATAGAGGAAAAGATCATAGTAATGGATCCCTACACTAACTGTGCCTTCAAGTTCAGAGCAAGACTTTAGATATTGAAGTGTATCAATTACAATCAGCAAAATTAAAAAGGTTTTCATTTGTTTGCTGGTCCTAGTGAGGGTACTTAATTGTGACCTCATCCCAATGCTTTCCAGTACTCACCTGCCTCTCAAATCACAGAGACAGGGAAGAGCACTTCACAAAGAATTAAAGGATGACTTTATAGCCATTGTTTAAAGCCATAATTAACACGGTGATTAAAGCAAAAGTGAGACAATTACCACCTCCTAAAGCCCTTAAGAAATCTGAGCAGCAGACCTCCTGACAGACTTTCTGATATCACAGGCACCATAAACAGTGCTTTGAAAGAACCACCCCATTCACAGCCCCACAGCTATTGTCCTTATGTGCTAAGTATTATTATTACTATTATTATTATTTATTATTAGTATTGTTACTCTCTCTCTGTTCATGCTGATGTGCTAGGAAGTCAGCAGCTCAGGTTTCTCAAGATCGTACTGACTCCTACAAAGAGTAGTCTCACCTCCAAAGAGTGTCTGTCAGTGGGGGTTCAGAGCTCTCAGGGCTTCTCCACCAGCACTCGGTCCGATGGGAAGATCACAGGATCCTGGGATGGTCTGGGCTGGAAGGGATTTTAAAGCCCATCCAGTCCCACCCCCTGCCATGGGCAGGGACACCTTCCACTAGATCAGGTTTCTCCAAGCCCCATCCAACCTGTCCTTGGACACTTCCTATGATAAAAAGGACAGAATGCAAGGTCTCAGCTTCTTGGGTCACAGCTAGAAACATCATGACATGTTGTCCTGATCCCTCTGGCGAGACCTAAGTTGAGTCTCAGTGCATCATCTCCCTCTGTCTCACATCAGTCCACAGAACAGCAGGTAAGGTAAATTGGTACTGTTCTGAAAGTGCTTTTAGTCCGGACTAGTTAAACTATTCTGCAACATGTTCATTACAGAAAAATGTGGTAAATTAGATTAAATAAAGCCAGAAAGCTCTCTTAATTGCTTTGACTTACCAAGAACACAAAACTACTCAGAGTCCCAGAAGGAAGGATTCATTTTCTGTACACCTGAACTATTTTAAGTGCTGCCTCCCTGCCTACAGGGTCCTGCTGCAGCTCACACCCTCTGTCCCCATCAGGGCTCCTACACAGCACTGGCTGGGATGCAGTCCTGGGATAAAGGATGTGAGCCATGCCATAGTTCAGGAGCATCTTGCAGTTGAACAATGGGAAATATGTGGTAATATGTATAAAATCAGGGAATTGTTTAGGTTATAATTGTCCCCCAAGATCACTGAGTCCAACTATTTCCCCAACACTGCCCAGGCCACCTCTATCCCCTGTCCCCAAGTGCCACATCCACACAGCTTTTAAATCCTTCTAGGGATGAGGACCCTTCCACCACCCTGAGCAGCTGTGCCAGGGCTGGACAGCCCTTTCCATGGAGAAATTTTTGCTTCATGTCCAACCTAAGTTCTCCTGGCCCAGCCTGAGGCCATTCCCTCTCCTCCTGTCCCTGTTCCCTGGCAGCACAGCCCGGCCCCCCCCGGCTGGCCCCTCCTGGCAGGGACTTGTGCAGAGCCACAAGGGCCCCCTGAGCCTCCTTTTCTCCAGGCTGAGCCCCTTTCCCAGCTCCCTCAGCCGCTCCTGGGGCTCCAGCCCCTTCCCCAGCTCCGTTCCCTGCCCTGGACACGCTCCAGCCCCTCGGTGTCTCTCCTGTGCTGAGGGGCCCAGAGCTGTCCCAGCACTGGAGGTGCCCCAGCAGTGCCAGCACAGGGGACACTGCAGAACACACAAAAACTCCTCAGCCTGTGGTGCTGCCCTGCTCAGACCATGCCAGTCTCAGCCTCCATGGGATCCCTGGGGCTGGGGATTCCCTGCTGCTTCTTCCTCGTGGTCCTCCTCTTCCTCCTCTCCCTGCCACCCTTCACCCTTGGCAGCCCCACCTTGGCTGCCACCTCCACGCTGTCACATCCTGTGCCCACTCTGTCCCCTGAGCCAACCCCATTCCTCAGTTTACCCAGCTATCACTGTGCTTACTAAAGGTTATTACCTTTCTGTGTTATTGCTACAGGGCAGAGCAGGTGCAGTTACTCTTCCAGACTCCAAAGGGCACCTACTACTACAAGGCAGAACTAATTTTTTCTATTCACAGTTAACACATAATCCATGGTCTATCTGAAAACTAAAGTGAGAAACAGCTCAGAGGGAGGAAGCCATATAACAAACCTAATTTCTATCTCCCTACCCCCTGAAAAAGAGAAGAAAGTCTGTCATTAGATGACATGGTGTTAAAGGAATGCTGTAATGTACAGAAATCCCATGCCATTATACGCGCCCCTGAGGGCAGTGTGGATTTCTGTTCCAGCATCTGCCAAGCCACTTCATCTCTGCTCACCAGACTGGGTAGGAAAAACTCAATGCCTCAATCACTGTTTGAAAACATTTATTTCACTAGTGGCACTTGCCTGGCTGGACCATGCATTGGATGGCATTCACCTCACATGTATTTTGACAGCAGAAAGCTAGATTTCTGGTCTAATATTTTTTAGTATTTCCTGAGGGTCTCTGAGAGGAGTAAAACCCCTTCAGAGTGCAATTCTTTCTCCTGGATGCCCATTGCAGTGTGGGTGATAGCCCCATGTGGAAGCCATCTCCACCCAGGAGATGCCCGGGGAGCTGGGTGGTCCAGGCGGGACATGGGGTAAGGCACGGGTGAGGGATGCGCTGCAGCTCAGACAGGTTTGTTTTGGGGATTGCTGCTTTGGGACCCAACAAATGAGTCTATCTTGGGAGGTCTGCAGCTGCACAGGGGAGATGGTGCC
This sequence comes from Cyanistes caeruleus, assembly GCF_971803275.1. Taxonomy (NCBI): domain Eukaryota; kingdom Metazoa; phylum Chordata; class Aves; order Passeriformes; family Paridae; genus Cyanistes; species Cyanistes caeruleus. The sequence goes on from NC_141732.1 coordinate 80,156,456, forward strand.
ACTGCCCAGCTGGGGCCAGCTGTCTTCATGGGGAATGGTTTTGGTTGGAAAGGACCTTGAAGATCATCCCATTCCACCCCCTGCCACGGACCTTGAAAATTATCACATTCCACCCCCTGCTGTGGGTTGGGACACCTTCCATCATCCCACGTTGCTCCAAGTCCCATCCAACCAGTCCTTGAACACTGCCAGGGGTCCAGGGGCAGCCCCAGCTGCCAGGGCCTGCCCACCCTCCCAGCCAGCAATTCCTTGCCAATATCCCAGCTGGGCCTGCCCTCTGGCACTGGCAAGCCATTGCCTGGGTGCTGGCCCTGCAGGCCTTGTCCCCAGTCCCTGGGCAGCTCTCCTGGAGCCCCTTTAGGCCCTGCCAGGGGCTCTCAGCTCTCCCTGGAGCCTGAATACTTGTGCAGGGGAGCAGCCCCAGCTCTCCCAGGCTGCCTCCAGAGCACAGGGGCTCCAGCCCTGGCAGCAGCTGCGTGGCCTCCTCTGGGCTGGCTCCAGCAGCTCCACGTCCTTGTGCTGGTGTTGCCCAGGGCTGGGGCAGCTCTGCAGGTGGGGTCTCACCTGAGCACAGGGGCACAGGGGCACAATCCCCCCTACTCTTCTGCCCACAGTCTGGTCTGTGCCCAGCCCATATTTCTAGCCACAGCTGCCACTGAGTGTCTGCAGGCAGACAAAGCAGGCATTTCACTAAAAAATGTCTGTCCCCATTTGACAGAACACAAAGAATGATGTGCTATTTCAGCATGTGATCCTTCCAAGCTCTGAGCCCCTGGCAGCTGAAGAAATCAGGATGTCCTCTTGTAAAGACCTGTTTCCTATTGCCATCTCCCTCTCTGTGGGTGCAAGTCCCAGGAATCCTGACTCTTTGTCTCCTGGAACCTCATTTTTTTCAGAGGTATTGCAAAATGTCTGTGTTTTTCTTCCTTTCTAGTTCAAGGGTTTTATTGATAGGAAGAGAGGAGGCTGTGAGTTGTCGAGGTTGAACGGACTGAGCTGTGGAGGGGAAGTGAAGAACAGCAGAAATACAATGACAGTCAATGCTCAAATATCAGTAAGGCTAGGAGAACTCTTTCCTTCTTCCTACAGATTTGGGAGCCAAAGTTTCCTGCCTGGAAGCAATTTCCTGTGCTCCACTGATTTTCATGTCTGCCTGTTCGCTCTCTACCACCATCTCCATCATTTGTCTGGAGATAAATCTTTCAGTCCCACTCAGGTGGCCGGGTGAGGCATCGTGGCTATGTGCTGGCAGGCATCAGTGGGAGTCACCAGCCCCTGTCTGATCTGCAGACGATTACAGAAGCATTTGAAACCCTTTATGAATCCCCATTGCTTCCTCTTCCCGATTTCTACTTCCCTCTTCCTGCAGTTAACTGAGTCTTGCTCACCGAGAGCTGAACTTTCCAAACCAACGCATCCTTAATATTTAGATTGCTGTGCTGCAGGTAGCGGGGAGCTCCATATGGCACCGAGAAACCTACACCTCTGGACCCACGGCACAGCCTGACACCTGAGGGCGAATACTGTGCCCCAAGGACACGAGAGGGAGGATTGCCCTTGAGAGCAAAACAACTTGCGTCAGCCAGAACACCCAGTGCTTCGGGCTCAGAGCTACAGGGTCATTAATAAACACAGACAGGGGGAGAGGCAGAGAGAGGGTCTAGAAAGATCATACATCTGCATTATAACCCGTCATCACATGCGTTATAACCCTCACACAAACTCTTATATATGAAATAGTCCCCCAACAGCCTCCTTGGGAAATAAACTGCTGCCCGCTAGAACGAAAACATTCAATAAAAAGGTCATTTTTGTGGACGAGGCTTTGGAAATAGAAAGGCACTTTTCCATCATGAGTACGGTACACTGAAGAATGCACACAGGGGGCAATAAAAGCCAAATTAAATTTTTTCGGTATGTGCTTGATAATGGTATTAGGACTACGTTTGCACTTCTCTGTGTACATGTTCATCTAAGTGAGATGACCCTTCTTTGTAGTTCCCCAACACCTCTTCTTGAGCCAGCATTTGTAAAATGATATTTCTATATTTACTTAAGCATCTATTTAAAGAGGAACCCCTCACAATTACTCACCACACAGATAGATGACTCTGTTTGGCTGTGTTTATTTAGTTTCTATTAGTGATTGGCAAAATGTCTATTGTGGCTTCAAAGCAGATATAGATGAATGACCCGTTGATCATAAAATAAAGTATGATGATCCCTTCTGAGCCCTGTGGAAAATGGCATGTAAAGGGGACATGTATCATTATCTCATTCTGCCACTTTGTGATACAATATAAAATCCAGTCATTCTGGTAGGTTTGGCTCAAAAGAAGATGTACATACGGTGTTGGCAGTCTAAGGCACAGAATAATGAGAGCAATTCAAGGCGAACTGTTAGCTTCAAAGCATGAGTTCATTTGTCACTGCAGGTGAGACATCTTTCTACAAGTCCTCTGTCAGTGATGACGGACAAAATATGAGCCATCAGAATGTTAATCTCAAATTTTTGGCTTGCTGTTACCTGCTGGTAACATCCATCCTCTGGGAACTCAAGCACAGGCTGTCCTTTGCTCATCTTCACTTATCCAGAGCTGGTCATGGAGTGATGTGGATGACACAGAAGAGATAAGCATCTGGACTGTGATCAAAAGACAAATGAAAGTTTACTTGTTTGCCATCATGTATTTTGCTGTCCTGAGTGGCTCCTGAGTGGACTGATCTGGCCTTTTTTTTGGTTTGGTCATGGGGCAAACACTTATCAAGTCTGGCTCCAGGTGAATAGCTCTTAATTAAAACCATTTCAACAGATTTAGCTTTCCAGTTGAGACTGGTTAGAGCTGAAACTGGTGTTGCCTATGCTCAGAGGAGTTAGCAGCAGAATTGTACCATGGCACCCAGACACTCCTTGCTCAGGAAATACATCAGGTACTGACTTCAAAACTCTTCCTTCTCTGTAGTTCAAACCCCTCTCCCAAGTGGAGTGAGCTAGAAGTGTAGGAGTATCTGCCTGTCTGTTGGAAATCAAAGCCCACACTGCTGGGAGGATATTTTTTCTGATACTCATTAGCCCTGCCAGTAAAACCTTGAGTATTACCATCTCCTTTTCACTTCAAGGGTGTTGGTCCATGGCCCTCTGTTGCCATGCCCACCCACCTGGACACTGAGCCATCCATGGAGCAGGTACTGCTGCCTCTTGAGGAAGAAGAAATCCTCCAGGAATGTCAGGGTGGTGACACTGATAGATGATAAATAGCACCAATTACGGTTTACTTGTGAATTTTCAGAATGTTATGGGTGAGATGAAGCCAGAAGCAGAGGACTGAGTTACCTAGTGCTGTAGTCTTGTATTTTGTGGAATGCTGTGCAAACCTAGTACACCCAGTCAAAGCAAGTGTCCAGTGGGATAATTTTAAAAGAGACATCAAAATAACCTAGAGAACTTTCAATACTCCTGGAAACAAGGTTTACTCCCATGGGAGGTAGAGCATCATCAGTTTTTACTGATATCAGAAAAAGCTTTAAAGCTTAAACTTTTGTTGTGGCTAGAACACCTTTAAAGATAGAAGTGTCTGGTGCCTGGACATTTAGGTTTGGTCTATGCAATAGCACAAACACATTGTTTCCCTCATTTACTGGAAGATGGATAATCATGGGCCAGCTGTAAGGGCCGTGAGCAACAAAGGGGAGAGATCCTGGGGAGAAAGGCCAGGGAAGAAAGAGGGGCAGCCCAATTTCTGTCCCAGGGCATACCTCATGCATAGGACTTGGACTTAAGGACTTTAATGAAAGAGTAACCAAACAAAAATCTTTTCAGGTTGTCATAGGTGATTGTAGGATGTGCACAACAAACAGACCCTTTCTCCACCTCCTTGCAGGTGAGCTTGTCTCTTCTGGACAGGGTGACCCCAGGAGTTTTTAGCCCCGAACTCCCAGTCAAGACTGTAGGATATTTTTATTTTAAATTGAGATGTTTCTAGACTCCCTAGACTGGGAGTTTGACACTTCTATATCATGCTGGTACATTTGTTAATTTTTAAAATTGTTTTAATTGTCGTTCCTTTACTTGGAAGTGTCATGTGCTATTAAAGACATATGTTAATGTATATACTACTGCTGCCAGTCATGATATTTCCTTTCCTTATACCCACCAAAAATATTCCTTGTAGACCTGGCTTTGCTGAAGGCCGTTCTTCTCCAGTTGGAACTTATTTACGTTACACAGTTAGATGTTGGATGAATTTTGTTGTTTATCCTTGCCTTTTGATGATGCTGCTGTCTGAAGGTTATCTGCTACAGTGATTTCATAATCCTTTTGAGTCTCTTTCATATCTTCAAAAGGCAGGAAACAGGGTTTTTTAGCTATTCAAGAGCCACTCGTCTGCAGGTAAAGAATTTAACAGCTTGTGGGAGTGCTACTTACTGCCAGCAATAATGTGATTGATCTTTCCTGGAACTGAAAAAATGATTCTTAGAAGTGACATTTTGAAAGGCAAAAATTGAGCTATTTTCTTTCGCTCTTCTACTAGGAACACTTAATACAAGAAAATAAATACCTAGTATTGAAGGGTGACCTGTCTCCTTGCATCTCCTTGGCAGAATTCAATTGTTAACTTTTGGGGGGCATTGATGGTTCTACTTTCTTTATGATTTGGAAATAGAAAAGGAACAGCTTGCTCAAGGACTTTCCAATTTAGATGTTTTTAGTAGAAGAAGAAACATGTTTAGAGTTAACTTCATTTTCTTTTTTGGGGACAGGAGGATTTAAGAGCGAAACCCAAGTTGCATGTACTATCATATGACATACATTTCCAGATGGTTAGGCTGGCTTATCTTTATTCTGAGATTTGTATGTACTGAGCCCCAGTACATGATTTTGGCATGTTTTTCATTCAGAGCTACCTGATGAGCCCTTCTTGTGTAAGCACTTGCAGCTATTCCTCTCGGGCTCCAGGGGCTGCGCTGTTTTGTCTCAAGGCCGTGGTGCAGCCTTCCCATCCCAGTGACAAAAAAAATAGGCAGAAAAACAGAGTTAAAGTGTTGCAAAATACTCAAATGATACAATATCTTTGAGCAGAAATAGGGCTTGGAGCAACCTGCTCTAGAGAAAAGTGTCCTGTCCCATAGCAGTATTGATATTAAGGTCTCTTTCCACCCTAAGCAGTCTGGAACTCAAATTATCACATACAACACTTGACTGGCTTCTGGTGTCCCACACTAAGATGTTTTGGATTCTGGAATCGATTTTGTCTGGCAAAGGATTACCCAGTGTCCCATCTTCTCACACTTCAGAAAAATAAATAAATACTTTCTGTAGTCCAGAAACATCTTTATGGCAGAATAAGTCTACCTACCATACATGGAACACGGCCTTTGTCTCAAGAAGAAATTCATGGAGGTGGGAGCTCACTGAGAGGGATTTTTGTTTCTTAGCACACTGTCCCTGAAGACAAGAGAAACCGTGTTTCCTGTGGGTGATGCCCCAGGGAGCCGGGTGACAGAGTAGCTGACTTCACCAGCTTCTTTCCAGGCCTCATTTCTCATGTAGTTTCCTAAGAGGAAATGAGACTCCTATTATCTTGGTCTGATATGCTCTCATCGGCATGAAAATTATGATGTGAAAATATTTACTAAAGCTTTTCTTCTGCCTAAAACAAATAAATAAACTTAAAAAAAAAATAAATTGCATAGAAACACAGAGTGGTGCCACCCCCTCCCATGGGCAGGGACACCTTCCAGTGTCCCAGGCGGCTCCAAGCCCTGTCCAGCCTGGCCTTGGACACTGCAGGGATGCAGGGGCAGCCCCAGCTGCTCTGGGCACCCTGTGCCAGGGCCTGCCCACCCTCCCAGCCAGCAATTCCTTGCCAATATCCCAGCTGGGCCTGCCCTCTGGCACTGGCAAGCCATTGCCTGGGTGCTGGCCCTGCAGGCCTTGTCCCCAGTCCCTGGGCAGCTCTCCTGGAGCCCCTTTAGGCCCTGCCAGGGGCTCTCAGCTCTCCCTGGAGCCTGAATACTTGTGCAGGGGAGCAGCCCCAGCTCTCCCAGGCTGCCTCCAGAGCACAGGGGCTCCAGCCCTGGCAGCAGCTGCGTGGCCCTTTATTTCTGTTATTGTTCTTGCTGGTTGTGTGTTTTGGGATGTGCAGCCTGAACTGGCTCCCACTGCCCAATGTGTCCCAGCTCCTGCCAATGGTTTGGAATGATGCCAGGGAAGAGCCCCTAACAGGAGCCCTGCAGGTTCAGCACTTTCTGGTGCAGATTTTTCTAGCAGTTCTCCACCACCCGCCGGTTTCTACATCGAAGCGTGGGGATTATCTGTGCATATAAATGTTTATTTTAGCAAGTATGGCTAGGTGGTATTTTTAGCAGTGTAGTAGTAGTAGTTTCGTGTGAAAGCCTGTAGTTCACCAGCCTTTTCGGCCGTGTATCTTATCTTGGAAATGTAAGCGTCTGCCGGGGGATATTGTACAATGTTGCCTTCATCGCCCAGCACTTAATCAAAACGCGATTTATTTACTTTAGTAACTAGAGGAAGCAAATAACCTCTGCATGTCTCGCTTCAAGTAACTGAATTAGTGCTGTGTGACAAAATATCACTCTGTTTAGACTCTTTCTAGCCTTCTTAAGAAACAAATAATTACAAAAAAAAAATCCAAACCGAAACAATAAAACCAACCCGCCCCACCAAAAAACAGACAAAAACCAAGCAAAAAAAAAAACCAACAAAAACCCCTCCAATGCCCCCCCCCAAAAAAATAAAAACAAAAACAAAACCCAAAACAAAAACCCATACAAAAACCAGAACAAAATCAAAAAATGCACAGCCCCAGGCAATGCATTTAGTGAGGCTCTCTGGCCTGACCTATCCAGGTACCTGGCGTGGCAGAGGGCAGTCAGACAGAAAGCTCTTCAGAAACCTAAACAAAATGTTAAAGCCCTTATGAAAGCATCTTCTCCCAAACCACCAGCACTGCTTGCTTAATATATGGTAAAACTGGCGAGTTGATCTCTGCTTCAGTGTTTGTTTTTGCTGGTATAATTAGCTGATTTTTCAACCAGTAATATTGCTTAGTAGTGACTTCCTTTTAAAAAATTGTTTTAGGCTGCGCAAATCTTCTTGGCTTTGTGTGCATACAATGACTTGAACTGGTAGGACCCCAATGTACTGAGGCAGTGCTGCTAATTAATTCTTGGCTGCAGAAGTCCTGATAAGAGTAAACAAAGAGTGAAATTAGCTCAGGAGAAGACACAGGAATTTGCAGGCAAACCCACATCCTTCCATGATATCATTGGGAATCCGCCTGTACTCCACCCATACATTTGACTGAGCCCTGGCCGAAGGCAAGAGAGCTGATTTTTTGGGAGGGTGAGCTGTGGATCCTAGAATCATTGTAATTTATGGCCTGTAAGGATTTTGTTCCCATTAGCTTCAAGAGCAAGATAATTTGCATTTACTCTCACACCCACACTGGCCATCCCTGCACCACCCAGCAAAGCCCCTAGAAGGCCCCAGTCCAGTGAGATGGCTGCTGAGATGCACAAAACATTGGTTGGTCCTGAGCTGTTTCAGAGGCTGCTTGTCCGAAAAGCTCCATGCATGGTCTGGGGACAATTTTAGCAGCAGACAAGAAGGTGCTCCTGCTGACAGCAGTTCTGGGCTGGGCAGAGCAGAGGCAGCTGCCCAAAGGTGCTCAGAATGATGCTCACTGGAGATGCTCCCCCAAATCCAGCAGACCTGGTACCATGGGTGATGCTTTCCAGTCACCTCAGTGCTAAACTCCTGCCAAAATGATGGGTTTTTTTCTTTTTATTTCCAAGGGAAGACTGCAGTGAGGAGATGGTGAGAGACATCTCACACAGTGCTGGTGTGTGTTGCCATGACATTGAAGTAATTGCTGTTACTTTCTTTGAGAGAAATTAATTCTTTCAGAATTAAGTGACCAATTTTGCCAACACTTAGCTGCAGGAGGGAAGGAATTTTCTGTAATTCAGCGAAGAGGTGCATTATACCTATGCTTTCACAATAGCAGAGATGCGTTTTTGCTGTTCCCACTGTTTGCCAACACCTTGTAGTTTGCACTGGGAAATTGTGGGACTGATGATAGAACACAACAAAATGCAATCTTGAAATTTTCCCTAAAGCACAGTGAGAGGGGAGCAGGAGAACATAAAGGTGCAAGGTGGCAAAAGACTGGCTACTTTGAAAAACAAATCCAGTTCCCTCTGGATGGTTTCCTCTGTGGTTTAAACCGCAGGTCTTTGACTCAGTGGACGCTCAGTGGATGTTCAGATTTGCTATTTTGTACAATGTTCTTGACCACACTCTTGTCAGAGCCACCTAAGTACCAACCTGTAGGGCCCACGTTCTGTTCTCTCATGTTTTTCATCTCAGCAAGAACTGTTACATAAAAACCTTGTCCAGGTAATCCAAGGTAAAAAGCAATTAGCTAAAACACAAGATCAGGTAAAACTATACAATAATAAGGAGACAGAGTGAGCCCTGGCTTAGTGAGCAATGGGAAACTTGAGTGGGTTTAATAAGCACCCTGAAGCCTGGCTGTCCACTGCAGGTCATGCTGCTCCTGTGCCTGCCATACCCAAGGTAGGATAAGATGTTTCCAGACAGTTCCTGGCATCCTGTCTAGGCAGGAGATTACCAGTCTGCTGACAGGAGAGTTCTGCCCAAATCCTCCTGTTTAGAAGGGGTCTCATTCAGGATCTGGCAGTTTTTGCCCATCTCCCCTCTTGGATCCCCTCTATATTAAAAAATTCTCAGTGGTAACAAAGGCTAAAAGAACTCCTCACCCAGGAGTTTTGGCTTTTACTGTGCAAAAGATAGGAGCAAGCCTCAGATTTTTTAATTGTTTTACATTTCTTTTGGAGTTTGACATTAAAGGGGAGAAGGGAATATATAGGAAATATGTATTTTTCCTACCCATCGTGCATATAGAGATACTGAGGTTAAAGAGATTTAACTCTCAGGAAGACCACCCAGCCAGTCTGTGGGGGAGCTGGCAGATGAACAAAGCCCTCCTGATTTATTAGCAAGCATCCATCCTCGAAGATGCTGATCCTGCCTCCAGAGAAGGGGATGGAACTTTAGTAGCACTGTTAATTAGGAATTTGTTGTATTTTTTTATTTTAATCTGGTCGTACTGCACCCCAAAGACTTTTCATATTTTTCCTTCCAGTACCTGGTGGACGATGTTGGAAAGTCCTGCTGGCCTTTGGTGGCCCCAGATGCCCGATGGCCTCTGCTCTGCCTCCAGCACTTTCCCCTGCCACGCACCGAGCAGCCTTCCCGTGTGAAACAGGGAGTCATTTTGCTGAGCCATGTTTTAAAACAAGGTTTGGATGCGCATCTTGAACATTTCCTTGAAATCCCCCCACCTCAGAGTCATCGGAATGACTTTGGAAAGCAACCAGAGCAAACAATCCCCATCCTCTCAGAGCAATGGCAGCCCTGGCTCCCTGCTGGGTGGCATCAGCCCCTCATGCCTCCGCCCTGTTTCCGGACATAAGCCCTTGTCCATTTGCCAAATCCAGAACTGGCTTATTGTTTCCATTGCTGCATCTCTGGAGCTCACTTGTTTTCCTGGAAACCTGTCCTAGATGTGTGAGGCTCTTGAAGATCTTCAGATCATGGCAAACTCAGATGGGAATTGGGCCTGATGCACTCCAGTGAAAAAATCCCAGCAAATACAGGCCTTTGCAATAGGGCTGGAGCCCCTGTGCTCTGGAGGCAGCCTGGGAGAGCTGGGGCTGCTCCCCTGCACAAGTATTCAGGCTCCAGGGAGAGCTGAGAGCCCCTGGCAGGGCCTAAAGGGGCTCCAGGAGAGCTGCCCAGGGACTGGGGACAAGGCCTGCAGGGCCAGCACCCAGGCAATGGCTTGCCAGTGCCAGAGGGCAGGCCCAGCTGGGATATTGGCAAGGAATTGCTGGCTGGGAGGGTGGGCAGGCCCTGGCACAGGGTGCCCAGAGCAGCTGGGGCTGCCCCTGCATCCCTGCAGTGTCCAAGGCCAGGCTGGACAGGGCTTGCAGCAGCCTGGGACACTGGAAGGTGGCCCTGCCCATGGCAGGGAGTGGAACTGGAAGGGCTTTAAGGTCCTTTTCCACCATGATTATGTAATATACCCATGTAAATAGACCCTCCTTCCTAAGACAAAAACTGGGGGGCTTCTCAGGATCTCAGGAAAGCCCAGAATTAGGAGGGGGGCTGCACGGGAACCACAGATAAGGAGAAAACAGGGGCTGGTGGCCTGAGGGAGAGGACACCTCTGGTGTTCAGAGTGGCTTGGTCAGTGCACCTCTCTGCTTTACTAGACAATGCACTGTAAAGGCACTTTCCAGCTTTTACTACAATACAAGCATCAGTGCATGAGAGCAGCAGACAGACAACAAAATGTACCTCATAATTAGACAGCAAAATATTATATACAGCTGCTTCTTTTTAAAGAATGGCTGGCAAATAAGATCAGGCCAACCACTGTGTGTTCCTAAAACCTGCAAAGCCTTTGCCAAGTATAAAATTTGTGACTTAAGAGCAGAGTAGGATCTTGATCTTTGGCTCATACTGGATAATCTGTAAATGACAGGTTAGAATTGCCATGGAATTGGAATGCGGACTATTGTCAGAAACCATTTGCACTAAGTACCTTATGAATTAGCTTCTGAGTCAGCTCAGAGTGTAAAGAAACAGAAAAGATCTATTTGTGATTATATGCAATTGAAGAAAAAACCTGCACTAAAGCCACTGAGCCCAGCTCTTTGGGGTAACATTTTGTGCCCCCACAAATCCACCTGATCCCCTTCCAGTCCATGGGGGGGCAGGTGGGATGTGCCAAAAATGAGTGTGGGAAAGGTGAACAGGCGATTCACTCTTTCCTGTTTCATACATCAGCTAATCTGTTGTGCAGTCTTTATTGATTTGGCACCAGCCTTTTCTTTAATGGATTTCTGAAAAGTTTTGCTCTCATTTGTTTGTGTTCTGAGCTGCTCTCTGGTGCTTGCAGAGCCCCAGCTCCCACTGGTGTGAGTGGTCTCTGCCCTGGGGGCCTCAGGAAGTCCTGGCTTGGGCCAAGGTTTGCAGCTCTTGGCCATTACACTGCATTTGATACATTAGCATGTAAGTATGAAAAAGCTGAGCATCAATATATAATTCTGGTTTTTTCCTTAAAAGAAGTCTCCACCCATCCCATGAAATGCCTCCAACTGAAATAGCAAGCTTACAGGAAGGCCCAGTGCATTGCTCCTATGGCTGCTGAGAAACCGTAGTCCTTTTGTCAAGCTGATTTCCAGGTAATAGGATAACAGATAACAGGATGTTGTCTGATGTAAGGTCTCCTATGGCTGTTTGTGAAGTGAAATTATTTTGCATAGTGAAAAATCACCTGACTGTCCCTGACATGACAGCATTTTCTGTCCTGATTCAAAAAAAGAAATGGGAAATACTTTTTGAGTTGAATGCCAGGGAATTAAGCACATGGCGGGACTTGGCTTTAAGGGGAAGTTGACTGGCACAGCACATACAGTAGTTTTTATTATTATGGCATAATTCCTCCATCTTCCAGCATATCAATGATTTTATTGTGCCTCCAAAGAAGACAGGGATGTCCCTATTGTCTGCATGTGGCTGGGTGTGGTTAAACAGTGAAGACACAGACCCCTTAACCCATGAAAATTCAAAGCATTTCCCCAGTCCCTGCACAACATACATCACGTGGCCTTCAGAAACATCAGTACACATCCCTGCCATTGGCTTGTTTCATTTCAAAGTACAGCAAAGTCAGTTTTGAGAGGGACTCCCAGTGTATTGGAGGTGCTCATGCTCCTTGCAGGAGGGCTGGAGTGGATGCCCTCTTAAGGTCCCTTCCAACCCAAGCCATCCCATGGTTCCATGATTTCAGTGTGTTCTTACTTTTTCCTTGCTGGTTTGGTTTGCAGAGGTCAGTAAAACCAATACATAAAGAAAAATGTAACCCTGGTAACCTGCAGCAACCTCTTCCTCTTGGTGCTCTGCAGAATTCACCTTCCCCCTCCTCCTCCCTCCATCTCCCTCCACCAAGCGTGCACGAAGTCTGACGCAGCCATCAGGCGACCAGAGGAGATGGTTTAGTGCTTTACTGTGGGGCTTGGCTGAGCCTGGGCCACTGGGCATCACCCTGGAATGTGTGCCCTTCACCCCTGCCCCAGGGCACCATCTCCTGGCATGAACTCTCAATGAGAAAGTTGCTGATTCCATCTGATGGTACACGCTGGGGCTGGAGATCATGTCTGGGTGTCCTGCTGAGCCACAGACCAGAATATGAGTTACATTTAATTATAATTTACTCATCAGTGCCTCAGGTACTCCTCAAACCCTGCTGTGGGCAGCAAGAACTGCAGATACCCTTGAAGGGCTTGGCTGCCTTTAGGTCTGCACACAGTCCAAGGAGGGTCTCGACCAAGGTGACAGAAGGCACAGCAGCATTGTCCCAGCACTAATGGGGACATGGGTTTGAAACACAGGCTCCAGGTGGTGATGGATTGCTTCACCCTAGGAGGGGAGCAGGGATGGAAGCTGGTGCTGCTTCAGTCCCCTACAAAATGCCTTCCCCTGGTTAACAGGATCTTGCAGGGAAACAGCTCCTCTGATGCTGCAGCACCCTGGCAGGCCTTTCAAATACAACATCACTTAAACCCAGCTGTTTTCCTTGTTCCTGTGTTGTGAATCATGGGGTGGTTTGGGCTGGAAGGGACCATTAAAGCCCATCCTGTTCCACCTTCTGCCACAGGCAGGGACACCTTCCACTATCTCAGGCTGCTCCAAGCTCCATCCAACCTGGCCTGGGATACTTCCAGGGATGGAGCAACCACAGCTTCTCTGGGCAACCCGTGCCAGGCCCTCACTACCCTCACAGGGAACAATTTCTCCCCATGATCTACTCTTAACCTACTCTCTGGCAGTGTGATGTGAAGCCATTCCCCCTTGTCCTGTCACTCCAGACCCTTGCAAATTGTCTCTCTCCATGTTTTTGGTGGCTCCTTCAGGCACTGGAAGGCCACAATTAGGTCATGTCAGAGCTTTCCCACTGCAGGCTGAACAATCCCAATTCTCTCAGCCTTTTATAATACCAGAGCTGCTCTATCCCTCTCACCATCTTGGCATCTCTGGGCTCTCTCCAGCATCCACATCCCTCCTGTGCTGGGGCACCCAGGCTGGAGGCAGCTCTGCAGGCATAGCAGAAGGGCAGAATCCCCTCAGAGCATGGGGACAGGTGGATGGGTCAGCCCAGTCCCTTCCCAGGGAAGCTTTGGGTTCGAAGGGAACACGAGTTCAGCAGCCCTGTTCCCCACCAACTGGTTTGAATAAGTTATGGGCCGAAAACCTGGAACATTTGTTCTGGTGAATATTAACGTCGATCCCTGGGTGCTGATGTTTATCTGGCCAGGCTGTTTAAATAATTGGAAAGTACATGCATGAGTTCAAAGCCATCAGCTAAGCTGTTGCCTTCCCCTGCCCTTACCCGTGTGCGTGTCAGGCGAGGCAAGCTCTGCCAGCCTGATGTTTTGTGTTTGGGCAGCTTCAAAGGCCTCAGTGAATGCATACAAGGTGCTTGCCTGCACAAAACACCCCCTGCCCGCACTAAAATGAGCAGGAAAGAGCTGTATAAAGCTGGTTTCTTTTCTTTTTCCTTTTTTTTTCAACTGCCCTTTCCTTAACAAGCACTGATGGGCTGCATGCAAATCTTGCCTTCCCTTTTTACTCCCTACAGCCATGTGGTTGTTGCAACCATATTGATAATTTAAACATCTTGTGCTTCAGGCAGGTCCCTGGTGGAAAAAAAAATTAATATTTTAATTAAAGTGGTTCAGACAGAGTCTCTCTCTCTCACTTCTCAGATGCTGGTTTTACAAAGGACATTTGTTTATAAGGCTCAGCTGGATTTTTCTTAAGAAGTTCCCTAAGCATTTGAGTTGCCATCTGTGCACCTTTGTTGTTCAAGTGCATTAGCAGAACTTCCCCAGTTCCATCTCAATTGATAAATTCATCCAGTCCCCACTTGATATCACCACAGAGCAGCTGTTTGTGGAGTTGTTTAATCTCCATTAGGACACTGTGGTTAAAAGCCAAGCTTACATCCATATGAAAACATGGCACAAGCAGGATGCTCTGCCTCTGCAGGTCTTTCCAGGCCAGGGGTGTCTGAAACTGTTTGGAGCTGGATATTTAACATTTCCATGAAAGCCAGGCAGGCTGCATGTCTCCCTGGAAACCTTGTGCTGCCTCAGAGGACGATCCGCTTTCCCTGGTGTTTTGCACCCACAGGTTGTTTTTCTTTTCCCCCACACGAAATTCGTCCTGGGAGATGCAGAGATCGCTGTGACAGGGTACCTGGGGTAGAAGTTGGGAATAAGACTGGTGTTCTTTGAAGGAAATATGTTCTGTGAAAGCCTTTCTTTTAATCACCTCAAGTGCTTCTGAAGGGATCTACATTGCACCTTGTTTTGTCTGCAGGCAACGAGATGTGGACAGTTAGTCTCTCTTTAAATTACATCTGACAGAGAAATGGAATCTAGATTATTTTTAAATCTCCTTATTTCCCTTCTACATCTTCCAATCCATCTTTCTCACTGACAGCTGGGGTGAAATGCCCTGCACAGAGGTTCCTCCCCAAGGCTAATTGCATGGGAGAGAAATTATTTTCTCCAGCATTTATGCACTAGAAAAAATACGAACTACTCTTCTCATTCATTCCTTGAAAACTTTTCATCAAACAAATAAACCAGACATGAAGTATCAAGCTTGCTTGGTGTTAGTGTCTCAGTCCTCTCTCCAAGTGCAATACTGTTGGGATCACAGCCAGGAATCACTCTTTTAAGTGACCTGATGCTTTGGGACAGAAATTTCTCCTTGTAAAACAGCTGGGTTTGTCTTTGTGCTCTAGCCCTACTGAAGACAACAGCATTTTTATCATCAGCCTTGAAGGACTCATTGATCTCAAAGGACTCAGGCTTCCAGCTCCTGTATTTCAATCTGCATTAGGTTTTGGCTGGGCTGTTCCTAACAGACCTTTGATTTAAGCCACCAACTACAAGTGTCTCCCCCTGAGAAAGTCCATCCTTCCCAAGCCATTTGTCCCAGGAGGAAAGAGCAAGGAAGCTCTTTGTCAGCCAGGCAAAGCAGTGAGCAACCCAAATTCTCTGTGTCTGTGTCCCCTGTGTCCCCAGGAGTGGTGACGGTGGAACAAAGAGGATGGATCAGCCTCTCTTCTCAGGATGGCATGGTGGGATGCAATACAATATATAATATAATCCTGTAGGGCCAAAAGGTGCATGGTGTGTGTCTGGGATTTGTCTCTCCTAATTTTATCTAAAAATTAAACCCCCGGGCTGAAGTGATTGCCCACTACAAATGACAGCAGGGACAAGGCCAGCACAGCCTTGGGCACTCACTTCCAGGACCATCCCCTCAGCTGACATGGACATCATGGCATTGCTCTCCACAGCCCTGCACCTGCTGTGGATGCAGAGAACAACGAGACAGCCCAGGGTGTGCTGCTGCTGGGGCAGCTGTGGCTGTGCTTTCCTGCCTCCTCCACACTGTCTGCAGTCACCAGGCAATATTATGACACTTTGATGAGCAAAGGGGAGCAGATCAGAAATATCTGTGCTGTGCTGTGGAATATCAGCACTTTTTGTGACACCCCACCTAGGAGCCAGCTCCATGCCCAGGCACCACCATGAGTACCATCATTTTTACCTTTATCTCACTGGGCAGCTCCTCTCTGTGTCTGGAACTTCCCTTCCTGACAGAGGTACTCAGGGTTTGAAACACAGAATGGTTTGGGTTTGAAAGGACCTTAAAGCCCTTCCAGTGGCACCCCTGTCATGGGCAGGGACAGCTTCCAGTGTCGCAGGCTGCTGCAAGCCCTGTCCAGCCTGGCCTTGGACACTGCAGGGATGCAGGGGCAGCCCCAGCTGCTCTGGGCACCCTGTGCCAGGGCCTGCCCACCCTCCCAGCCAGCAATTCCTTGCCAATATCCCAGCTGGGCCTGCCCTCTGGCACTGGCAAGCCATTGCCTGGGTGCTGGCCCTGCAGGCCTTGTCCCCAGTCCCTGGGCAGCTCTCCTGGAGCCCCTTTAGGCCCTGCCAGGGGCTCTCAGCTCTCCCTGGAGCCTGAATACTTGTGCAGGGGAGCAGCCCCAGCTCTCCCAGGCTGCCTCCAGAGCACAGGGGCTCCAGCCCTGGCAGCAGCTGCGTGGCCTCCTCTGGGCTGGCTCCAGCAGCTCCTTGTCTTTCCCATGCTGTTATTGCTGCTGTCAACTCTCCATAATTAATGGGGCCTCAGCGCTGTGGTGGCTGTGAGGGCCTGTCCTCACTCAAACCCTACAGCAGCACAGCAGACAAGGGAAAGGACCTTCCTCTGCTGCCTCCCATGAGGATTTTTTTTGGTTTTTTCCAACACCTGGCTCCCTGAGTGCATTTCTGAGACTTCCCCTCCTCACACCACACACACCACAGCGCCTGGCCCCATGTCACAGCGAGCCGTGAGAGACAGCAGGAGCCTGACACAAGTGGGGAGCCATCCATGGGATCCCAAAGTGTGGCTCCGGGCATTATTTTATCAAATGACAGCTGTGGGGAGTAGATTAATGCACACCAGGCCCTGCTGAAGGAGGTACCAGCAACGGGCAGCCCCAAACGCTGTCACCTCGGGCTGTCTGTGGAGAAAAGCACAGACACAGCCCTGGGATGAGTTGGTATGATCTGAGGGAAGCAACAAAAGAAATGATGGAGTGTGGTGCCCTCTGAGTGCAGAGATGGGTCTGCCCCCTGCCCCCACCAGTGGGCAGAATACAAAACTTTAAATAGTACTTGTTATCCTAGTGGTGGCTTTTCATCAAGAATTTAGAATCACAAGCAAGGACACACTTCATGAGTGGTGAAACCCAGGAAAATGAAGCAGCTCAGCTTGGGTGCCCCCCTGAAAGACATGATGTGAGTGATGATCCTGACCCCCACTTTTCTGCTGGGATATTGGGGCTGGACCTTGCATGGCAGCAGCTTTGTGGAATCCCACCCCTAAGGAGAAGGGAACACCCAGGACTTGAGGTGCTCGTGATCAAAGGAATGGCAAAAGTCAGAGGGTCTGTGAAGTCTTAAAAAGTTTTACTAGTGAGTGACACACTTGTCATGGGAATTGGTGTGTTGGTCCCTGGTAGCCCAGGTAAGCACATGGCAGTGGGATTTGGATAATGGGGTAGGGTGAAAGGGAAGAGAGAGATGCATTGAAGAGAGAGAAGGCAGGGAGGAAGGCAGGCAGGCAAGGCAAGGCAAGGCAAGGCAGGAAGGGAGGGAAGGGAAATCCTAAGTACTGGCTCCAGCACGAATCCATCCAGCTGATGGCATGTCCAGGGTCCTGGTAGTGCCATCCAGCCTTCTTGGGGGCATGTCTTATAGAAGTTTTCCTCATCTAGAAAGAAGTTTCTCATTTTTTGTCCAAATCAGTTCTCACCCACAGCCAGTTCTTTTGGGCCTTTCTTTTGGAAATGGTGCTTCAGACATTTTAGGTGGCTTTGTCCCCTCTACAGTCACAGATTCACAGGATCCACAAGGTTGGAAAAGGCATCCAAGGCCATCAAGTCCAACCTGTGACCAAACCACATCTTGTTCCCAACCCAGGGCACTGAGTGGCATATCAGCCATTCCTTGGACAGCTACAGGAATTGGGACTCCAACACCTCCATGGGCAGATCCTTCTGACCACCCTGTCCATGGAAAATTTTCCAAACTTTCCAAAATTGCAAAAAGGAATTTTCCCTAACTTCTGCCCTGTCCCTGCCCTGGCCCAGCCTGAGGCCGTTCCCTCTCCTCCTGTCCCTGTTCCCTGGCAGCACAGCCCGACCCCCCCGGCTGTCCCCTCCTGGCAGGGACTTGTGCAGAGCCACCAGGGCCCCCTGAGCCTCCTTTTCTCCAGGCTGAGCCCCTTTCCCAGCTCCCTCAGCCGCTCCTGGGGCTCCAGCCCCTTCCCCAGCTCCGTTCCCTGCCCTGGACACGCTCCAGCCCCTCGGTGTCTCTCCTGTGCTGAGGGGCCCAGAGCTGTCCCAGCACTGGAGGTGCCTCAGCAGCGCCGGCACAGGGGACAGGCCCTGTCCTGGGGCTGTGTCACACCTGGCTGGCACAGCCCAGGGGCCACTGGCCTCTTGCCCAGCTGGGCATACCTGGGCTTCTGTCCAGCTGCTGGCCACCAGCATCCCCAGGGCCTTTCCCAACATTCCAGCCCCTCCACAGCCTGGAGCTGGAGGTGGTTGGCGTGACCCCAATCCTGACCTCTGGGCTCCTTTCCCCACTCTCTGGGCCTGGCCATCAGCCTCATCTGAGCCCAGCTAAGACTGAACCTGTCCAAGCCATGGGCGGCAGCTTTTCTGGGAAAATGACGTGGGAGACAGTGTCAAAGGTTTGCTGAAGTCCATGGTCACTTCTTGACCTCATTCCTGCACTGAGCCAGGTTGTGCTTTGCTCCAGGAGTCAGAACAAGGTTTGTCCCAGAAAAGTGCTGTCCTTCCTCCATATGGCCCCATCTCCAGCCACATCCTGGTGCGCTTCATGTGTGTGTGCTCTTACCAACAGCCCTTGACTCCACAGCACTCTGTTTGGGACATGCACATCATCCCCTCAGCTTCTGGGCTCCTCCAAGCTACTGAGGGCAGGGACTGAGCAACAGAAATTTGAGGATTGCAATGAGAAATTATGGGGAGACCCAAAACCCCAGCAAAAATAATGTCCCCAGCCAGCCAGGTATCACTGTGGTGCTCCAAACTTCAGGGCAAGCAGTGAGATTGTTCAAAAACAATGAGAGGACATTTGCTTTGCTTGCAGCAAGCATTTGTTAGGCTTGAGGGCATTGCTCAAGGGGAGTGATGACAACAAAATATGATTATTCGGCATTTCCGTGTCATTTTACATTTTCAAGATGCCTTTCAGGCACTAAACAGACACTAAACATGAGCTAATCTTTTGTTAGAGCTTCTCTGCAGCCGTGAGATGGGATTAGGGCTCAAATTGGGTGGGTATTGAAAAAAAAAGAAAAGGAATTAATTAAAAATATTCAAGTGCTTTTAGCGAATTTAAAAGGGTTCATACCATGGTCCATGTGTTATGGACAATAATGAGCACTCATACACTTCACATCAGGCTTGTAAAGAACATCCTGGGCAATGCTGAGTCAGTACAATTCAAAACTAGTCAAGAGGGTGGCAAAATCACAGAATGCCAGAATAGTTTGGGTTGAAAGGGAACTTAAAGCTCCTCTCATTCCAAACTCCTGAGATATTGGTTCACCATCTGCAAGTGTGGATGAAAGGACATGCGCAGCAGACAGAGATGATGGAAAACACGCAGATCCAGTAATGAGGATTATACACAGGCCCTCTCTAATGAGTGACGCAGGTTAATTGCACCTCTTCAGTTGAAGATTGGGGTTTTTTTGTGTCCTTAGTGGGCTATTGTGTAAGTGGTAGCTGAGTGCTCAGCAGCACCTGTGTGTGATCCCAGAGGGAACAGCTGCAGGGTGGCCACTCCACAGGGCAACTTTCCCGTGAGATAATTCCCATTGTTCATGGGAATGATCCAGTTTTGATGTCTCTCTGGATCTTATGCCAGCCCAGCTGCACCCTGAGCATCTCTGACAGGAGGGGGAGGTTGTTCCTCCCAGCAGCCCTGCTGGGAAGGTTCTCAGCAGCTTTGGGAAGCTGTTGTTTCTTCAGTGACTAATGGCTCAAGGAACCTGACTTTTGGGTTCAGTGTTTTCAAACCAGGAGTCAAAGGCCCTGAGTAACTTCCCCAAGCCAGAGTGACCCTGCTGCGTTGTCACACAGCGGGACCACAGAAGGGTTTTGAGGCCAGAGCCGGCGTCACTGAGGTGAAGTGACTTGTCTGACATGACATGGACATCGGTGGTGATGCTGGGAGCTGACTCAGGAGATCTGGGCACAGAGTCCAGTCCCTGAACCACAGCCCTCTCCTTCCTCTGCCTCTTTCCACAGCATGGCTGCAATGGAAGATCCAGGCAGATGCTCTGGGAAGCAGAGCAGCACCAGGCTACTGCTCGTGACCTTGACCACAGGAATGATGGTCACTGCTGACCCCAAGGACAGCATGGGTTGGTGCCTCTCAGCACCATGGGGCTGCTCCGTGTCCTCAGACCTGCATCAGAGCTTGCCAGGGGTTAGGGCATCACTTGCAAAGGGCTGAGGTTGGCCCTCATCGTCCCTTATGTTACAGCACCCCAGCCCACAGAGCCACACTGCTCTGTGGCCCTGCCTGACTGGGAGGTTCCCCATCGAAGTGGATGGATGGAGAGCTGCACACTCAATAATCCCCAGCCAGGAGACTGCCAAGAGGAAATGCACTTCCCGTAAAGCAGGCACTGTTACCGACTTGTTTGCTGGAATTGCTTGAGTGGTAATTACGCTCCCTTAATATTGACATATTTAAATTGTTTCCAAGCATAATAGGAATCCTGCCCCGCTCCTTCCACCTCCTTTTCCAAATTTCTGTGGTGAGCTTTCACTTTGAACAAGAGATTATCTGGAGGGGCGTGACTTGCTCACGTCTTGTTTACTGAACAGCAGTCCAGATGTTCCGCTCTCTCTCGGGGTGCCTTCCGTGCACTCGGTGTCGGGTGCGCTGCCCCACGGAGGAGCCACAGGGCTCTGTCACTCAGAAAAGGAGGTCTCTACCTCCCCTGTGCTGCTTCACATGTGAGTGTGCTGGCCGTGACGCCCAGCTCACACCGGGATGCTGACAGGGTAACGCGCGGCGGTGTCAGCGCCACTCACACATTTGTGTTTCATTCATTATGTTCTGAGACATTCTGTCCCGAGCACAAAGGCCATTCCCTTCTTACGTTGCTCCGTGCGTGGGCCACTCTCATGAATGCTGCAAAAGAAGGATTCATTTTCCCAGGAAAAACAAGTCACACAAGAAGCGTGGTGGAAACCTGGGCCACTCTATGTCCTGAATAGACCCCTGGCTTCCTCTCTCTACCCGACAGCCCATGCACAAATTTACCTTGGGCAGACCCCCAGATTTGGTACCTTTCTCCCCCCAGATAAATTCCCTTTTCTCCCCCATTGCATTGCTGCCATTGTTGGCCCCTGTCTCCCTCTGAGCATCCATCCAGAGCAATATCCAGGTGTGGCAAATACAGACTCCTGCTCCTCCCAGCCCTGGTCAGCCCCTGGGTGGTCTGGTCTTTGCAAACCTCACCCTGAGGAAGGTTTTTTTCACAGAACCACAGAATCCTAGTATGGTCTGGGTTGGAAGAGACCTTAAAGCTTGAGACCCATCCCCTGCCATTGGCAGGGACACCTTCCACTGTCCCATGCTGCACCAAGCCCCTTCCAATCTGGCCTTGGACACTGCAGGGATACTGGGGCATCTGCGAAACAATTTTTTCTGTCACAGGTGCTGGCTGGCCCCAGAGGCAACCCCTGATGGGTTCTGCTCCACACCCAGGGTCAGGCTGGACACCCTGTCTGGGGACAGAGGTGGTAGCAGGGGACCCACAGTCCTTTCCAACAGGCAGGACTCGGGCACCTTGCAGAGCAGCACCTCTCTCCAAGAGGCTGCAGTTGTGGCATTCTCAGCCCTCACTTTTATCTGAGGGCCTATTCTGCTGAGGATGAGCATCGGGTTGGCCAATTTGCTACCTTGCCTTGGAGCTCAAGCAAGGAAGCATTCTCACCCTTGTTTGGTGAAAGCCAAAACAGGAAAAACTCTCATGCAGGCCTTGAACTACCATGGAAATTTCTCAAAATCACTCAAAAGTGAGAAACTTGCCTGGGAATTTCTGTAAAGAATGGAGGAGAGACTGCTCATCCTGCCAGGGCTCTGGTTGGGTTGTAGTTGTTTGCACTAAAGGGGGTGTGTGCATATTTTACGTATATCAGAGGGATGAGAAAGCAGAGAACAAGCCAGCAAAGTGCCAGGGAGGTTCCAGAAAGGGATCTGGGGAAATGCAGTGTGAGGTGAGGGTGCAGGGAGGCACCTGGGCTGTGCAGGGGTGGCTCCAGGCAGGCTCAGGCTTGGGCTCCAGGCTGTGGCAGCCGACGTGGCCCCGTGGTGTTCGGGGAAATGGGACTTTACGTACTTTCCCCAGTAATACACAGAATTGCATCAAAGAAATACCTGGCTGTCATCATCAGCGTATCCTCCCAGAGAAAATGATCTTGGCAAGGCCTTGAGCAGGCCCAGCGTCTCAGGCCAAGAGCCAACAGAGTGTTTAGTACAAGTTTCTTCATCTCCCTGTCTTTCATCATCTCCCACACGCACCCCACCAAGCTGCCATCCCAAGGGTTACTGTCGAGGTAGGAGAAAGCTACTAAGCAGAGACATTCTTAAAACTTGGAAGGGCAATGCTGCAAAGGCATCAGTGAAAACCCCAACCTCTCTCCACCCTTCCTGAGCCTCGCCCCTCTCCACCTGGCCTTAAACTGGGAGTGCAAAGTGACAAATCCTCTTCTGAGTCTCTTAAAATGAGAGGATTCAATGGACAATTTCTGGTCCCCAGGGCCCATCATGGGGCTGGGGGCACGGACCGGGAAGGGGGTGTAGCAGGCCACTTTTCCCAACCTCATGAACCCCAGATCTGGGCTCCAGACCAAAGGCAAAAGTCCTGGATCCGCCAGCCAGGTCTCTGTAGGCTGTGATTTGGAATATTTCAGGGATGTTCTCCATCCTACAGAACCTTTTGTGAGGGAGGAGGTAGGGCAAGGGTCTGCCCCAGCATGGGCAGCTGCTGCTTGCGCTGATGGCTGTTGCTGCACATCAGCGAGGTGAAAGACGGGCTTCCCAGGACCAGCTCCTACATTGTTTTGACCTGAAGAAGACTGTCAATCCTTGAAGATTATCAGAGCCAGATGTGATGCTAAAGCACACCGGTACAAACAAGGCTTTTGATGTCTGTTGACTGTAGAGCAGCCCAAGGTCACAGGGCAAGATGGGATTTCAGGCCTACGTTGGAGGGACAGCTTTGGAACCTGATGCCCAAGGTTGGGGTGAGGGTGGGGAAGGAAGAGATTTCTTCCTGGCTCTTAATTTCGTCAGGAACAGAGGGTTATACAGCAGTGGGGCAGATGGAAATGTCACAACAGCGAGGTTGGCAGCTGCACAAACACAGCTAATCTGCCCTCACTGAATGCTTGTAGCCACAACATAAACACGCGCGGCACTGGGTATCAGAGCAGGGGAATCAGGCGCTGGCAGCCTCCCTACTTGGGATGTGCTGTTCCAATCTTCCCTGCACACCCCAATGCCTGAAAAAGCCTGGTGTCACATCAAAGTACCGCCCCAAAAGCAGCTGAGATATCACCCATGGCCACTACTTGTCCATTTCCTCTTGGAAGTGTTCTACGGGGCACACACCCAAACCCAGCCAGTGCTGTGCTCTCGCTCATGGCTGCTCATCAGACAGGGTGGTACATCAGAAAGGGGGTAATTTTATAGATAATATGTCATAAAATCTACCATAATAACAATGATGTGCCATTTTGATGTGTATATGTAAATACCCTGTCTCTATGTATCTGTACTGCATATACACATATGCACACTATACACATAGAGGTACATCCAGACTGCCTGTCTAGGCTCAGGCCCTTCCTAATTCGTGTAATTTCCTCCTAATTAATCACTCCTTGAGTCAGGACCCTGGCTTCTGGCTTATTCTCGAGCATTGCTTTTCTGGGTACTCACTGGACTTTCACTTGGCTGCACAGAGTCAGTGACAACAAGCAGGAAGGTGTTGCCTTAAAATGTTTGTTTCTTCCTCAACCAGTCAAGAAGGGCCTCTGCCATCTGTCTCTGGTACAGACCAGTGGGGAGGCTGGTGCCCTCAAATGTGGCATCAACCCATTCCATGCTCTAGCCTCTTACTCCTTCCCTGCAGAGGGGAGACATGAGCCAGGCTCTGTCCCCTCATTTTCTGTCCAGGAGAGCATCACCTCCATCCTCCTAAGGCCACTCTTGGTCCTGGTGATGGCCACAGTGACCTGGATGTGGGACCCTTGGTCACTTTCTGGTGTGACTCTGGTGTGGGTGAATGTCCCTAACTGAAAAGGGAAATACAGCATAGTGAGGAGGGAAAGCAGCACTGCTGGAAAACATCTTCTCTGTCTGTGTTAGGGATGGACATGTGGGAAATCCACCTCCTTACCAGGCCAGCTGGGCATTTTTCCAGCCCAAAACTGGTCAGACTCAAACAGCTGGGAGAAGAAATGTCTTGGTTTGAAAAGACAGGTGTCTGCTAAGGAAGGCAGGAACCTCCCTTGAAATGGAAAACACAAACCCTACCCCACTCCAAATTATTATAATATTGAAATCAATGGGCTCACAGGCAAAGATATGGGAATAGGAATAACAGTTATTTAATATGAAAATTAAAATAAAAATGCAGTAGTACAAAAGAACAAACCCAAACCCACTGTCAGAGTCAGAATACACCCTGACACCCTGTTGGTTGGGGTGTTGGTAGCAGTCCCATTAAATGGTGGCTGCAGGCCTGGAGTGGCAGATGTGGTTCTGTTGAAGCAATGATCCCAATCATAATGGGATATTATGATTATTGCATTAACTTACATTATGTTATTACATTAAAGCAATGATAGAAGGGTGTAGCTTACCTCTGAAGGTTCGGTGCTGGTGAATCCAATGGAGAAAGGCTGCCTGTGGTGTTCTGAGTCTCAGATTATATCCAGGTGGGAATGCTGGGCTCCTCCCCCTGGGTGGAGCATCCCACAATGGGATGATGTCATTTTGTCAGTCCTGCAGTGAGACTCAATGGCCCAGGAACAGAAGAGATCCCCCAGGAGGGAGGATGGGTCATGGAAGAGATAAAGAACACTGCAACACCTGGTTTTAACAGCCGGCCCATTAACAGAAGACATCCCCCAGTTATGAGGGATGGGTGATGAAAGAGATAGAACTGCCACAGCTGTTTTAAACAGCTGGTAATAGAATAGAGAGTTCTGGTTACATCGGGAAGGGAAGGGAAAGGAAGGGAAGGGAAGGGAAGGGAAAGGAAGGGAAGGGAAGGGAAGGGAAGGGAAGGGAAGGGAAGGGAAGGGAAGGGAAGGGAAGGGAAGGGAAGGGAAGGGAAGGGAAGGGAAGGGAAGGGAAGGGAAGGGAAGGGAAGGGAAGGGAAGGGAAGGGAAGGGAAGGATGGAAGGGAAGGGGAATCCTGCTCTGTGAGTGATAGGGATGCTCACATTTTCACAGCCCTGTTATGGATGTGAGGTTTTATGAGCCCTCTCTACCCCACCTTCACTAGGGCCACTTTCTTGGCCCAAATGTGCTCTACCAGGAAGGAGGAGAAGCCAAGCAAGGAGATAAAGGCAGCCTGTAGTTTATGGCTGTTGCTTAGGTCAATAATGTATCGATTACAATTTTGTGGGCTAAAAGCTTGACCTTTTAAAGGGCAATTGGCGCCTGTGTGATTTGATTTAGGAGAAAGAAAGTAATTTAAATTTAATTTTCACTTTGTATTTCAGTTGGGAGAAACTTGCAAGACCACTTTTTTTGGGGAGTAGGGGGAGGAAATGAGGGTTTTTTCCTGGACCCATCACAAAAAGCTTCATTTTAGGGTGAGAACAGCTCTGCTGGTTGTCTCTGCTCCACTGCTCACCATGCAGAGACACGGACAGGACACAAGGCACTTAAGCAGAACGTTTATTCCGAAGCTAAGCCAGTAAATATAATGCATACTGAACATCTCACGTCAGGGAATGATGGTCTTCCGCCCCTCTAGGAACAGCCTCACCAACAAAACAACACACAGGTCTGTTTTAGCAAAAAACCTACATTTTTAGGCCTTCAAGGGCCTTCTGTAAGAGGCTTTGAATCTCCAGACATGGTTTTACATGACTGGTTTATTCTCATTATTCTCAAGCTGATACAGTCCTTAAACTGGTACAGCTCTGGTAGGACTGGGCACCCTTGGTGCCCTGCAGCCCAAGCCCCACACCCAGAAGGATTCATGGAGGTGGGGGCACTGCAGACTGGATGCAGAAGCTGCGCCAGGAGAGGGGATGGACCCTGACAACAGCTCTAGGGACAAAAATAGAAGCAGCAGGCTGAGGACAGCTGTTCCTAGTTTAAATTGCCAGTTTTTAATAAGCTGTTTTGCTCTTTGAAAAGCATTTTTTTATCGTTTCATAAATAGGAGGAGGAGCCAGGGTAGCATCATCAGGACGTCACCTACTTTGTCACTGCTCCTCTCCGGATCCTCAGTTTTCCCTGGGTGCCATCACATTCAGGGTTTTCAGCAGCACAAAGTGACTGCAAGGAAGACTGAAGTCTGCCATTTAGTTTGCCAAGACATCTGGCAAAAACATTATGTACAGCTGAACATTTCATCACGTCTGCCAAGACATATTCATTTTGGATTAATTTTAAGACAGTTTTTAAAGTGATGATGAAGGATTATGGAGTGAGCTTCAGCAGCATTAAAAAAAATTTAAAAAAAAATCATCTCTTCTCTTTAAATCTCTCATTCAAATTGTCCCAGTTTGGCAGCTCTATGGTGTACTGGATTCGTGATCTGGAGGGATTCATCGATAGTGACATTTTCATTTATCTGAGTACTTGTAAGTGCTGTCACAGTCCATGGGTGGTAGCAGAGCCTCCAACACCAAACATGGCTCCTTGGAGTAATTCATTTGCAGACAGGCAGCACAGCCCTAACATCCAAAATGCATCCACTCAGCAATAACCCAGCATCGATGATTGAATGAGTATGAGCTGTAATCTCAGCTGGAACCTTGCAGTTTGGGGTTAACTGCCCTCAAAATGCAAAGCATTTCTACAATGCTGTTACTCCAGAGACATCCCTGGTACTCCCAGTGAAGGGATGCCAAAATCTGTAGTCAGAGACTTGCAGTGGAGGGATGTACTTCATGGGTTGCTGCTTTTGAATAAGCTCATGCAACTCTGCAGCCATTTCCATGGCCCTATCAATTTCTCTGGGCACCCTGTGCCAGGGCCTGCCCACCCTCCCAGCCAGCAATTCCTTGCCAATATCCCAGCTGGGCCTGCCCTCTGGCACTGGCAAGCCATTGCCTGGGTGCTGGCCCTGCAGGCCTTGTCCCCAGTCCCTGGGCAGCTCTCCTGGAGCCCCTTTAGGCCCTGCCAGGGGCTCTCAGCTCTCCCTGGAGCCTGAATACTTGTGCAGGGGAGCAGCCCCAGCTCTCCCAGGCTGCCTCCAGAGCACAGGGGCTCCAGCCCTGGGATCTTTTAAGTCCCTTCCAACCCACTCTATAATTACTTTAAACTATTATCTCCACTGCCCACAGCACCTCCCTGCCCTGCTCCTTTCGAGTCGCTGTTCCCAAAGTCACAGCACGAAGTACAGTTCTGCTGCTGGGGTCAATGGAGGTTGCAAAAGCTGCCCTTTTCTGTGAAATTCCATTATCTTCAGCTGGCAGAGCTGTTATCAGGCAATGAGCACTGCTGGTGATTTGTGCTGATGTCTCATGCAGGAGGATGGCCTGGAGCACTCCCCTGGTGACATCACATCAGCCCGGGGATGTCTTGCCAACAGGCTCCTTCCCTGAAAGTGAAAATAACAGGGAAACTCCCAGCCTTGTGATCCCTTCCCTGAACACTTCACACACGAGTGTCACGACTGACCTGTGCAAAGGCACCACCAATGAGTAACTCTTCAGAGAGTGTGAAGTCAGCTTTCTGGCCAAGCCTTGAACACATCCCAGCCCCATCCAGCCCAACCCCCACAACCAAACTTGTGGCATTCAGGACATCCCGGCTTGACATGTCATCCTCTGTCCCTACCTTCACCCTACTGAGAGCTCACAGCCACCACGGCTTCTGCCAGGACGTGTCTGTCCAGAGGCTCCAGAATCCAGGGGCTCAGGACGAGGCTGCTGTGCCTTGCTCTCAGACGTGCAGCTGTTACCTTAAACACTGCTACTTGTCGGCAATAGCAGACAATAAATATGGTAATAGTAACTCCCTCAAAGCCCAAAATTAACACTGAATCAAACACAAAAGCAGCTGGGATGCTGGATTTTACAGTATTGCCAGTACCAGTGGTACAAATTTTTAGGTAAGGTGGCCAAAGGGGAAATGGGTGGACATGGGAAAGGATTTGCAGTGGTCAAGTGATTCTAGGAAGGGCAATCATATAGAAAACTCCTGCTCTTCCACACAGAAGGTGGAGTTTTTGCAGACCAAGCCCAATCAATTATGAGAGAGCCTGGGGCTGACTAAATATGAGATTTGACCTTTATTTGGCTGAATTAGACAACATATGCAATGATAAAACCGTAGAAAAGATTGTACAAAATCTTTAGAGCTTCCAAGGAAGGGAGGGGAGTTGTTTGTTTCTTCCTTTCCTGTTTAACTGGTAGATCAGCAATCTAGTGGCATGTACAAAACAGCTTGGGTTGGTTTTTTTTTTCCCATAACTTGCCAATACTCTTTGGTTTTAGGCTATTAGGGTCAAGAAATGCCAAAAAATCTGGCAGATTTTTGGACTGCTTTTGCCAAAGTGAATGATGCCCAATGCATTTATCTCTTTCAACATCTCCCCCACCATTTCACTTTCACAGCAAGATCAGAGTTTCACTCTCTTGCCTGAGGGTGGAGGATTTCTGCCTCACCAGGGACTTGTGCATGAGGCTCAACAACTCCCACTTCGCCAGCTTACACAGCAGCTGAGTTTCCTACCTGTTTGGTCCTCTGGAAGGGATGGTCCTCTGGGAGCAGACCTACCTTCTCCCCAGCCCTGAAGCAGTGGATTTCTCTCCAGCTGCTCAGGGAGCCCAGACAGGCGGTGACACCAGTGATCAGCACTCAAGAGCAAGAATATTATAATAAAGTCTCAGAAAGGTGAGGGCTGGAAGGGACCTTAAAGCTCATCCCACTCCACCCCCTGTCATAACAGGGCCACCTTCCAGTGTCCCAGGCTGCTGCAAGCCCTGTCCAGCCTGGCCTTGGACACTGCAGGGATGCAGGGGCAGCCCCAGCTGCTCTGGGCACCCTGTGCCAGGGCCTGCCCACCCTCCCAGCCAGCAATTCCTTGTCAATATCCCAGCTGGGCCTGCCCTCTGGCACTGGCAAGCCATTGCCTGTGTCCTGTCCCTCCATGCCCCTTTCCAAAGTCTCTCTCCAGCTCTCCTGTCAGTACCTTCAGGTACTGGAAGGCCACAGGTAGGCCACCCCAAATACGAGCATGGTCAGGAGAAGGTCCTGGTGCAACACCCATCCCACACCCCAAAACCAGAGAGACCATCAGTTGAAATGGACAGGAATGAGAAGCTGAGGTCTTGTGTGGAAAACCCTGTCCCTCCTCTGCTTCCTCCCATGACTCCATGTCCCAGTGCCCCTCCAGGTCATGGCCACTGCGACCATTGAAGCTGAGCTGGCAAGAGGTGACATTCCACGTGACACTGCAGCATGACATGTTCCCTCTTTTACCAGACACTCACTTGGACACTGATTTACTTTATACAATAAATAAAATTACATTCTTCTTAATTGCACATCATGGAGGACATGATAAAACCTTGATTAGGTTGGGCCTGAGGACCACGCGAAGACCTGTGACATAAACCACACCACCCCATATTTACTGTTTTATCTTTTTTATTTCTGTAATTACGCATAATAAATCTTTCACACAAAGAAATGAAAAGGATCCCTAAGGTGAAGGAAAAACAGAGTATTTGTGACCGTACCAGACTGCAGATGTCAGGATACTGCCAGGCCCACATCACGCTCCAGCTCTTGGGAGAGCCAATGGGGTCAGCATGGATTTCTGCCTAAATCTTGGTCTGGCTCTGCTGTTTTGGCTTTAGGTGGTAACTCCAGCTTTTCCAAACCAGCTGGGACCCGGGAGCAGGGCATTTCATGAAACACACAAGTTAATTATGCCATCAGAACAAACCCTCTGCATTTCAGTGTCACCACAACGGGAGGACAGCGAGAGAGAATTTTCTGTGTGACACCAATGTTGGTTCAGCAGCTATTTGACCTATTCTAGCAGTTTGCTACTTTATGTGTCCCTCTCTTTAAAAAGCCCTTTCACAGACAAATCAGGTTTTCTGCAGTCTGACACCTGTCTCAGCAGTGTCTGCCCTGGCAGGGCCTCTCTGCTTCTGCTCACCCTGGGGTGTTTAAAACAGATGAACACTGAGCCAGCCCAGCAGCTTTAAAATCCACAGTTTAAAAGTGCATCTTCAGACTGACCTTTCCAAATCTGGGCAGCCCTGTTGAATCACAAACACTCTTAGTCTTTTAATAAAGACAAAATTACAAATCACTACAGTAACCAAGAATAGTTATCCCCTTTTGACGTTTGCTCAAAGACCAAAACAAAACAGAATAAATCCAAAATACAGATCAACTTATGTGCAGCTCAGTCATGGTTCATTCATTTCTCCTATTTGCCTATAAAAACACTGCATCTCCAGTCTTACCATTCTATTTTCTCAAAAGCTTCTGCCATTTCAAAGTCCTAAATGCTTGTGGGCTGTATATATTCCTTTGCAGCTACATTTAAATAAATTTGGAAAGCTTTTTTTTTTTTTTTCTTTTTTTTTTTTTTTTTAATATGCCAGCATCTCCATTTGTGTAGGACTCAAATGGACTTCTGTCTCTAAATAAGCAGATAAAAAGTACAATCTTAGCATATCCTTCAGAGGGATGAAATGGTGCAAGAAATTCTATTTAAAGCCATTCAAAGGACTTTCTGAAAGCAAACGCACCCGATTCCTCAGGTCAACAAACAGAACATGCTGGAGCAGGCAGTGAGTACAGAGGGTTGCCACGCATCTTCAGGAACCAATTCCTCAAAATGGAAGTTTTGGCATGCAATGTACTGGTGACAGTCCCCCACACCGCAGCATGTGGGACAAGGAGAGTGGGTGCACGTGTGTGCAACAGGCATCCCCAAAATATGATCCCCACTTTGAAAAATGAGATTTCTTTCAAAATCACATCACTTCTTTAGTTTTTCCCACTGCTGAAACAGGTATATCAGGAAAGGGCACTTGAAAACAACAAAAAAAGAGAGTAGTATTCTACATTCAGATAAATTTATATTTCTGCCATAAAACTTTAAAAGCCAACAGGAGGTTTTCAACACAGAGCTTTGTCAAGGATCCCCAAAACACACTGTCACCATTACGCACAGGTTTACAGGACACTGGTCTATTTTACAATCTTGTAATTATTTTCTTTGGACTTTTTTTCCCCCCCTTTCCTTACACGTTCAATTTCCAGGAACAATTTTGCAGAGGAGCACAGAAAAACAAGTCTGTAAGGGACCTGACTCTGAAAGCAGGTGTTTCTTGCCCTCTGGAGAGTATTTGCCAGTCAAACAACAACAACAACAAAAGACTTGCTATTGAAAATCCTCCCACAAACATCTAAATCAAGTGTTTTGAATCTGCCTGGGAGCTAACCTGATTAAGATGCTGCTTGCTTAGTTCCCTCGGATGACAGTGTAGACAGCAATTAAAGGGCTGCAGCCTTGACAGTGCCACGGAAACGAAGGGCTGTGAGTGAAAACACGGCATTAGGTAACGAGCAACCCACGGCAGCATCCAAGAGACCATAAAAAGCTTGAACCAAGGAAGCTGCCCACTCGAAAGAGCCAAAAATACAAACGCTGCTTCCAAATCAAAGCCTGCAATCTCAATTAGCCCGTTTAGTTAAAAGGACGATCAGATTTGTGGTTGGTAGTAACATCATACCCCATGTGTAAGGCCTCATTTTCATCAAACAAGCTCTAGGTTATGGACTATAAACACAAGGTTGCCTACAAGCCATCTGTGCCCCACACCAGTCTGTCCCAGCATGAGGCTGGACACTGGTTCTGGGGTTGGAGGGGGCAATTGGAGGGGGTCAGGTTGGAAGAGGTGCAGAGGTTCAATTCCTGTAAGACGGAGAGGGGCTGGCCTGGCAAGGGGTGTCCCTCAGCCCGAGTCCATGGTGAAGAGCTGGATGTCACGGGGGTTCCAGTACAGGGCCACGGCAGAGTTGTACACCAGGGACCACACGTAGGGGATGAAGAACTCCTCAGGCTGCTCCTCCTCCACGTACTTGAACTTCAGCTCAGGGAACTTCTGCAACAAGAAGCCAGAGTCCAGTGAGGGAAGGTTTGCATGTCAGCTTGCAAACACACAGCCCACATAAACAGTGAAGAAAGAGGTTTGGTGAAAAAAATAATGGAAGGAACTAAACCATTAGAACCCAAGGAAAATATTTATAGGATAAAGAGATAATTTATAATTTCTTCTTTGAATCGAGTGCTACATTAGCATATTGTATTCAAGCCTTTTACTGTTGGTCACAATCAATTTGTCTGTTAACAGACTAAACACGTGAATCCTTTACAAAACAAAAAGGTCTTAAGGAAAACTCATTTTCAGCAGCCCCCAAAAGCCTTCTTGCTTGTGCATGTACAGACCTATCTATTGCATTTTTCCTTAAAAACGTTTTGCGATTAATTGTACTTGGCTTCTTTGCAGGAGAATCCTCTGAAAAGGCTGAAAGAATAAACACAGTTTGTGATATCATAGGATCACAGAATATCCCAAGTTGGAAAGGAACCCCAAGGATCCTGCAGTCCAGCTCCTGGCCCTGCACAGACACCCCAACAATCCCACCCTGTGCATCCCTGGGAGCGGTATCCAAACTATCCAAACTGTCCAGGAGCTCTGGCAGCCTGAGGAATGTCACCATTCCCTGGGGAGTCTGGGCAGTGCCAGCACCTCTGGGGGAAGAACCTTGCCCTGATATCCCACCTCCTGAACCTCCCTGGCACAGCTCCAGCTGTTCTCTGAGTCCTGTCCCTAGTCATCAGACAGAAGAGACAGACATGCTGCAACCTTAAGTTCCCATTTTTCTCATTTTTTCCCTCCCAAAGCAGTGCACACTGCAAACCCACCAGGTTCACTCTTGGTAAGTATGTATTTTGGAAAGAGCTGAGTCTACTTTTGTACTGTGCTCTTCACTTTATCCACTTCTAAATGTTGCCTGTGTCTGAGCTTGGCAGAATCCCAGGCAAAAGCCGCATTACAATGATCACTGGGGTAAGATAAAACATGACCCATTTTATTATTTATAAGGCTGTGGCTAAGACTAAGAATAAACGCTACCGTGTGACATGATCAGAACAAGCAGAGCAATGGCTAAGGAGCCTCTTTGCCCATTAATAATGAAGGGATTCCCTATCCTAGTTCTTGAGCTCAGTGCCCTGTTTCCTTGCCTTAAGGGTACAAGAATTCTGGCTGGATCAGTCTCGTTTGAGGGGCCATTTCTTGGACCCTTGGTTTTCAGGGTTAGGTACTTAACTTCTATGCTCCCATGTTATTTGTATTCTTGGAGTCAGAAAACATGGAAACTTGCAGAAAAGCTGTTGAAATCATGGATGTGGTACCTGGGAACAAGGGTTAGTGGTGGCCTTGGAAGTGCTGGGACAACAGCTGGACTCCAAGATCTTGGAGGCCTTTTCCAACCTAAAGGATGCTGCACTATCTCTGTTCAAGGAAGTGATGCAGCTGAAAGGCAAGGCTGTTAAAGGCTCTTCTGAATCTAGCTCCTGTTGAGTTCAAAGCTCAGAATCAAAAAGGTACATCAGCAAATTTAATTTCCTGTGTCAGACATTCAGTTTGTGGTAGAGAACTCTCCCACAGCCATTTTGTGCATCTAAACCACTTTCTACCACATCTCTACCACCTCTCTTTTCCAAGTCTGTTTTGACCAGCCTGTTTAATCTTCTGCATCACTTTGGTTTTCTCTTTCTTAGGTACCTTACATCCATACTCACCCCCATCTTGCACTTCCAATCTCCCAGTCTAATGCCGTGCCAACTCCCTTCCACTACATCCTTATCCTCTCTCTTTAGCACACTTTCCTCTTTTGTACTCACTCAACCTTTTTCTCATCAGCCTTGTGAGACCCTCCTTTTCATTGACATTCTCTATCCCTTCCCAACTCGGTTTCAAGATCTCAAGCTGTTCCCTCTGTCACCCCCCAACTAAGCCCTCATGTATATTTTCATTAGTATTTATTTTTTTAAAAAAACCTGACATTCTACTGTGCTTATCCTCAGTGTAATCTTCCCCACTTCCTTCCAAAACTTCCTGGCTTGTGGTCAGTGTAGACAGGAGCACGTTCTGTGCAGCACTGCATCAGCAGAACGAATGGTTCAACCTCACGATTACACCATGGCAACACTTCCAGACAGAGGAAAGTCTTACACAGCTGCCACTCTTCACCCCAGGGGTGGCTGCACACCAGGGATGCAGCCCATGGTAGCCCTTCTGGGAGGAAAGTAAGGGGAAAGTGATTAGACATGCTAATTTGAGTTGAATTAAACACAGGCAACTTTTTTTTTTTTTTTTTTCCCACCTTCAGGTCACAGATGTAGCTACTGGCTTTGCAAACATTAGTGGCAGTAGCCTGGGATCATTCTTGGGTGCTTGAGCAGCTTAACAAACATCTTCAGCCTTAAAATAGTTGGCAAAATTACATCAGAAATTCCAAAAGCTGCATCTGAGATGCTCAGGTCTTACTATCCCATTATCTCTCAGCTGGAAGGGCAGTATAAAACAGCTCAGGTAGCATTCATATTTTCAGGCAATAAGCCATGCATTGATTTTATTATTCAGCCTCTCTTCAGGCTGATCGATGTTGCCATTTATTGTGATCGTACCGTAGCAATTTAATAATCAATTTCAGATTAAAGGCTGTAACTCACTGCAGTCAGCCTGGACTCTCTGACACTCAACATGTGCTTTGAGCAGCCTGTGGGGGTATCTTGGAAATGCAGAAAAGGAGAATGAGATTTTTAAGGAGAGCAGTAATACACCCTGCCACTACATATACACAATTTTGATTGAGTCTATATAAAAAGAATGTAGATAATGGCAGGAGCAATGGATTTTTGATGGTCCACCTGAACAGCAGGCTCAGGACAGCTCAATGCATTGCTGATGAGACATGAAAAATTAGAACTCCAGGCCAGCAATCCAAACCCACATTCTTTACGTGACTGCAATGACCCACAGCTGTGTGCTGGCCATGTTTTCTCATTCATTTAAAATGAGAAATCCTAGAGGCCCAGCATGGAGAGAACTGCACCAGCATCTTTGGGGTGTGGATGTAGCACTTGGGAATATGGTTTATTAGTGAACACTGTGCTGCTGAGTTAATGTTTGAAGTCAATGATCGTAGAGGGCTTTTCCAACCTCAATGATTCTATGATGTAACTTGCAAGATTAACTGTGGCAGCCATTCACTACTGAGATAAAAAACTACCCACACTGTTTCACCAGCAGGGTGTTCACTGAAAACAGAACTTGTTAACAAACAAAATCATCAAAAGTTTCTTCTTTATGAGAGCGACTTTGTAACTATTTGTAACAGCAGGATTTAAACACCATGTAAAAAGCTTGATTGATGCCAAAAAGTTTAAAGGTTTATAAAAAGCTTTCCAAGGTTTTCAGGTGACATCCAAGGAATGTTTACATTCATATTTGTGCCATTTGTCTGCCGTATGTCCTGATTCAAATGAGAGATCCGGATCACCTGTGCGATCCTGGGCCCTGCAGGACATACAGGTGACACTGTAAAACCAATCAGGCTACATGGGTCTCAGGGCACTGCCAGTAATAATCCAGCCAGCACTGTTTTATCATGGTTAACAAATTCCCCACAGTGGCACATCAAACCTGCAGTGCACTAATCTATTTTCTTCTGCCTTGCTGCTGTTGTGCCCAGCTTACTCCTGGAAAGACACTGGTACTCTAGCTGGTGACACTCCAATGAACCTCATTTGTAGCACCACTTATAAAGAGAGACCATGCTAATGCATCTTAAATGGCAATCTTAATGACAGAGGAAAAGCTCTGGCATGGGATGAATCATACCTTTTTTTCCTTCACTACCCTGTTTGTTTGGATGGATGGTGTTGAAAGAGGGAGCCCCTGTGCTCTGGAGGCAGCCTGGGAGAGCTGGGGCTGCTCCCCTGCACAAGTATTCAGGCTCCAGGGAGAGCTGAGAGCCCCTGGCAGGGCCTAAAGGGGCTCCAGGAGAGCTGCCCAGGGACTGGGGACAAGGCCTGCAGGGCCAGCACCCAGGCAATGGCTTGCCAGTGCCAGAGGGCAGGCCCAGCTGGGATATTGGCAAGGAATTGCTGGCTGGGAGGGTGGGCAGGCCCTGGCACAGGGTGCCCAGAGCAGCTGGGGCTGCCCCTGCATCCCTGCAGTGTCCAAGGCCAGGCTGGACAGGGCTTGCAGCAGCCTGGGACACTGGAAGGTGTTCCTGTCCATGGCAGGGGGTAGTATGAGATAAGCTTTAAGGTCTCTCCCAGCCCAAACCCTTTTTTGATCAGTATTCACTATTTAAGTTACCAAACTCCTTGCCTTGACATAAACAGGTCCATTGGAGCAATTATTTGCATTTCTTTCCACCCCTTACAGGGACAGACAACCCCCAATAGTTTAAAATAAACCAGCCTGAGAAAGTCCTTGAAAATGCAAGAGACAGAGGTGACATTACGGTTTGAACGGCACAGTTTAAATACAGACACCACTTATCAGCTCCGGTGAATCACCCCACCACATCACCCTATCTTGTTTTCTTCTGCCAGACAAAGCAGAAGTCAGATTTAGTGGTTGGGACGAGGGTACAAACGAGACAGACCGAGAACTTTGCAGACTGTCTGCATTGTCAATCACATGGTTTGATGAAAAACCACGGGAAGTCTGATGAACAGACACATCAGTTACTGAACTGCAGTAACTCCCCCATCGGAGAAGTTCAACAACACTGGGGAGTTGGGTTTTGGTGGGTTTTTTTTGTTTTGCTTTGGTTATTTTTTTTTTTTGGGGGGGGTGTGGGTTGTTTTTTGCTTTTTTTTTTTTTTTTTTTTTTTTTTGTTTGGGTTTTTTTCAGTTAACGTTGAGGAAGAGAACATCACGGCCAGCGAGCAGCACCTGGCCCTGCTCCAGGCAGCACAGCAGCATCTGAGCTACAAGGCTTGAGCCATACATTAAATTAAACATCTACCTCTCTCCAAATGAACCCTCAGAGCTGTTCAGGCTACAGTGTTATGTCAGTGGATGATTTCCACTCAGATAATGCAGACAAGGGCAGATGGAGCTGCTTTAAGGGCAATGTCTTTGCTTCTTCCCTGATCTGAATGTTCTGCTGGATGAAAAGCAGCATTCATCAAAGATATGGGGCAGTCACTATGGAAAAGAAAGAAATTAAAGAGCTGGATTAATAAAGAACTGGAGAACTCTCTTTTCCTCGAGTTCTGGTTAGAAACTCTGGTTTCTGAAACAGCAATCAAGCAAGAATCAGTATTTTCAAAAGCAGGTGACTCTTTGAGTAGAGAAATGCTGTTTTCAAAGGAGTCTGAACACATTTGAGAGTCAAATTCATGTGAACTTTACATCAATCCAAAGCTTCAAAGTCTTTCTGAAAATGGGATTTCTCTGTGTTTGAAAAGCTTACCATGAATCCTGTTTGGTAACCTAATGAACTGATGGCAAATTATGTGTTTCATATTGTTTCAGCTAAATATAGCAGTATTGCCTGCAGAGCATCTGTAGGATTGGACCTCATTAGCAAAATACATCAAATGGCAAAGTAAAAAAAGAGGGCTCAGGTTCAGCACTGTACCAAGCCTCTATTATAATGTCTATAATGAATATTTACCCCAGCAAGGATTGTCCCTAAAACCTGCCTTGCACCAAACATACCAATCTGTGAGGATTTTGGGCAGAGGAACGACACCTGCACTTGTCTGCCAGCTCCTCAACACCACTTGGAAATCTGGTCCCCAAAATACTAATGTAAGTCAAATTAATGGCCAAGGATTTTGAAAACAACTCAACAATCATGCCTGGTACACTGTTCATGGTATGGATACACAGATACATATGGAAACATTGATATATTTGGGTTTTATATAAATATATGGACTTGAGTTCTTTAACAGACCACAAATTGTGGAAGAAAATATCTTAGTGCTTGCTCCAAGATACCGACAGTTTGAATTTCTGCAATTACTTAATTCTTGAGGGGCGGTAAGGCCGTTTCATCTTTCTCGGGTTCTGTTCATGTCTGCGGTGCTTCTCTTTGGCTTCAGACAGAAAGTCTGTGTGGCTTTGGTGAAGTATCAGTATGGGCTACACCACACCTGCCTGATACCATCTTTTTTCTCCTCCTTGGGCTCATAGCATAGAGGATGATGGTGAGGAGATGAAGGAAGCAAACAGGAAATGTGCTAGACTGAGTGTGAGACACACATCTTGTTCAGAGATCGGCCTAAGGAATAGGTGCAAACAGAAATACGGTGAAGAAAATGGGGGCTCAGGAAGGGAGGTTGAAAAAGAAACAGAAAACTCAAACTAAGTTCAAGAGGTTCAAAACCACCTGTGCACAAGGTAAACATAATAAGTATATTATATATTATTTAATAAATATATATTAAATACAGTATTATTTAGAATAAAAATAGAATTATGAAGCTTTAAGCAACTACACAAGCTGTAGTAGACAACAGCATTATTCCCAGGGAGTAAAACTCCATAACCCACATTCTAATGGGTCACAATCTTCCAGGTCCAGGAGGACAGGGGAGTTCATCTACAGAGTGAACTGTTTGAGCAAGTTTCACTGATATGTGATTTCTGTTTTCAGATCTCTTTGAGGAAAGCTTTGTACAACCACAGCTGCAAGAAAATAAATGCTCAGCAGTGAATTTTCAGTGTCAGATGTGAACTACTGCCAGAGGAGCAGACGTGCCTCTGGTCAGAGTTCAGCAATTACTAATTTTTTTATAGAGTACTGAGAAGCCAGGTCATTTTCAGAAAAATCAATCAGACAGCTCTGCCTAGATAATTATTGGTAGAAACACAATGATTTAAATGAATTAAATATTTGTGGCAAACCTGCCAGGACACAAAGCTTTGCAGGGTTCTGTCTGGGATAGAATGGCAAATAATGAGAGCTTTAAAGTCCTAGAAATTCAGAGATGCAAACACAAATACACTTGTTTCTTTTCCTTCCAGGAAAGGAATATTGCTGATAAATGTCAATAGCCCCAAATTGTGCCATTTTTGTCCTCATACCAGGCTGTTAATTTGTACAGATTCTAGAAGCACTGTATAAATGTATATATCTGAGCTTAGGTCAAGGCCAGGTACCCATTTCAGGATCTGTTTGGTCCACATCAGAAACACCTGGACTTTGGGCTACTTCTAGACAGCACAGAAAATAAAATGGACCACTGGACAGCAGCTATAAGAACAGCCTGGGAGAGCTGGGGCTGCTCCCCTGCACAAGTATTCAGGCTCCAGGGAGAGCTGAGAGCCCCTGGCAGGGCCTAAAGGGGCTCCAGGAGAGCTGCCCAGGGACTGGGGACAAGGCCTGCAGGGCCAGCACCCAGGCAATGGCTTGCCAGTGCCAGAGGGCAGGCCCAGCTGGGATATTGGCAAGGAATTGCTGGCTGGGAGGGTGGGCAGGCCCTGGCACAGGGTGCCCAGAGCAGCTGGGGCTGCCCCTGCATCCCTGCAGTGTCCAAGGCCAGGCTGGATGGGACTCTGAGCAGCCTGGGACAGTGGAAGGTGTCCCTGACAT
Organism: Cyanistes caeruleus; assembly: GCF_971803275.1. Lineage (NCBI taxonomy): Eukaryota > Metazoa > Chordata > Aves > Passeriformes > Paridae > Cyanistes > Cyanistes caeruleus. The sequence goes on from NC_141732.1 coordinate 80,196,113, forward strand.
GGCAGGGGATTCGAATGCGGTAAGCTTTAAGCTTCCTTCCAATTTAAACTATTCTAGGATTCCGTGAAAATCCCTTAATCCCTTAGTTTGAGAAAAAACAGGATCCCTTCTTAGCTTCAGAGATCCTGTGTCTACCTGAAGAAATTTTGGAATGGGAGGAAAAGATTACCAAGATGAAAGATTGAACCCTACCTACATATGACACACTGTTAAGTATCATTACACTCTACATACATTTTATGCATTATACATTTATAGTCACAGTTCAAGGATTTACAGCTCTAATTAGAATTTGCTTGCCCTATCAGGATTGTTCTCTATGCCACGTTGTCTAGATGGACACAGATCTTTCCAGAACATTTCCAAAAGGACTGCTTAACAGCTAGGAGCCAGACTTGTTGTCAGACTATGGAGACAGAAAACAGCAGGAACACTACACTTGCATCACCATAGAAAATACAATATATTTTGGCTTTACCAAATAAAAAGAGATTGATGTATGTAATTCATGAGGATGAAGGCAGGATGTGTAAATGAGGTACCATCAACAAAAAAATAGAACTTTCATGCACTTCACGGCTTAACCTGAAAGAACAGTAATTCTCAGAAAATACAGTGGCCTTTCAGGAGATAGAACATAGATTTGAGCAAAAAATGAGCAACCTCAAAATGACAACAATTCAAACAAAGGGTGTTTTTCACATTAAAAAAAAAAACCTAACCAAGAAGAGAGTTAAACACATGGAATGAACAAAGCTACTGACCCAAGTGACAAAAACAGTTCTGATTGTGACCTCACTCGAGCACTTGTTATGTACATTCACCGACCACTCAGATAAATAAGTAAAATCCTTTGTATGCTTTTCAATTTAGGGAATTAAAATCTGAAAAACAGAATAATCCCAGAACCCATTTCTCAGTGGCATTAAAGGCCACTAAAGCACAAATGGGGATGAGTCTATTAACTCACAAAACTTTTATGGATATGAAGTGGACATGTAAGCCTTTCCTACCGTGGGATTTGCAGAAAATGCACATTTCATAACAGTAGTCCCTATTTTTACCACTGGTAAGGAAGATGCAAATGAGCTTAAGCTCTGGCTTCCTGTGCTTCAGCTTGCAAGCCATCCTTCTCTAGATTAATGTGCAAGGCTTTACACAACCATGAAAAACAGTATGTTTTCAGCAAACATTTCTGTTAAAACTGAAGTGAGTTTAGAAATCACTCATTCACCGACACCTTTATATAGAAGACTCATAGACCTGCTAACAAAAGGTTACAAGATTAGAACTAGATTTTGGATGCCTCAACTCACAGTTAAGACCACAATGCTTTAGCAGTACCCTCAAAGAAGGGCTCAGAAATACATAAATTTCCAAAGTCTTCAGAATTAAACCCTACACCTTATGCAAACTTTCCAAACCCCAAAATGACACTGTGCCAAAAAAATTCAAGGCTGAATTCTTTCTTTCTAGAATTTTATGAGTGAGATTTGAGCAGCCTGGGAGGTGTCACTGCCCATGGCAGGGGGTGGGAAGAAGCTGAGCTTTAAGGCCCCTTCCAGTTGAAAACATTCAGTGATTTTATGATTCTATGAATTCTGCCACTTTTCAAGTGTGCAAAAGGTGAAGTTTAAGAAATTGGCAGCAATGAATCAGTTGGGAATGTCTCATGAGGAGCAACTCTTTGAAGGTCTCAAATTGGGCAAAAGCTCAAGTGGACCTAAGTCCATATGTGCACATGCACTGTTTGGATGACTCTGCAGAAGACAGAAAGTGCATTTATAAAGTCTAGGAAGCAAGAGAAGGCAGGGGAAGATCAGTTCTGCAGTCAACCAGATCTGGAGAGGATAACCATTCCTGGAGAGATTTAAAAGCTGTGTGGATGTGGCTCTTGGGAACATGGGTCAGAGGTGGTTTGATGGATTGGCATTTCTTGGCCCCATGTTGGGCAAAGAAAAAAGTGGAGCAGGGAGAAAAGGTTTCTGGAGGTTTTATTCTGGTTTCTTCTTGTTGTAGTTCTGTTAATTAACTCTCTTTATTCCTTTTAAATTTTAAGCCTGTTTTGCCCTTCTCCTAATCTGTATCTCACAGCAAGAAATGAGTTAAGTATTCCAGTGATTTTTAGCTAGTGCTAAAACCATGACAGGTGGCTTTGGCAGTGCTGGGGGAATAGTTGGACTTGATGGTCTTAGAGGACTTTTCCAACCCCAATGATTTTGGGATTCTGTGATCTGTGAGATCCTGAGATGCTTTGCTCCCTCCCAAAAAAACTCATGGTTCTCTCAGACCCCAGTACCACCTGGTCAGTGGGAAAACCCTTATATAACCCTTATATAAAACAAAAAAAAGCCTTTTATGGTTCATGACTTGCCAAAGATCAAAATAATTCTTCCCAGGCAATTTGATTATTTGCAGCAACGTGGAAGAACTCAAAGAGAATGAGGTAGGGGTGGGAAAGGCAAAGTCTCCTCTTAGAGATATTGCAAGTGAAGGCAATAGAGAAAAACTAAGCTGTGTATCTGGACAAAGTCTGCTTCAATTTCTGGATAAAAATGACAGATCGATATTCCTTTCATCAGCCTTTTTAAAAAACAAAGCCAATACTATAAATGTCCAACAATATTCCACTTTTCATGTCAGAGGCAACCATCTGCTAATTATTTTCTGAAAAGCAAGTTACACACTTTTAGTCTGATATAATCTATTAAACTTTTTTAACAATAAAACTGCCTATGAACTGTACAAATTAAGGAAGCTTATGGAGAAAATAACCCTGCTGAATAATGCATGTACACTAATATGTGTAGCTATATATTAAAAGACACAGAGAATCTGCTCTAGATGAATCTTAGAGCCAATTATGTATTTTACATTTCAAGCAGCGAGTGCTACTGTTTAAGCCAGAGCAGTTGTTTTGACTTTGATAGTAGACTAGTCTAAAATACAAGGAATGTTGTTTATCATGGAAATGCTTTGTGCTCCAGATAACATCACGGGATGGCTGCCCCACCTAGGCTACGGCACCATCCCACCGTCCTGAAACAAACTCCAGATAAACCTCTCCTGCTGCCCGACTTCTACTCCCACCAAAGATACAACTGTTGCGCAGACAAAACTCTCGCCACCCTGTGTGCCACACCATCAGCAACACAAAACAAGCAGAAGGTGTTGGATACATGTGTGACAATGAAAGAAACTACTGAACTTTAAGAGCACGACTCACAGTTTTGTGCTTTGGTAAGGCACTGGAGCCTTGCTCACTCTGGCAGTCTGCCTTGATGCCAGAGGGATGCACCTTGGGAATCTTGTATGGACAATGTACATATTCAGACCCAGCTATATATAAATCCCTCCCTACCCCCCTTATAGGACTTGTCATAAGCAGGGTGAGATTTTTCTTCTTCCACCCTGGAGACAGAGCTGGAGATTTGGCCATCTGACTCAGTCTCACACTGTGATTGCTGATGGAGACTGTGACCCGTCCATGGAGTTTCCAGCACTCACCTCTGCTCTTCAACATCTGAGCTGGGAAGGGACTGAAGCACAATGACAGTATAAACTCCACTCATTTCACAGTTTCAGGATTTTTCCTTTTGCAAACTACTATATGACCCTTCTCTGCTCTAATACAGTCTTGGGATAATCCAGCAGAACCACAAGGGGTTGAGAGGTCAAAATGCTGTTTTCATCTGCCTGTTTCTTTCACCCCAAATCCAGAGTTACTACCATGTCAGAGTTGTTTTGTTTTTTCATTTATTTGTGTAGAACATATTCCCCCAACACAAAAGGTGGCAGGAGAAGAGCACAGTGATTCAGTTTGCATACTTTTCCAGTGATGAGGTCCCAGACATGCTTTCACTACATACTGGTTCAATGCTGCCTCCAAAACATCCCACCAAGCCAAAAAGAACATTCCTTTGGACAACTGGGACTACGCTCCCCTCCGTTATCACTGTGCAAGGGCTGATGCACTGCCCAGGCCTTGGCTTCATGTATCAACCAGAGAGACACGGTCCATTCTCCCAGCTGAGCTTAACACCTCTGATTTGCATCCTGGGGGCTGACATTTACAGCATGTTTCCTGGTGTGGAGGGCTCCTGGAAGGTCATTAGACAAAGTTTGAGTTTTCCTTCACAGCAGCCACAGAGCCGAGGCCTGCGCCGACATCCTGCCCCGGTCCCTCCCACCCAGCACGGCGGTGGGGCTGAATGCCAAGCCCAAACATCCTCCCCCGGCCCCAGCGCCCACGGAGGAAGACCTCCTTTTGATTTTGTACTTTTTAATCTGAGAGAGCCAGGCCTGTAAATATTACAAAAAATTATAACAATGACTTAAGAACAGAGACAGACTCGCTGTCACCAACTGTTAACTCTCAGATCAGGGCAGCCTAGGAAGTGGACCCTTATCTGCCTGAAGCTCAGGACGTGCTGACTAACACCCTATTGAGTCGGCAGACCTTTGGCTCCCTGATCTCCCCAAACTGGAAAATGTACACCCCAGTGGACATACTCCCTTCTTAAGTATTTCAAGCCTCTGCAAAAAGACAGACTGTGCTGCGAGATGAGCAGTGCTGCCCTGCTGCATGCAGGAAATCCCATTTATTTGTCTTGAGGAGTGAAATGTCAAGTGACATTTCCAGCCATAGCATGCAGTGCCAGACTGCAGCCTTATCTCTGGCAGGACTGCCAGCCGAGGAGCTGGTGCCAAATATGTACGTTTACACAGTTATTTTGTGAATGTGGACTTCACAGCTTTACAAAAAAAAGTTGACCTAATGCTGAGAGTTCTGTGAAGACAAATCAAAATCAGGGGAAGGGGGTGGTGTTAAGTTGACCTCAATGAATAATCAGGACGCCTTTTCTGAAATGGATTTTTAGGTTGGCTCATTCTATGCTATATTTTATTCTATATTCCATTATATTCATGAAGGTTGTGATAACAAGTTTAAATTAGGTATTGAAAACTTGCCTTTATCAATGATAGAGGGACACACAGTTGTAAGGAGAAAGGGTAAGTATGAGCAAGACAAGGATTCCTTCAAGGTACAGAGAAATCTTGACCCTGGCCAACTGGGCAATCTCCTTGATTGTCTCAGTACAGGGACTCAGGAGCTGATTGCAACCAAAAGGGATCTGTATGCTTGGTATCATCATGTAGCCACCAGTTAAAAAAGCAGTACTCTCCTATAGTGAAATTGTGGTTTTTTCCTAATGCAAACAACCATCTCAATCTGAAAAAGGGCCCCAAGTGAGCTGGTGTTTCAATAATGAATGAAAATTACTTGTGTTTTCTGTTTCACTATGCTTCAGACACAGCATTTCCAGATTTGTTTGCCTTCACTGATACCTCACTTGTTAAGACTTATTCTGGTAAAGACTGTCTTTAGGACATGAATCAAACATTTCTAGAGAACTCCCCACCTCAGGCTTGGGAATTCTTTCATAAATGCTATTATGTTCCTTTGTTATTGAGCATATCTGCCCCCTTCCTCCCTGTGCATTCAGGCCAGGATTGTTTACCCTGGTGACAACAATCAGGCTTTGCTGGTCTTAGCTTAGGGGGATGGAGCTTGGCAAGTCCTGGTGGGGCAGATAAGCACCAGGAATTCAAATAAAGTTTTTCTGTCTGACTCTGTGCTTAGAACTACAGGCACCACTTGGATCTCATGAGTCTCACATCAAGGACAATATGTAAGTTCAAGTCCTGTGCTCTCCTCCCACTCCACAGACACAAAATTTCCTTCTATGTTTTAGAGCTGCCAGTCTCCTGTAGACTCAAGGGACCTTCCTTCCATGAACTGTCCAGAACTATCCAGCCTCTGGTTTCCTATCTATAAACACAATCTTTGATGTTGTTTTTGATAGCTCACATGCTGCAGTGAAGGAAGGGAAATCTTCCTTGTGGAGCTTTGGATGCTGTTGCTACAGCATCACCAAGATGGGAAATTCTCAACCCACTGCTATACTGTCTGTCCTCAAGCCCCAGCTCATGAGTCACAGGTTGGTTGCTCTCCCCACAGTTTAAACATCAGAGCAATGGCTTTAAACTGCCAGAGGGCAGGGTTAGATGGGATATTAGGAAGAAATTCTTGGCTGTGAGGGTGGTGAAGCCCTGGCACAGGTTGCCCAGTGCAGCTGCCCCTTCCTTGGAGGAGTTTAAAAGCCATGTGGCTGTGGCTCTTGGGGGGACATGGGCAAGTGGTGGCCTTGGCAGTGCTGGGGAATGCTTGGACTCGATGGTCTAAGAGGGCTTTTCCAACTTATAGGGCAAGGAGAAAACCCAGGTAGAAAGGAGCATAGTAGGGTTTGTTTAGGCACAGGAGTCAACATGAGGACACAGTCAAGACAAATCAGCCTTTGTTAAACATGTGAGCTCAACAGATTGTGGGTTTAGCATGACAACCTTATCATAAACCCAGCCTAAGTCCACGTGGATTTAAGATCCAATACCATCATCTGATACTCCAGAACATCCACAGCTACAAAAAAGGCAGGGTGGTCTAAACCAGCTGCCCTCCAAATCCCAACACCACAGTCCTCAGCAGTGATGATGACAGACATGAGAAAACCTCTGCTTGGCCAGGAAAAAGCCATTTCCATCTCTAATCATCCTCAGCAGGAACAAACAGCCTGTAAATCAACTGGAGAAAAGCTCTGCAACTTGTACCAAAGGTTGTGACAAAATTAAACTCTCTATGGGAATGCAGCGGACGCAGCCATCAAGCCTGACAAAACACATATCTTCCTCATTCTCACTTCTTGGTGCAGTTGCTGTAAACATTCAAAACATGCCTCTGATTTATGCATTTAATTAGAAGATATCTGTAACATTCCTGCTGTTTACATTTAACCCAACACTGCAATGAAAGCTGTAATTTTGTCTGGGATTTATATTCTGTACTCAAACTTATTTTGATTCCTTGATTTAAACATACACACAGAAGTGAAAATGTGTCAAAATCATGAAAATGGAAGAGATTATACTCCATTATCTAGTTCATCTGTCATCCAGGGCAAAAATTTTCTAAGGACTGTTTTTCTCAATCTGCCACATGTTATGGAAACTTAATTCAAAAGAGTAATTCAGAAAAGACAGCTAAACCTTAAAAGTGGAAGAGCAATTGGATCAGTATAATTAGAAGTTACATTATTTTTTTCTCCCTTTATCTTGTATTTAGTTGTCACAACTCATTAAATTTTGCACCTTTTGAGGTGAAGTTGTTGGCCTCTGATACATTATTTTAAATTTTATTTTAAAAGTGTCTAACACTTATTTTTCTTGATGGAAGGGGGGATAATGTGGGACTTTGTTAATCAAATAAATGAATAAATTAATTTTAAATGCAACTTTTCATACTTTTCAGGTACTGTGCCTACACTGAAGGTTTGCAGTAGAAAAGGAACACAGGTTGGAAACAGCTTTCAACTGAGCAGGGGAAAAAAGGGGTCAGGGCATTTCAGTGCAATTTTACTTTATTTTGACCAAAGTTGCAAGGTATTTGGAAACAACACATCATGCGAATGCAGTGCCTACGGCACTGGACTTTTCATTGGACTCACAACAACTCCATATGCAATGGAGCAAGAGGAGGCTGCACAACACATGTGAAGCATATTTAGTCACAGCAAAAAACGTAATAAAAGTATAGGGAGGCTTTCTAGGGAGGGAAACTTGGGGAATGTTATTTAGCTTGAGCAATTGTACAGCTCTGAAGTGAGCAGGGGCTGGGCTCTGGCTGGGAGCCGTCCTGTAAGATGTGTTGGACAGGGAGTTTTGGGCTGCTCATGAGTGTGGGGTTCCTGCCAATCTCCTGCAAAGCCAAAGCTCTGCAGCTTTGGGCAGGGAAGCTCCTCTGTGCTCTCTTTCAGAAAAATGGGATCATCCTTGAAGGTTAACAGAGTTCAAATGATGTGGCAGGCCAGCAGTTAGCAGAATGGAAGTAGCTTTGAAAAACGTACACATGCAGAAAGTTGTTTAGCCAGGTCAGAGCTTTGTTGCCATGGGGAGCAACTTGGAAAGTCTCATACTGCTTTCCCATCCTCCAGTTTCTCCAGAGCTCACTTTCTGCCTTGTACTAGGTATCCCTTTCTTATAGCAGCTTCCTTAAACCAGTAAGGATCAGTCAACCTAATGTATCTGGTGTCAAACAGTAGCTACACAGACTCTTTCATATTAGAATCTGTGTGAAGTTTAAATCCTGCTCTAAGTCTCTCACTTGTGCCCTTCCTTCCTATAAAGTAAGAGAATCAGAGATTCATAGAATGGTTCGGATTGTAAGGGACTTGAAAGATCATCCAGTTCCATCCCCTGCCATGGGCAGGGACACCTTCCACTGTCCCAGGCTGTTCCAAGCCCTGTCCAGCCTGGCTTTGGACACTCCAGGGATCCAGCTGCTCTGGGAAACCTTGTGTGAGGCCCTCAGCACCCTCACAGTCAAGAATTCCTCCTTAATATCTAGTCTACCTTCATTCAAATTACCTTATCTTTCAAGTGCCACTGAAAACCTGAATTTTGGGATAATAATACTTTTTTATTTTTAAATTGCACGCCTAAGTTGAAATAGATGCACGGACAGCTGATGCAGTGTCTTGAGAGCTCACATGAAAAAGATCAGAGCTTATTGCTACCCTCTCTGGTTATTTCACATTGCAATGAAAGGCCAGACTTCAGCTGTGTATAAAGAAATATTAGACTGATCTCTTTTGGCAATACAGGCTCCCTTTCATAACTGGGGTTTGTATGTCATCTCCTGACCCTTCCTGTCCACAAAGCTTGCAGAGCCCCTAACATCAGACCCTCCACCACTTACTGCCTTGTGCAAGGATGCTCTGCCATATGGACAGCAACAGAATGGTACATTCCTCATCATGGATGACAGCTAGAAAATGTCACCAGTTACGTTATTCTCCTGCAAAATTTCACTCCTAACAACAAAGGTTTCTGCTCATCACAGCCCAACAGCATCCTCGTGTCTGAGAACCAGCTGGAGCACCTTTCACTGGATGTGAGATGAAGATGCTGAAAGGGTCCCTCTCATCCTGACTGTCACCAGTAGAGCACAATCAGGTTCTTCTGATCCAAGGAAGAAGATCTTTGCAGTGTACTTCCTTTGTGTCCCTTACAGAAATATTTTTCTGCTCTCTACAGGTAGCATAAAGAATTACATAATTATTTCACAGAGTCATAGAATCCTAGAATGGTGTGGGAGGGACCTTCAAAGCTCATCCAGTGCCACCCTTTGCCACGGGCAGGGACACTTTCCACTATCCCAGGCACACCCAACCTGGCCTTGGACACTTCCAGGGATGGAGCATCCTTCACCTCCTGGGCTATGTGTATCAGTATTTTACCACCACCATCATAAAAAGCTTCTTCCTTATACCTTACTCTACCTTTAGTTTAAAACTTTTACCTTTGTCTTGAGCAGAAAAAGAAACAAAACCTCCTTTAACACCTCTTGTTATAAGACACTATTTCATCTTCTAAGGCTTTTGCATGTAACTGCATGAATTTTCATCTGTTGCCTTAATGGAAGCTAGTTAATTACAACCCACAGAGTGCCACAGACAAGGCTGAGGCATTATTCAGCTCAGCTGGGTACAGGGCTGTAACTACAGAGTGGCAAAGGGAACTCAAGTGATGACAAGGTGAAGACAACCATGGGAGAGAAACAGCAAACTTCTGCACTCCTGATCAACTTGCTGCTGGTATTGGTTTATTTTCCCTTTTCCATTTTTACTAGTTTGAAAAATTAAGTCTCAGAAACACAGTAGATTTTACTGTACTAATGTTTTTACATTTGCATTTATACAATTAAATTTTTACTGTTACCTAGTCCTGGCTGGACAGGTAGGCCCTTGTTGTCTGCACAAGACATTTAAACATTTTTGTTTAAACTTCTTTTCTTAAACTGGTTTGGGATAGCAAAATACTGTCCAGCCTTCTGCAGGAGACTGACCTGCATAACAGTATTATGGGACAGCTCTTTGGAAGCAGCTATGGCAACTCCAGGATAAGGTAATTTCATTCCAGTGCAATTGTTGAGCTTTGCAAAGAAAACAGTGACTTGGGAATGAAGTGACTGAATCCAGAATACAGTTTCCAGAAGGTAACTGGAATAATCTTCAGGGGTGGAGGGGACAGACATTAAGCCTCCATGTAAATATTAGTCTCCACACAGAGAGCAGCTTGGGAATAGGAGTGTCCTGTGCTAGCCCACCCTTCATCCTCATCTTGGCCAATGCACCTCATTCCTGAACTGCAGAATCACTCTACTCCAGTCACTCACCCAAGCACCACCCTCCCAAGCTACCTTGGATTCTTGTGCAATCTCTGATACATTCCTTCATCCTGGAATGAAATGTGGTTCCCTGGATTTCAGTAAGATAAATAAGCCTTCTGTACGAACAGGATGCATCTTTCCTAGAGAACTGTAACCTAACTACAAGTAAGATGCAAAGGAGAATAAAAATAGATAATATATTTGATTTTAAAACTACAACTATCACCACAAACCTGATGCCAGTGAAACCTTCCCCAGTGCTTCTGAGAACTTTACACGTAAGGTTTGGCTACATTATATTTGCATTTATATGATTTATATAAGTTTTACTACCTTTTACTTCAAAATAGTCTATTTTTAGCCAGTCCTTCATATTGTATGTATTAAAGAAAATTAAGATTTTTAGCAAGCACTGAAGAAAGGCGAATCTCTTGCTCAGATTTCCCAGAGAAGCTGTGGCTGCCCCTGGGTCCCTGGAGTGTCCAAGGCCAGGTTGGATAGGGTTGGAGCAAACTGGGATAGTGGAAGGTGTCCCTGCCCATGGCAGGGGGTGGCACTGGATGGGCTTTAAGCCCTTTTAACTCAAACCACTGGTTTGGTTCTAAACCCAAACCATGGTTCTAAACTATTTGGAGATTTCTCAGATGACAGTAAAGGTCTTTTGGGATGGTGACAAGTTCACTCATTTTTCAACACATAATGCAAGCAGATTTCAGTGTTACTGGCACTCTGATGGCCTTCATCATCATCAGCCTCTCACTGACAGAATGAGGAATCTCTCTCCAAACATGAATATCCCTTAGCCATCGTGACTTTCCAGGTTCACAATGGAAAGGACCAACATTCTGAGATCCTCAGGAGTACTTATGACACACTACTTTGAAACTGAAAATTATATTTATACTACTAAACCACGATTTTTTAAAAGCAAGGAATGCTATATTTGTAATATTTTTTGATGTTAACTTGAGCTGCAGACACAGCTTGGAAAACATCTGAGTTTTACAAGCCTCAGTTATGTCAGTAATGAGGCCAAATCACCCAGCTATCCTCCCCTGCAGTGGCTCAGGCTCACAGGATGCAGGCCAGGAGCAGGGTCCCTCGCTGGCACCAGCCCCAGCAACACCAACCACGTCTCAGAGAGCAGCAGATGAGGCTTACATGGTGCTTTCACAGGTTGTGGACGAGCTGTTTTCAGCCACTTTTTGTTTATGGAACAAAGGATCACATATTGCCATGAAGCTAAATGAGCTAAGAGAGCTCTAAATACTTCCACAGTGATTTGCTCATAATAAAAAGGAGAAAAAGCACTCTACCATATTAGACTGCAAAAATTCTGTTTACGGGATTTTTGTACAAGAAGCAATGAAATTAAGTGAGGCTGCATTACTTGGTACTGCTATCAATTAATGCAGCAACCACTTTCAGACATAATAATTACCATATGTGCACTGTGCTTTACCTCTGGGCTTCGTAATTTCATACATGGGAGGTTACAACTATTGATTGCATTAAAACAGACTGATGTGTTACGAGAGACATCGTTGCACAAACTGAAATGATTCAAGTGGTACAGGAACAGGCACCTGCATCCACCAGCAGACAACCTGCAAATGGTCATTTCTCCATCCCCTCTTAAACACTCAGACATTATGTGTGACACAGAAACAGTATTGCAAAAGAAGTGAGCCTAGCTCACTAGGGATAAAATTAGGGAGTCTTAAGAGACAGATGTTGACCACTGGAGAAATGAAAAATCCCCATGAGTACCTCCTATCAATATAAATATATTAATAAAACCAAAATGGCTCTTTGTCTCTCAGTGCAACTTGCACAATTGAGAATTTGCTCATTTTTAGGTTGAGTATTAGGAAAAACTTCTTGACTGAGAGGGTTGACCAGCCTGGCACAGCTGCCCAGGGCAGAGATGGAGTCCCCATCCCTGGAGGGGTTTAAGACCCGTGTGGTTGTGGCACCTGTGTTAGTTAGTGGGTTAGTGGTGGCCTTGGCAATGCTGGGGGAACAGCAGGACTTGATGTTCTTAGAGGGCTTTTCCAATCCAGATGGTTTTGTGATTGACAACCAGCTCTGACCTGCAAACTTCAGAGCAACCTGGAGTCTGGCAAGTCACAAAAAAATAGGCATTTGCATTTTTAAAAGTGTTTTTTTTTTTTTAAAGTTTGTTGAAAACTTGATCCATAATGAAAGACAATGACTTTCAAATAGCATCTAAAAAAGAGTGGTGTTTACCTTGTCATTACAAAGCTGGGTATGTAACTATATGCAAAACCAGCAAAACACTCAGAAAGAACTGCACTTGGTTTTTCTTGTTGTCATCCTATATACATAATTAAAGACATATTTCTATTCAATTCTGGTTAAGCTCCTACAAGTTGTGTATAAGCTATACATACAACTTAGGCTTTAAAGCCTCCCTTAAACAACAAAGCATTGTTTATGTTTTAAATAAATTTTAATTTTCACTCTTCTAATTCAGAAGACATTTTTGAAGCAATAACACACTGAATTCAGTACGCTAATCTCCCATTAACATAATTCAATTGCTCTAAAATAATATTTATAAAGACAGTGGTAACTGTGATGCAAAGAGCTAAATGTAATAGGCAAAATTATCCTACATTAGTAGTGTATTTATAAAGGGTGAGAGTGTGTCAGCAATTTCCAGAAACCTTTAAAAGCAGGAAGGAACCTGGCTTTTTTTTTTTTTTTTTTTTTTTTTTTAGCAGAAGCACTAAAAACAAGTATCAGGCACAAAGAGTTAACACATTCTTCCTTCTTCTGAGAGCAAGAACGGGCCGATTTCGTCAGTGAGGTTTGGCAGCGCGCGAAATCCTGTAACCAATTCCATTTCCTGATAAATGAACGGTCCGCAGGGGAAAGTCAGCCAGAGGCTTTGGGAACTGCCGAGCGCTCAGACATGACCGAGAGGCTCCTGGAAGGAGCCAGACTGTCTCTTTGCTTATCGCCGCCCAGCCGAGCGGCACCAGCGCAACGCCGGTGCTGCCAGACTGCGCTGCGAGCCCAGGCCGCGGCACAGCCGCTTCAGCTGCACGTGAGACCCCCAGAAAATACGCCAGCCCCAGCACATGCCTGACATCAGGCTCTAGGAACTCTGAGAACACATGGCCATGTAATACAGGCGTTGGGATGGGACTTGTAACAGTCCACACTGTTTATGTGTTTCAGAGCCAAGTGCTAGGAGTGACTTGGTATTCTGGAGTTGAGGATCTCGCCCCCACCCTTCCAACAGGAAAAAGCCAAATACAGAATGATAAATCATTCATTATTGGTTAGATTTTGGCATCAGTGAGGCTCTGAAGGAGGGATTTTCAATTGGAGCTATAGAGTGCATCGCCTCAAAAGCTGAATGTCACTCTCAAGTTCTAAACCATTCTTTGTTTTGCACTACCAATTAATTTTTTTTAGTTATCTTCATAAATGTGACCAACAGTCTTACTGAATGTTACCAGTAAATATCAGCTCTGATAGCAAAATGAGAAATGTGTCTCAACACAAGATCAGCCCTGAGTTTCTGATCTATTTAAATACCAGTTTTTCAGACAGAGTTAACCTGGATGTTTGTTCACTTTCATATTATTACAAATCAATTCACAATTCCAACATTTTTACAAGAAATTCAAGTAGCTTGATACACACAGAATTGAACTTTCAAAAGTCTAAAATCTGAGCTTGTAAAAAAAAAATAAATAAAATACTGCCAGTCTGATGACCCCTGAAGGGAAGTTAAAAGGGAAAAAAAAAAAAAAAAAAAAGCTCAAATAATAACTTCAGGCCCTTCATTACCAAAATCCTGGGTAAGTTTTCAAGTGGCTTGCAGGCTTATAATAGCAACGACGTCTGCAATTGATTAGCTCCCCCAGCACAACCAGATGTCTCAGTGACAGGGAGAAAGTACTGTGGGTTTGGAGTTTACTGGGATGCACAATATCCCACCACTGAAAAACAAAATAAATGGAAAGGTGGGGAAGCTAAAGAAATATGCTTGTTCTCAATGTGTCTGAATCCAGTTTTACTGCATGTAAAATCCCAGGATAAATTCTATCTTGCTCCCAAAAAAAATGCCACAGACTTGGTTGAGTCTGTCCCTTATCACAGCATCACTACTCACTCCTTTGCTGGGATATTGGGTGCTTTCTGCTCACAGCTGTGACAAATACAAACTAACAGCATAAAAGAATGACAGTTTTCTACATTCTCTATCTGCACAGGTTTGCAAACAAGGTACGTGGCCTTGGAGGAACACCAGAGCGCTGTTTCAGACATAACACCCACATGTAGACCAAACAAACTCCCCATTCCTGCCGCTCCTTCCCTGACTTTAACTCATGTTAATTAATGCATGCTTTAAACCTCAAAGGAGAAAAGTGGTGGGAATACCTGGAGATACAAAAAGATCTGCTATTCTTTGGAGCATTTTGAGATTCACAACATAACTGATCCTTTTTGGGCTGCTGCTGTGCTTCTACCAAATATTGTGATGACTCCATGCACAGCATTGCATAACAAGCAAGGAACACTGCAGCAAGAAAACATCTTCTTCCTGCTCTTTTCAGGATGTGGCATTAAAGTGGAGGGTAGCATTGAAGGTATGGAGTGCCACAGGCTGGCTGATATAAACAAAGCCCAGCACTGAAGGATTAGTATTTTTATCATAGAATTGCAGAATGTTGCAAGCCATCTTAAAGCTCATTCTGTTCAACCTCCTGCCATTGTGAGGATCTTCCCACTATCCCAGGTTTTTCCAAATCCCATCCAACCTGGCCTTGGACACTTCCAGGGATCCAGGGCCAGCCACCACAGCTTCTCTGGGCATTCCTCACCCTCACAGCCAAGAATTTCTTCCCAATATCTAACCTAAATTTACAATACACAGTCAAAATACATTAAAGGGATTCAGACAGCAGTGTTGTATTTGAATTATAACCTGTGTAAGAGAAATTATTCACATGAAGAGTGACAAAATGCAAACTATTCAAGATGGGAGTGAGCAAAAGCTGATGGATTTGATGTGAGTAACCTGAGTCACACCCAGCTTCTTCGAGCTGACTGTGCACCTGCTAACAAAGCTTTACCTCCATCCCATTGCTCCTTGCGCTGGTTCTCTCAATCTACTCCAGCTATGGTGGCTGAAGGTCAGGAGCTCACAGACCCAGTTTTGCTGCTCTGTTCACACAGCCCAGGCTGAAACACAGCTCTCATGACATGAGATCCTCACCAGGCTGCTGACCATGGCATGAGCTCCACTTTCTGAGCTACCATGCAATCAATGCAATTCCCGCAGAGTAGCAGCCAGGGAAATCAGGGAGAGGGCAGGAGAACATGAAACACAGTTTCTCTTTCCTCTTGACTAATACTAGTCACCGTGACCACACACTCCCCACCACGGGACACACACAGCCTTGGGGTCTGCCTGGTGTCCTGCTTGCGTCATGCCTGGTATCATCCCCTAAGCATGAAGATACAGCCTGACAAGCTTGAGAATATTGGAGCCATCAGCAAAACTTTCCAGTGGAAGCAGGATTTTCCCCATGGAAATGAATGCTTCAGTAACTAAGACGAAAACAAGACTGAAGTTCTCAGTTTATTCTTCATCTCTGAAGAAAAGCTTTATACAAGTGGTCTAAGTTGAAAGCATGATTACTATTTTCTGTTCAAAGGGATTTTTGGGTGCTTTACAATAGGAAACTGATATTACATGAGAAACAGTTTAAAGATCAGAGATTCAAAAGTTTGCTAATGCTTTTTTTCCTATGTTGATGCTGCAGTGATGTTTATATTACTCTTCAATAGGGAGGTGTCAGAAAAGCATTAATATGTTTTTAACTGTGTGCCAGGCAGACAAGCAAAATAAAATGGCTGGGTTTTTTCCTTGTTCTAGTCAACAATGCCAAAAATTACTGTTTATTTTTCTCCGCCCCCATGAAAGAATTTATAACCACTGAAGTAAACACAAGTTAAAAAGCTGGTTTTAATCCTGAAATTGACTGACAGCTGCTGTGCAAAAGCAAACCTAACTTGTTTGGGTTCTCAGAAGCATTTGCATTTGAAAAATTTAGTTTTCTGGAACCATTTGAGGGGTGTTTTTGGTGGTTTTTTTGATTTTTTTTTTTTTTGGTCCTGTTCCCCATAATGCTACAAAAATAATTTAAAGAATGTGATACTGTATAATTTTCACACTCTGACACAACTGGGGAAAGGTGGAAAGCACATCCCCTCTTCAAACAGCCTTAAGAGTAACATGTAAATATGGTGTTGGTTACAGTGTGAGTGAACTCTCTTTGGGAGTGCCAGGGAGAGGCTGTGAGTGCCACAGTGCACACCACTGCTGCTAGACCTGGCAACACTCACACAGATGAAATATTCAGCTGTAACTAAGACCTTGTACACAAGGGGACTTGTCTTACATCACACCAAAGAAATGCAAATCTTGACATGTATGACAGTTCAAAATCCATGTAAACTGTTACGGGAATGGGTAACTGTATGATGAGTTCTTGTTGCTTTGGGTATTTTTCCCACATACAAAAATATTAAACCAAACTTTGAAAAATGAATAAATATGCTTGATAAATGACTCACCAACACTTCCAGCCTATGCCAACATTTCAAACATCTTGAGTTCAGCAATATGAAGCTCTGTGGATAGCAAGTTTCACTCTACATTGCTAAGGAATGCATTATCTTTTCTTTAAGTCTCTAAGTTAACTGATTTCTTCCATTTTACCTGAAGGATGCTTCTGAAAATGAAGTGTTGTTAGTATTCAATCTAATTCATCACCTGCATTTGCATTACACATGGCTACAAACAACGCTCTCTGAAGACTGCTAAAATCCACTTTTAACCATGGAACAACAGGAGTCATCACATTTCAAACACTTTTGAACACTTAAGTGCTCAAAAGCCATGTAGATGTGGCACCTGGGGACATGAGCTAGTGGTGGCCTTGGCCACCTTGGGGGAATTTATTTTACAGGGCTTTTCTGACCTAAATGATTCTGTGATTCCATGACTTTGAATGCCACAGGTGGCAAAGTGCATTCACTTTGGCCACTGGCTTTTTCAGTGTTCAAGCAACCAGGCACATAAGCAAATTTTTTTGTTAACATGCTATGTATTCTAACTAGCTACTGAACCCTACTTCCTACTAAAGTCACATTTCTGTGGATTATCATATTAATGCTTCAAAGTAAGGGTGGTATTTATTTCTGAACTAAACCCCCAAAGCTTTCCTTCCCTTCTGGGATGATGCCGTTATTTTTCTTCCTGTAAGGTTTCAAACTACAAAGCCAAGAGTTCCCATACAATGCATTATGTCAGCAAGTATCTAATTTCAAGCACTATAATAATCACAGTTTTTCCATAGTATTTTTCACATACTTTAGATCTTGCCTACACACAAGTTTGCACCATTTAATTAAACAGATTTAAATGATAGAAACTCCTGCTTGGACATACTTATTATAAGGTGGTGTCATTCAGTTTAGTTTCAACTCACTCTCACCAATTTAAGTAGCAAGGCTTACTTTAATAGAAAAGCACCTGCAAAAGGGTTTGCCCTGGCTCAGACAGACAGACAGACAGGTTTATAATCCCACTGTAAGATTAGCCAGAGTCAGCTGAGTGCAGACATGTCTTCGACTGCTCACAGTTTCACAATGATAAGTTATTTTCTGACCACAAAGCCCATCAAAACTTCCAAGATAATTTTTTCCCCCTGGAGTTTTGATTATCCAAAATAATATTTCTCAAGGGACACAGAGTATATTCTTCTCTACTCGAGGTCTCTGAGAAGCTGACCTCTAAAACAAATGCCTTCAAAAGAAACGTGAGTTATTGTCCATCACTTACAGGTCAGCTCACGGAAGCAGGGAAGTCTGACATCTTAATTGAGGGTATAAATTGTCATAAGGAAATATACAATCCATAAATACTCTTATTCTCAGCATATGGTCAGTGTTCTGGAAAGGCTGAAAAAGCACTTTGTTTAAAACTTTCTTACACTTCTGTCACTAATCTGATCTTCTTCAGGGTAAGGGTTAACAGCAGCTGAGGGTCAGCAAAAGGAAGTCTGTGTTGTAGACGCCTGCCTAGCGTCAGACCTAAGGATGTATTAGACACAATCAGCTTCCACTGTAATAAGAACTTTGACCTTTGAGCCAGGGAAAAAAAAAAAAAAGAAAAAAAAAAGATAAGTATCAGGAAGAACTGGATGAATTTAGTTTTTAAGGAAGTTTTCTGTGTCTCTTTCTTAGCACTGTGCCCTGGAGCTCTGTGAAGGAGTTGCTGGTCTCTGTAACTCCTCTGTCCCTACCCCTTCATGGTGTTACACAGAGTTAATTTGTGCACTATTCCACCAAAAAATTCCACAGCAGCAGCAGTGTTACAGCAGTAAAACAAACACAAGAAAGCTGTACATAACTTTTAAGGCAATTACAGATCTGCCCCAAGGTTTAATTTGGATTATTAAAGACCAGTGGTCTGGATCCTGAATCCAACATCTTTCTGTGGCCAAATAACAGCCACTCAGACTAAGGACACTGGGACTGGAGTGGGGAAAAAAAAATCGTATTCAGAAGCAATTCTAATAGAAGATGGGACAATGGATGGTTTCTTTGGATCAACAGGGTGTATATATATATATATAACACTACAGATTTCCTTTGCTACCTGGGGTGCTATGCAGGGCATGTCCCGTCCCTCTGCAGGTGTGACAGCACCACTGACTGCTCAACACACCATGTCTCCTCCCTGGGAGGAGCATCTGCAGAAGCAGGAAAATTCTTCCAAACAGATCTCAGTACCAAGCTAAGAAATTGTTTAGACTCTTTTGGTTTTGGGGACTTCACATGCGCTTTCTTTTATGGCCATTCCTGATTTCTGATTTGCCATGAGCACAAGTCTGATGAGAAGCAGGTAAGGCAGCTGGGAAAGGGGCTCAGCCTGGAGAAAAGGAGGCTCAGGGGGCCCTTGTTGCTCTGCACAAGTCCCTGCCAGGAGGGGACAGCCGGGGGGGTCGGGCTGTGCTGCCAGGGAACAGGGACAGGAGGAGAGGGAACGGCCTCAGGCTGGGCCAGGGCAGGGACAGGGAGGACAGCAGGGAAAATTTCTTCACATAAAGCTCTGTCAATTCCTGGTTCCCGGGGGCAGTGATGGAGTCCCCATCCCTGCAGGGATTTAAAAGCCATGTGGATTTGGCACTTGGGACATGGGTCAGTGGTGGCCCGGGCAGTGTGGGGGAAATGATGGTCTGGGAAGGCTTTTCTGACCTAAATGATTCTGTGATTCTACCAAAGCACCTCTGCTTGGCATCCCCTGTTGAATTCATTGCCAACTCAATCAACAACCATGTTATTTTTATGACATTTCTAGCAGCTGACCTTCTGGTGCTGGTGCTGCTTTCCCAGGGTGATGTGCCAGGGACATAAAGCTGCTCTGGTCCAACTCCCAGGCAGTATCTGCCATCAACATGATGACAATTTACTCCTCCCCTGTGCTCTGGTGCCTAAGTGATTAGCAGTTTTTTTCAGTGAAACAAATGGAAGCTGATGGAGTTGGAAGTACATTGTTAATAAAAGGGGAAACCTAGGAGAAGTGCTTTTAACACCTAAAGCGAAACTTGTTCTGTCAAGAGACTGAAGGCTTTTACCTCTGCTCCTTTCACATATTCTGTGAAATTTTAATGCCCATCGAACTGAAATGCACTTCAATAAATATTAAATTTTGTACCGTATCAAAAACGTGAGAGTTGATGGCATAATGGCACATTTGCATAGCACACATAGAACATCTGACAGAGTGCACACTGATGACAAAATACTCACTGACATAGGGAGAAAAGGAGTAGGGGGGAAAACACAAGCAGATCAGAAAATGTTCATGAAAAACAAATCTCCATCTTAAGTGGCTTAGGTAACGGGGGCTTTTATTTTATAAAGCATTAAACATGGCCTCCCAAGTGTGAGTATTCCATGAAACCAAATGTCAGCTTCCAGTCACTAGCTGGCATTTGAGACAAGTTTTCCCACTTATTGCAGAAGAGTTGTTATCTGCTGGCTAACTCCCCTTGAAATCCTGAGATAAGTCACAGGCTCCAGACACGGTCCTGCTTCTCTCACTCTCCTAATCCTGAAAGTACAGACAGTTCACCAAAGGGAAGGAAGGCAGCCTGAGAACTTTAAAAAAAATAGAAAGAAAGAATGAGGCTAATTTTCACCTATCACTATGATCTCTAAATTGCCTTTAATAAGCTTCTGCAATATAGCAGGGAGCCTGGGTTGTGGGCTGCTCGTCTGCGAAGGAGACAGCTCTATCTCCACGCCATGGCTTCTGCCTCCATCCTGGGCATATTAACTTCATTTATCTCCTCCCACAGACTGAGGGAGAAATAACCAGCTCTTGATTTCAGCACCTGCCCTTTATCTCTCTGTTTGTGCAGAAGTCTTCTAAAAGGCTAATTGCTCAGCTTGGACTTTCTTGGCCTTCCACAGTACACAGCTAAAAGCATATGCTTAAAATAATGTTAATTATATTGTTTGTCTCCTGTCAGACTGCTCCAGGACTGGAAGGAAAATCTGAGTTCTCCCATTTCCCAATAATTATTTGCTAAGAAAATGCAGGATATCTTTCCTAACATGGACACACACACACACATATATATATTTATCCGTGACCTACTGCTACCACACATGCTCACTTTGCATCCCGTGTTGCTTCCCACAGTGGAGAGGAGCAGGAGCATCAGGGTGTGCTCCCAAACTGATAAGCTCCATTATGCAGATGAGGATCGTGGCTCTAAGTGCTGTTATTTTTAGTTGACGTTGATTCATGTTTGAACTATGGGCTAAGCAACAAACTAAGAACCTGAATACATGTAGCACCTTCTGAATGCTCACTTCCTCAACAAAGGCCAAGATAAGCAACTCGAAAACATTCACTTAAAAACACCCATGCATACATTAGGTACTTACACACAAGAAAAAAAACATCATTGTCTGAGCTGCAGGGAAGTGAGTGAGTAAAAGCTCTGCCTCAGCCCTCATTTTCCAAATCATATCTGTGTTTCATCTGCCTCCCCCAGAGTGCTTCAGCTGAAGCTGGTTATTTCTAGGAGGCAGGAATAATATCTCTGTAGGGTCTCTTGTACTTTACAGCACTTCAGTGTGCTGTGGCAAAAGGCAAAGATGTCTTGAAAATTAGTTAGCAATTAACTGCAAAGCTGATATATGTATATATATATTCTTGGGATTGAACTCCACAGCTTTGCACATTGGAACTATGTGTAGGTTTTGTCAACATAGATGCAACAGATTCACAATTCCTCCAGACATTGTCCAAACTGGTTGAGCACAAGTTGCCCCCGGTCCTGGGGACAGCCCTGGGCCCCTCAGCACAGGAGAGACACCGAGGGGCTGGAGCGTGTCCAGGGCAGGGAACGGAGCTGGGGAAGGGGCTGGAGCCCCAGGAGTGGCTGAGGGAGCTGGGGAAGGGGCTTAGCCTGGAGAAAAGGAGGCTCAGGGGGCCCTTGTGGCTCTGCACAACTCCCTGAAAGGTGCCATCAAAGCCAGTGTGGGTAGGGCTGCTCCCACCCATCCAGACTTGCCCAGAGAGTGTCATTAAAGACATAAGGATTAAAGCTTTCTCCTTTATTTAGCTGCTGAAATGCCTCAGAGTTGCCAGAGTTATTGTGTAACTGTATCTTCAGTCTGATCTTAATATGAGTTTGTTGAGCTTTAGAATAGCTTCCCCTGAAAACCTCAGACTCAAGTGGGAAGACCTGAGGAACTGGGAGACTCCCAGGGAGAGGCATAAGGACAGAGGGCACAGACTCACAAGGCCGTTTCTATAGGAGGGAAACATGTGCTGCTCCTCATCACTATCTGTGCAAAGGAAGGATGTTATTTGCATGTACAAATTGATGCATGACAATACATACATACATACATATCTATCTATAGATATAGAAACACCTCACCCCAAGGTCAATGTCACCTTTTGGTGACATGGAAAAATAACGTACTCTGGCCAAACTGCTGCTCAGCAAAGTAATAAAAAAGAAAAGAAATAGAAAAAAAGAAAACAAAATGAAGGGAAAAAAAAAAAAAAGAAGGAAGTAAAAAAGAAAAATAAGGGAAACCAAAGGAAAGCAGAAGACAAAACCCAGTAGGTGTAAGCAGTAAGTATAAAAGATTAGTGTGCCAGGCTGGCTGTATTCCCTTTGTAAGTCTGCCCCAAAATCCAAGCGCTCCAGAGGAAAGGGAAGTGCTCCAAGCAACACTAAGCATCCTTAAAACTGGAAGTACTTGACTGTTTGGTGAGGACTTTTAGAGCTTGGCACATGCCAAAAACTGCTGGTTTATTGCATAAAGTGGCAGTATAAATATATAATTTTGAGTACTGTATATTGTTAGTGCAGAAAATTTAAACTTGATTGAATTTGACTCCAGAAACAGCATTTCTGTAAATTGTGGCCTGACATGTCAGTCAATGTGGCACACTCAGTAACTGAGAAAACCTTCATTTTTTTCCTAAGCAGTGAATTTATTTGGTGATGGCCCTGTGTCAAGAAAGAATCACTGTAGCCTCAAAGTAAGAGCTTTTAATTATCTGCACATAAGAACAAGTTGTCATAGAAACAGCCAAAGTTCCAGTGTTCCTCTGTATTCACAGCATCACCACATAGAAAGGACAACCTGAAGGGCTGGATTTGGATCCAACAACTGCTCTGGTGTTACTCAGACTATTCCTGTACTGCAGCTTAGGACTTGGACTCTAGACCAACCTCTCTTGAAGGAATTCAATCTGAGTGACTGAAGATGTGACATCTCAGGGACACAGGGAACTGCAGGAAAGACATTAGTTTATGTAGCCAGCTAGAAAATTCCCACTGGGTGTTTTAAAATTACCAGCATATAAATAAATTACATTGCCAGTGGCTGTACGGACTGAGTGTGCCTTATCAGAGGGTATTTTACTAAAGTTACCACAAAAGAAATGGTGCTCTCACTCTCTCCACAGAGTAGCAACAAAAATAGTTCTTCAGAAAACAGACAGTATTTAAAATACACTTGGCGTTAACAGAGAAACAAGATTCATCGTGTTTAAAAAACACACAGAGCTCCCATTTGCTTACTTACCCACTTACACAGATTTCTTTATTGCAGTACTTAAACATCACACAGCCATTAATGGATTTTAGCCTCACAAAACCTGTCAAGTTGGTAAATCCCTCAAGAGATTTGAGAGGTTCTCAGAAAGGAATGGAGGAGACTGCTCAGGATTATACAGAAAGCTCATCAGCATGTTGACCAGACTTACAGGTCTTGAACTGATTTTCACTAGGTTGGGTAATTCTTAACTAAAGCCCCCCAAATTTATCTTTATAGCATTTAATATAGACCCAGACAGAGGTGCAGAACATTAGAGACAGAAAAAGAAATTAATCAAAAGAGAGAATTATCAATGTTTAGTTAGAGCATAACTAAACAACAGATGGAGTGAGGAGCCTGCATCTTCAGGATACGATGAAGAAAACCTTAGCTTCAGCAAATTTTAATTCCTCCACACGCTTCAATTTAATAACTAATCACAAAAACTCACCCAAACACTTATCAGAAATTAGGAATTTAAATGAAAACATACACATATGGCAATCGACAGTGTAATCACTTATCAGTCACTACTGAGAAGAGAGATGATTTTTTGAAGTTACAGACATAAAGGGCATGTATGTGTAATTGACAGGAACAGTGTACTTCAAGTGATGAGGTCTTAAGCACTTACTCTTAGCCTGTCTTTGGGCAAAGCAACAGCTCCTTGCTTGATGATTTCCAGAACTCGCTCCACTGACAGCTCAGCTCCAGCTTGCTCTAATCGGGAGCTGAAAAAGCTGATCACCTGGAATGAAACATCACAGCACATAAATAAATAGAAGAGATCTGTGGATCAATTTATACACAAAGCTGTCATCTTCTTTTTTGGCACCGCTGTATCTGCACTTCTTAAAGAATAATCACATTATTGCCTGTGTCACAGCCAGGGAGACTTTGTTAATGTCAAGTTAGCACAACTCTCAGCATCCTCCTGCAGTCATTTTAAGCAGACAGATAATTTTACAATTAAACACACAGAGCTGAATTGATAGATTTACATTTTCAAGTATGATGAACTGACACATTTCTTTCTGTCAGTTCTGCCCATCAGACTTTTGAGTTGTTCTAGTCTTTCTATGATTTGAGCTAGAAATTTACTTTCATTGTAAAGCATTAAAGTAAAACCATTATAGTTTCACTGACTTGTAGACAGAAGGCTTCAAGACAACTCTTAAGTATCTCAATATGAAAGACTCTATTTCCTGGGAGTTGAATAGTACTCAAAGCCACAGCAAGGGGATAGCAAGAAGTAAGTCCATAAAGCCCCTCTCCTACCCAATATCCATCCCAGGTGCTGCACATACCTTCCACATCCTGGATTCTAGGCCCAAGGAATCCTGCAAATTCCTTCTCATCTTCCAGACCTCCCCCTGGTGAAGCCAAGCTGATTTTCCTCATATTTCCTTTCCCACTCCCTTTTCTGTGACCCAGCTGGTCCTTGTTAGCTAGAACTCAGTTAGGTCAGGCTTTAACTTTTATCCCTCTCCAAGCTCGGTAGGTCACACCAGAAGCAGACATCCCACCGACAGTTATCCATGTGTGACATCAGAAAACCTCCTTTCACCCAAAAAGAACACACTTTGCAAACCCCTTATCCCAGGGAAACTCCTTAGTCACACAGGGGATCCAGGACTCAAAATACAAAAAGGGTCTGGGGTAAAATTTCAACACCTACTTAGAATCCTCTGGAAGGCAGGAGGCACTTGGTAGAGCCTGTCTACATCAGAGCACCTGGCTATTCCTGGGCTGGAGGCAAGCCTAATGCTGACAGTAGGTTCTGCAAAATCCTGTGAGCTTTCAACACACTCTGGAAAAATACTGATGTTCACTTCTATCTGAATCACAGCCCCAGTCCATCGAGTAATCTTCAATAATTCTCCCAAGCAGAAGGGGGGAAAAGTGTATTATACTACAAAATCTCTGCTGAGCTCTCTTTGTTCTGTAGTGAGACACAGCTGGAGCCAGAAACCATTACCCTAATTATGCCTCCCAGCTCAGCTGCTGTTCATAAAACAAAGACAGCTGATGGCTTGATTACTGTGAGATTCAAATTTGTTGTTCCTGTTTGTGACTTCCCCCACAGAAAGCCCAGCCCTTGTTTGGAGCTGGAAGGTTTGCTGGGATCTCTAGAAACTCTTGCACCAAGTGAATGAGACAGAGGCAGACTAAAGTTGCTGTAAGTGGCTTTTTGGGGTTGTCATGGGATTGTGCTGTTTGTTTTGCTTTGGTTTTTTTTCCTGTTTTATTTTGTTTCTAACAACAGAAGTACAGGAATCAGTCAAGAGAAAATTCAGGTTTAATCTTCTGTGCTGTCCCTACGATTATCTTCATACTTCAGCAGAAAGGGAGAATTTCACTGCCTCTGGCAGATGCTACAGGTAGGCTTTTACATTCTTAGAGATAAGGACCTGGTAGAGCAATGTGATCTCTGATCCTTAGAAAAAAACAGGAGTAGGAAGATGTGCTGGGATCATAAGGAAAGGAGCTGGAGGGAGGGACCAGAAATAACAGAGTAAAATAGCAAGAAACAGCTTGTGCAAGGAGCGTGAGGACCTCGGATTGAGGCTGACATGGTTTTGGCATAGAGTTTGGGACAAATTGCTGGTGGAGGATACACAGCTCACAAAGGAACAAGCAAGTTGCCCACAGATTTTGAAAGAAAAAAACATCTTCCTGCATTTCAACACTCCTCTGTTGTCAGTAATCACTGGTGAAACTCATCCTTGCCAAGGGCAGGCTCCTGCAGAGAATCCATCCCAGTGGCACTGCCTTGTTAGCTCAAGTTCTGCTAAACCACAACAAAAGCAAAACCTAATATTTAGCTTTTAACCAAAAATACTATCATAATGCAAACACGTAAAAAAACTGAATGAAGCTCACAGATACTCCCTGAATTCTGACATTTCCTATTTTGGGAAGTCAAACCCTTCAATCTTAACATGTTTTTAAAAGACTTATGTTTTTGTGGTAAAGGTACTAATCTTCTTTGGGTTGTATTTCAAAAGAACAAAAGCAAGACAGGCTTCCAGTATTTTCAGGCTATGTCAGCATTTTAGAGAACTCAGAATGGCTATTTTTGATGTGTAGTTGATGACTACAGTTAAAAATATCTACTTTAATAATGGTATTTATCACTAGGAGTTATTTGCCTTACTACTTCTAATAACATATAAATGAAGTATCTCTCATTTGGACCCTGAGATCACAATATCCCAATGTGACAGTGAGGTACCCAAAAGAATCCCAAGGAAGTAAGAAAACAGAAAAGCAAAAAGAAAAAAATAAAAGACAAATTATACAGAGGAGATCCTAAAGAAGGCATTTTCTTGTTAGCTCCGGATCAGGAATAAAACCAAAGAGCATCCAGTATTATATCCCTCATGCCCAAGCTCTGACCTCTGTAGCAGAAGGTCTAATACTTTTCTTACTTATCTAGTCATATATAAAAGCATAAAAGCTCAGCATCATATTAAGGAAGAGTAGCCTTTACCTTTGAAAGAGCTTTAATTATCTTCTACACTTAACTAACAATTACAGAGGTGAATTTAAAAAAAAAATAAAGTTAACAGATTTCCACTCCTTGTCCCATTGAAAGTAAAATGAACCAGAAAAAATAAACTGGATGAATAGTATTAAATGAGTTTCATGTGTAAGTGCATTTTAAAACCAACTGAGCATATGACTGTATGAATACAAAAACCCCAGATCTTAGTGCAAATAAACAAAGCTGAGAAATGGTGTCTTCCTGATACTCTGAATATTAATTTTCTCTTTAATTATTTGGGCAACTGGTCTAAGAAAACAGAAAACAACTGCAGAAACTGCTTAAAAAGAAGAATAAGAAGAAACTCCACACGCTGCTATGAATGACATTTCCTAGTCATGCTGAGCACTGAAAGGCCTCTCCATGAAGGAAAATAACCCATTCTAAGAGCTCTCTCTCCAGTCTGGCTTCCATATTAACAGAGATTAAAAGACACATCTAATGCTGGATTAGACAACCCCTCATCAGGAATATCTGATCCCTGTATGGAGAGCCTTGCCCTGAAGAGAGTCTAGTCCTGGCTGTGCAAGGTACCCAGACATGTGGTATGATGGCCACAGGGGACCTGGCTTGGCCACCTCTAGCTCAGGCCCTGCCAGGGTTTGTATTAAAATACCATTAACATTTCTATAAAAAAACTGTTTTCTATAGTGATTTTCAAAACTGGTTTTAATCGCAGACTCATGGAATGGTTTGGTTGGGAAGGGAACCTTAAAGATCATCCAGTGCCACCCCCTGCCGTGGACAGGGACACTTTCCACTATCCCAGGCTGCTCCAAGCCCCATCCAAACTTGCCTGCAGCACTTCCAGGGATCCAGGGGCAGCCACAGCTGCTCTGGGAAACCTGTGCCAGGGCCTGCCCACCCCATCAGTGAGAATTTCTTCCTAGAGATCAATTTTCCATGAGAAACTCATACTTTCTCCTTTTGTTTTCTAAACCTTGTAAACTTACAAGGTATTGCCAGAGATTAAAAGTACTACAAGATTAGAATGATTTAGAAACATTTTTCATTTAAAGGCAATATTTTAGGTTTTGGAGATTATCTTTGAGATTGTGAGGGAACAACCACAGTGTCTGTTATTTCACCCAACTATTGTTTTCAATTGGGCTGCAAGGCTGAAGTAACAAAATATTTCCCTTTACAGTACGCCAACAGCAGAGCTATCAAGGGCAAGATGTTTTCTCCACTTGGATTCTGTCAGCAGATGCTGAAGTGCTGTGAGGCCTGCGGCAGCCCAGGCAGTGCCTCTGCTTAATGAACATGACAGCTCCTCTCTTTCTCCTCCAGCTAAAAATAACAGTACAACACGTTGCTGCCTCCTCTGCCTGCAACTGCAAAGGTCAGTTCTGCAAGACAGAAGAAAAAATCACTTGGCACTAAGTAAGTTTTGAACCTGTTTTTGTCAATTTTGCTTCCCTTTGAAAGTGATTGAAAGAAACACTTTGAAACACTTCCCAGCCACTGGGAGAGTAATATGGTGTATTGATGGCACACTGAATGGAGAAGAAAAGAAGAAAACAAACCTCTCACTGTAAAGTACCACAGGATTAGCACTTCAACTAAGTAGCTTCCATTGGGAAACATAAATCACAACTACACTTGGTATCCAGTAGTTGTACCTGAAGCAAATGGGAGGCAAATTCTCACTGATTTAAGAAGGGGTGAAACAACTTCAGGTGATTCAATAGCAGGAGAAACACCAGAGGTTAATCAGCAAACTTGAAGAACAGTATTTTTCAGAATCACCTTGAAATGAGGAACATGTTCAAGGACACGTGAGCTTTTCCAGGTATTCTGCTCTCCACTCCTAGGGTGTAGGAGTGAGGAGAAAAAGAACAGGCAAAAAGACACCCTCCCCCGCAAAAGCAAACAAACAACCAAAAAAGCCCCAACCCAAACCCACCAAAACCTCAAATCCTTAGAGTATTTAGCCAGACTCTGGTAATCAGCAGGATCAAGGTTTTTCTAAGGACATTTTAAGGAAAGCCATAAAAACTCAGTTCTGAAGTCCTGCAGGTCTTACAACAGGGGTTGCTATGCCAGAGCAAAGCCAACTTGATTGATTTTAAAATCTAGCAGGGAAATGTCTTTGAAGAATTAAATTCCTTGTAGGAAATTGCATCAATCGAGTTCCTTTGCATCACTAAGCCATTGCTCCCAATCTCCTGATGTCTATCAGACTATTTTGCAAACAAAATTCTAGCAGCTCCTAGTTAGGCCTGTTCCACCACCTGGTATCAGTTGCTCGCTTGTAGGAATTATGAGAGCAGTGAAAGCCAAGGAGTTCTCACCGTGGCCATGAACCAAACACATCTTTAGGAATGATAAGCGAGGAGTCTCCACTAAATTCCTGACATATCTGAGGTGGCTGACCAAATTACAGACCACCTCTGAAGTGGAGGCATATAGACAGCTCCCAGCTGAAATATTTCTGCACAAGGCCAGAAGAGGAACCATAGCATTCCTCTTTGTTCATATTCAGAAGAATATCCTGTTTTAGCTAAACAAGATGCGCTATCTCTTACTAAAATGGCTTTCTAAAGTGAAGAGTAAAGTAATAGGAAGCAGAAGGTATTTTGATTTCAGTTTCTTCTGTAGAGTATTAATGGTTCCCGTATGTTCCCAATCATTGCAATGGTGATTTTTAGATTATTTACAAAAATACAGAGGCAAATAAGTAGTTTTCAATAAAAAGTGGTCAATACACTGATGACCCTTATACATTCACCTATTTTTGCCTCAATGATAAAGCACACAGAGATTATGTGCATCTCCAGATTAAACTGAATGGTCCAAATCCTGAGGAACAGCCCAGAGTTAGAGAGTTACTGTGGCCAGGTCTGTATTAAAGGTAACCTGAGCAATTCCTGCTTTGGTCTGAGCTCTAGTGGGGCTGCAGAGGCATCCCCACACCTACCTGTGCCTACAGACCTAAGCTAGTCTGTCCTCCACCCTACTGCCATGCTGCCAAATCTCTGCTCCAGAGGTCCCTGAAAACCTACCACAGTGCTTCCTTATTCCTAACCTTGGAAAAGTCTCTGCTTATGACCTGAGAACCCACAAGTATGTGAAAGAGATTATTCCACTTCCCTTCATAGCAGCATTTTATTTGAAAAATACCACATCACTTTCCCCTTCCTTTGGCAAATCAGCACTTTCAGAGGTTCTGCTTTCTACAGCTCTTATTTCTACCTGGAATATCTTTCATGGCACCAGCTGAGCATGAGTCCAGGTATGCCCAGCTGGGCAAGAGGCCAGTGGCCCCTGGGCTGTGCCAGCCAGGTGTGACACAGCCCCAGGGCAGGGCCCGTCCCCTGTGCCGGCGCTGCTGAGGTACCTCCAGTGCTGGGACAGCTCTGGGCCCCTCAGCACAGGAGAGACCCCGAGGGGCTGGAGCGTGTCCAGGGCAGGGAACGGAGCTGGGGAAGGGGCTGGAGCCCCAGGAGCGGCTGAGGGAGCTGGGAAAGGGGCTCAGCCTGGAGAAAAGGAGGCTCAGGGGGCCCTTGTGGCTCTGCACAAGTCCCTGCCAGGAGGGGACAGCTGGGGGGGGTCGGGCTGTGCTGCCAGGGAACAGGGACAGGAGGAGAGGGAACGGCCTCAGGCTGGGCCAGGGGAGGCTTGGGTTGGACATTGGGAAAATTCTTCTGCGGAAAGGGCTGTCCAGCCCTGTCAGAGCTGCCCAGAGCAGTGCTGGAGTCCCCATCCCTGCAGGGGTTTGAAGACCATGTGGATGTGTCACTTGGGGACTCGGGTCAGTGGTGGCCTGGGCAGTGCTGGGGAATGGTTGGACTCCATGGTCTTGAAAGTTTAATTCAACCTAAATGATTCTTAGATTTTAAACCCAGAGTAATCCAGCCAAGATTTTACCAGTGTGATTAGGCTTAGAGAACACCTCTGGGTTATTCTTTTCTTGTATACACACACGGAATTGCAGCAGATGCCTTTTACTATTTGCACCATCAGCTACTCATTATTACATCCCCAGTACATTCTCCAATTAATTTTTCATCAAATTTGTAGCCTTTTCACCTCTTCCATGATTCCTTTTGGTTGATGAGTACATTATGTCCAACTGAATAAAAATAATAAGCATTTAAGTCTTTATATGTCATATCTATTTTATACATTCTTGACAAGGCAAACTGGCAACTGTTCTGGTGTCCAAAACTCATTACAGACTTTACATGCTCTGTATTTTGCTCTGATTTTTGCAGCATTAAACATTATCACAGTGTCTGTTAGTATTTTTCTATGAAATACAAATCTGGACTACAGTTTACAGTGGGAGAATCTTTCATCAAGTGGTGGGTAGAATTTGATGGAGTAGAGGGATGACAGAGTGACACAGTGCGTAACAGGCACCTACTGCTCACGTGAATCTCTTTCTGATTATTGGAATCATACAATTCCAGAATGGTTTGGGTTGGAAGGGACCTTCAAAGGCCATCCAGTCCAATTCTGAGGCACCTTCCACTGTCCCAGGCTGCTGCAAGCCCTGTCCAGCCTGGCCTTGGACACTGCAGGGATGCAGGGGCAGCCCCAGCTGCTCTGGGCACCCTGTGCCAGGGCCTGCCCACCCTCCCAGCCAGCAATTCCTTGCCAATATCCCAGCTGGGCCTGCCCTCTGGCACTGGCAAGACATTGCCCCTTGTCCTGCCACTAAATGCCATTGTCAAAAATTACACTCCTAGTATGCATGGGCGCAGATAATCAAAACATTTTGCTGTTTATGACCAGAGAAAGTACCAAGAGAGGGAGTCAGGATGTAGCAGAGCCCCTGCAGACATATCCGGGGAGCTTTAGAAAGGTTATTTTTCTTGACCACCTTTGCATTACCAAAAGTTGCAACATTTATCATTTCCATCTACAATTCACATAATTTGGGCCACAAGATTTCGTTGATCACAACAGCCTGAAAGCCAACACAGCTCCCCACTACACAGGAAGTTGGTGGATACATCCTCTTCTGAATAACCAGCCTTGGTCACACAAAAAGCCCAGCCAGCTCACTATTCTATATCAAAGTAGGCTAGGATGGATGCTGAAATAAGAATACTAGAGCAGGTCAAGAATGAGGAGATCCTCCCCAGGAATATATCCTCCCAGCTTTCAGCAACATACAGTTTAGAAATTAATCAAGCTAAATATTTTAAGATTTTTTTTCTGACTCTTTTTAGAGTACAGCTACATTTCAGACATCCACAATGTCCCATACAGCTGTGAGGAATGAGCTCCCAGCTCCACCACTGCAGAGAAAAGTCTGGTAAGTTCTTGGAGACAGAAACTCATTTTGGTTCTTCTTAGATCCTGCCCACATGGTTCCCAGACAAGCTCCCTGCAATGTGTAGAGTAAAACTAACATGATTTGCCACTGTTTCAGGGGACAGCAAGACCAGTTAGAACATTCTGGCTGCAGCACTAAAGACAAAGACTGGTTCTGTATGGTGCTGCCAATACTGTGTATGAAGTGCAGGACGTGACAGGGTAGACAAGGAGTCAGATGAATCTCATCTTTTATTCAGATCTACAAGCCTGACAGCTCTTACCACTTCCCAGATGGTGACAGGTACATTTAAAAAAAAATATTTAAAAAATTCTTTTTTTGACGTCCTTGCTTCTCTAACAAAGGAGCTATTTAAAAATTCAACATGCTCCCTTGGAAAGCTTTAAATAGTTTTTGAATGTAACTGGCATTATGCTGTAACCCAATATTAAATAGTTTTGGGGAGGAATTGTTTAAATTGTTGAGGAAAACCTACATTTAACTGCTACAAAGGAAAGGACGTGCTGCTGTCTGTGGGAGGCACAGGGCTGCAAGCAGAAGGATCTGGCCACCACCAGTTATCCTGGATGTGGGCAAGTAACCAGAGCAGGTCCCTATCTCGGTCAGGAATGTAGACAACTGTTATCTTCAGTGCACCATATCCTCTTTACACAACTTTAAGACATCTTGTTCTAATCATGCAGACAGTATCATGCTGCCTGTAGTCTGCAGCTGCTGAAAGTTTGGAGAGTTTTGAGCTTCAAGTTCTCCACTCCCTAAACTCCCGCACAACCAGAAAATGTGAAGAGAGAACAGAAGAAGGAGGAATAGGTACAGAGCAGGATTTCAGTTTAGCATTTAAAATTACTTTCCTTTATGGGCAGTCACATATCTGCCAATCTCCTGCAAATAAAAGTAAATCAAACCAGAAACTCTGCAGATTATTAGACACAATAATATGTTATTCACTGCATCCAGAGACTCAGCAACCTGCTCAGCCCTCCCTTCCAGTATTTTGTGCTTCAAACATTGCTCAGCTCTGCAAATATTGACTAGAAGGCAGAGAAACATTTGTAATGCTTCAAATTTTTCTAGCAGAAGCTCAGGCTCTCCATATGAACATTAAAACTACTATCAGATGCAAAAGTAATTAACAACTGTTTTCCAAAGTCCTACTCCACTGAGAGTCACACTAGTAGCAGCTTCCTATCCACAGCTATTTTCTTCTGTTTTCTTCTAAAATGTTTCCTTACACAAGGGGAAGGCTGCTGTGAAGAAAACACTTGGCAGGTGAAAACAACACACATTCAGATACAGACAGGGGATGAGACAGCCGAATGCCTGCTCTTCAGTTATTTAAAAGTAATTCCCTGTAATTATTAATCGGCTGGTGATAGGAGTAAGAGAAAAGAAAAAGGATTGTCTGATGAAAATTAGCTTTTGCTCCCCTCAAAGGCAGGTTTCGAACAAGGGATAGTCAAGAGAAGCTGACACTGTCCACTCCTTCGGGGCTGAAAGTTGTGTCACATCTTGGGAATTCCTTACCACAGGCATCTCAAAATCCCTCTGAGTCTCCTGAGTTAAAGATGCTGGAAAGGGTTGTTAAAGAAATTAAAGGGTTGGAATGAAATGACCTTTAAGGTCCCTTCCAACCCAAACCATTCTGTGTTTCTATGCTGCACTGAAGTCATCACAGTGCAGGCCCAAAAAACAGGGAAGAAAATTCCAACATTTTAAAACAAACTGGTCAGAGGTGGTAAGTATTTTCTACCTCCCAAGATTACAAAGAGATCTCATAACCAGGTGTAACCATCTCGGAGGTCACATATCACTCACCAGGTCTATATTTTGCATGATGTCCTGGAAGGAGGGGTGAGTCCGAAACTGCTCGAACAGATCCCGCTTGTAGAGCAGAGCATACACCAGGTTGGGGTTGTGATGGAGGGAGTTGGTCAGGCAGGAGTTGATGATCTCCAGCATCATTCGGATCACTTCCTCAATCACATTCAAGTCTTGCGCCTTTAAGAAAGGAGTAAAAGGTCAGTGTGCCCTTTTCCATTGTAAAATATAAAGAAATAAAGGCAGTGGACAGGTAATTATTACTAATAGAGCTATTAGCTGGTAATGTCTCTATGGTGAGCAAATCTGGCATCCATGTGTCTGGAAAGGAAACAGTTTTCTCCAGCAATCACCAAAATTTTAATTGAAATGCCTCGTACTAGTACTTAGCCTCTTAGCTTGATTTTCCCAGTAGGAGCCATCACAACAGCATTACTGTATTATAATCAGCCAAACTCATAAAGGTTAAGTGAACAGTCTTTTCAACTCTTCCTATTCTAAGAAAAAGCATTTCAGCGTAATTTATTTATTAATTTATTACATTTTCTGTTCTGTTCCTATGCAGGAAGGAGTGATAGGGAAAAGGGAGAAAAAAGAGAAGAAGGAAAACTGTTACCAGACTTTTTCCCTTTGACTATTTTAAAAAATTATTTCCTTGGCATTGAAGAACACTTGTAATAAATGAAAAAAGGAATCTCCTTTTGTAGTGCACTAAGCCTTCACACTAAGATAAACTTGTAGAGCTCTTCATTTTGTCAGCGCATTTGACAACTCAAACTTCCTAAGCTGAACAAGCTGTCTTGTGAACTCTTGCCAGATATCTGGATTACTCTCCTTGAGTTCCACATCAGGATATCTCCAGAGTGGTTATTCTGATTGCAGAGTTGTCTGTCCTACCTTGGAATAGGGTAAAAAAAAGGTACTTCTACCTTGTTTGTACCATTTAGTTTGTCTCAATCACATCAAACACTGGACTGTGAGACTTTAAAGGTCTGGTAAGAATGTGAACCTTACTAAACCAGCTTGAGTTTTTCTGCTGGATATGAACAATGAAACTACCGACATTTCCTTTTGCTGACTGCCCACAAAGTTCATTTACTGAGTTATCACAAGGTACTTAAATCTTCATAAAAAGAGAGTACTTACAACAGCATTTTGTTGAGCTGTCATTCAATCTGCACAGTTATTTTCTACTATTAAGAAGCACTGTAGGAATTGTCATGTGGCAGATGTATGGCTCTCACCAAGGCAGAAGAGAACACAGGAATCTTCATTATCCTGTTTAAACTCATGAAGAGCAAAATTCTTTGCTACCACTTTGCTCTGGCTGCTTTCCATGCAAAGCAAGGTGAATTTCTTCCTAGAAGTGTACATCACAGAATCCCAGAATGGTTTGTGTTGGAAGGGAGCTTTAAGCTCATCCCACTCCACCCCCTGCCATGGCAGGGACACCTTCCAGTGTCCCAGGCTGCTGCAAGCCCCAGTGTCCAGCCTGGCCTTGGACACTGCAGGGATGCAGGGGCAGCCCCAGCTGCTCTGGGCACCCTGTGCCAGGGCCTGCCCACCCTCCCAGCCAGCAATTCCTTGCCAATATCCCAGCTGGGCCTGCCCTCTGGCACTGGGAAGACATTCCCCCCATCCCATCTCTCCAACCCTTGTCCCAAATCCCTGTCCTAGATGTGCCTTTCAGAAGGCAGCACCATTCCCCTAACCTGCTTCTCCATTTCTTTTGTGACACTGAGGACCATGAAGAAGTGAGATCCCATCATTATTCCCACATTTCAGTCTCGTTATCCCCAACACCTGTCTTCTACATGTCCAAGGGAGATTAAGTGGAAGCTTTTTGGAGCTCTTGTTTGAAGAGGAATATCTTGTGCATGCATTCCAGTAAAATTCCTTCTTTAGCAATGATGCCTGATCTAACAGTGAGGGTTATAGATTTTTTTCTGAATGTGAGTATCTCCTATTTTTTAAATGACTTTACCACCTAAATTAGCAGTGTAGTGTAGATAATGATGGCAAAAACCTTTACAAAGCTGACTGCTGTCAATGGGATCACATTCTTCTATGACAAAAATAATCTTTACTTTCAAAACGCAGGTGGTTCCTCTGCCTGTAGTTACCTAGTTATTGCACTGTGAAACAGCATCCCAGGTAGGTGTTGTGAAGAGTATGTAATGGAAAATATTAGACAAAAATAGAAATAACTGCTTCAGTTGGGACCTGAAGAAAAATCCAGACCTAACTCACCTGGGGAATGGTGCTTGCCTATCAACTCAGATTTACTGCAGAATTTGCTTATTACAGTGTCTTTTTAAAAGCTCTGAACATACCAACATGCCATACTTCTGCCCCCAGAGCAGCAGGGTGAGCTACTGACCAAGACACTATTCTACATTACAGACTACATGACTTCCACAGAAATAGTATGATTCCAAATCAAGTGAGATCTATCCAGTTACCAGACAGGTAAAAAATCACACTACTGCTTTTCAAAAACTAAATGTTTTTGAATAAAAGGTGTTCATCTAAAACTCCAGGCAAACAGCTAATTGAAACAGAAAGCATTGCTACCCATTTTCCAAGAGGCTGGAGACTCTGCTAGTGGTCAGCTTCAAAGAATGGAAAGGTTCAGAAGTTATTGCACAGTAATTAAATTTAACATTTTTAAGAGCTGATGGACAGAATCCACCATCTGTACTTCAGCTACCACACTGCAGATGCAGAATCTGGGACCCCCATGAAGAAAAATAGGGGACATAGTGAAGATTTTTACTCAAAACTGACTACACAAGAAAGAATTTATAAGAGGAATGATCTCCATAAAAGACATAGAAGTGGCACTGAATTCCTGTATTGCACATACATTATCAGGAGAACTGTCTGCTCCTATAATTAGAGATTGAATCATTCCTTAGGGTTTAAAAGTTTTCAAAACAAAGGAAAAAACAAGCATAAATCCAAGGACAGCATTTGGATGAGACAGTGGAGAAATGCTGATAAAATGCCATGTGGTTTTGTTGCTCTGTGTCATCAGTATCAAGCTACAGCCCCACTGTGTCCAGACATGGTATCAAGACAGGTATAAATAAAGTTACATTTACATTTTGTTATTGCAGTTTATCACCCTGTGTATTACTTTCAGAGCAGCTGAACACAGCTGAAATGCTGAATGTGTGTGGTCAAGGCAAGGACTAACACATCATCCTCAGCAGCTTTGTAAGACCATTTTTTTTTACAGAATTAGATGTTATATGAAAAGTCAAATATTGATCTGTGAAACATAGACATGCTTCAATCTATTGAACAGTATATTTAAAGGAGAGGAGTTAAAAGTTTCCTGTTGCTTACAATTGACAAATTCAGTGTGGCACTCACATTTAAGATTACTACAACATTCCTTTACAAAACAGGGCTCAGATAATGCCTTTGTCAACACTGACGTGTATCAGTCCTCCCCCACCTATTTTTTTGGTTTATTTCCATAGAAATAATTATAACCATCATTAAAAAGAAAAGTGGAAGCTAAAAGCTTGATACTGACACTGTGAGACTGAAATCATGCCTGCAAAGGGGACAGGAATGTAGGCACATCCCTCACATTATTGTGGGTAATTCTAGGTAGTCACCTCATGTTCCTTCTCAGGAGAGAAATTAAATGTTGTGCTTTTTTGCAAAGATTCTAACTTTTAAGGCAAAATGTTTGGTCATGTTCTAGATGCACAAGGGATAAACCAGGCAGTGACAGCTAGAAGACAGCCAGGTACATATCTGGGTAGTCTTTTGTTAAAAGGAAAAAACAAGTGATCATGCCAGAGAAAAGAGAATGGAAATAAACTGAGAGGATGCAGGGGAAAACATGATGAATGAGAACATTATCTGGGGAAAAACAATTTGAGTTTGATAAACACTATCAAGGAACACACAAAAGTTCTAAGACAAGGCAAACGATGGGCAGAGCTGGATATTCCTGGATCTGACCATCTTGAATACTGTTTTCCTTACTGCAGTACAATTAATAATTAGCATAGTATCCTCCTGGGCAAACACTTCCACAGAATTCAATATTTACATCCTGATGTATAAAACCACTTGAAAAATATATGGCTTTAAAATATCAAGAGAAGTCAAGCAGCCTAATCATGAAACCCCAGGCATTTGCTCATAGTTTGGTTCTTTACAGATGTATTTACCCATTAAAAAACTAATCACTGTCAGCAGAGGATGCAAAAACTCAGTGTCACCAAAAACGTGTTTAATTTATGGTGCCCCGTCTCCTGGTTCCCACAATAGAACATTCTGAGTTCTCATCCTTTGAATTCAATTTGACATTGAATTTCTTTTAATTATTATGATGATGAAAAACTGATTAAAACAGCTCTATCATGAATGAATGCAAATTTCCACCCTCTAAATGTTACCAGTTTTGAGGAGCTAAAGAGAGGCATGTCTTGTGTAATTCAGCTTAATGTTGCATAACCATTCCTCGTGGTTTGTAATGTCTAATATAAACAGAGACAAAATTATTCAGCTCTCTGTTTCCTTTCCTCCAAAGTTAGTTTGTATGGAAAATAATAGCTGGTTGAAAAATCCGAATTTTGGTGACTTGTAATGCTATGAAATGACATCAGTAAGCAAAGGTGGACATGTGTTTCTCTTCCATGATGAAATTATCTCCTTGATTAGCCCACTTTTTGACTTTCAGTTCTGTGTCCAGGTGGTGACAGACTTCTTAATGATATTTTTCATTTTTGATTGTTAACCCAGGAAGATATGCTGCATACTCAGCCACAGCTGGCACAGGTTTCTAAGAGAAGCTGTGGTTGTTCCATCCATGGAAGTATCCAAGGCCAGGTTGGATAGGGACCCTTGCATAGTGGAAAATGTCTCTGCCCATGGCAGGGGTGGAACAAGACCAACTCTAAGGTTCCTTCCAATCCAAACCATTCAGGGACTATATTCCATGATTCCAAGAAGCATTAGTGAACAAACTTAAGTCTTGTACCATGTACACATGACAGTTACATGCTTCAGACTGCAAATTACAGATATGATTATATATTTATTTATTGCAAGCTGAAATTCCCTTAAATGCAATGATTTGGTTTTCCTCCCTTTTTTCAGGATGTACAGTAAGCCCCAATCCAAAGCAATGAAT
Organism: Cyanistes caeruleus; assembly: GCF_971803275.1. Lineage (NCBI taxonomy): Eukaryota > Metazoa > Chordata > Aves > Passeriformes > Paridae > Cyanistes > Cyanistes caeruleus. Next base: position 80,235,396 of record NC_141732.1, read on the forward strand.
AATTGTAAGCCTAAAGAGGTCTACTTTCTAACTTTTTTAAAAATTGGAGATCTAACAGAGCAACTTTTCCTTTGTGGCAAGAGCCATATGAATGGTGTTGTGCACAATACGACAATGGGTACAGACACCTAGGTCACTTGTGTATACTAAAAAAAGCCACATTTCTCACTGTGCAGTCACATCACAGCAATTTTCCAGCTGAATTATACTTTCAGCTAAATAACTGCTAATTATATAGTTAGCACAATAAGCAGGAAGAAGCTTATCTACTTAAAAGAAGCAAAACCTGAGCAGGGATTGGTATGGGAGTATGCTACAACTGCAGAATGTAAGTAGGGTAAAAGAAAACAACAGGACAACACACTGTGCTGAAGTCTTAATTCAAAGAAACCTGACAAAATAAAGTGGAAATGTCACATATAATTGCAGAAGAAACACTTGATGGAAATGCAGGCTGACAAAAAAAACCATGTCCAAACACAATTCTGATCTTAACTGCTTATGACAATGAATGGCTTTTAGTGAGTGGAAATTTGCTGCCAGCAATAAAATGCTTTGACATTTGAGTTTTCAAAAGTGCAAGTTGCTTTGTGTCAAAGCTTGGTGGCTTGAGCTCATTCTGACCAACACTGCTGGTCCCTCTCCAGCAGAGCCAGGAGCGTACACAGTGTGCGAAAGCTGTGAAGCAGCTACTTGAAACAGCTGGACATGATGTAATAGTTTCCTTCGCAGGAACTCCACAATTCACAGAAGGAAAACCATCTCAGACTCACCACTCTCTCTGCTAGTTATGAGTCCCCCTTAAGGACATCTGCTCCCTTTGCCTCTCTTTGCAACCCAGGATGGTTTGGGTTGGGAGAGACATTAAAGCCCATCCAGTCCCACCCCTGCCATGGGCAGGGATACCTTCCAGTGTCCCAGGCTGCTGCAAGCCCTGTCCAGCCTGGCCTTGGACACTGCAGGGATGCAGGGGCAGCCCCAGCTGCTCTGGGCACCCTGTGCCAGGGCCTGCCCACCCTCCCAGCCAGCAATTCCTTGCCAATATCCCAGCTGGGCCTGCCCTCTGGCACTGGCAAGCCATTGCCTGGGTGCTGGCCCTGCAGGCCTTGTCCCCAGTCCCTGGGCAGCTCTCCTGGAGCCCCTTTAGGCCCTGGAATGTCAGGGCTGCACCATGTCTGTGTTGCTGCATCCATACTGTGGAACCCCCATCATCTTCAGAGTGGAGGCTGAAGGCCTCATACAGATGTAGGAATAGAGAAAAGGTGAGGGTGGAGGTTGCACAGGCAACTGTAATTATGGCTGTTCTCCGTGCTGAGCCCCTGTCCATGATGACTCACTATAGCTCCTCATCTGTAATATTTTCAGTGAGATTCAACAATTTGCGAACATAAATTATAAAAAATTACAGTCATAAACAACAACTTCCTTCATGACGCAGATATGACTATAAAGGCAATTTTGTCAGCAATGGGAAAAAAAAAAAGCGTACATACCCTGCACAATTAACAGACATCAAAAGGACTAAGAATGCCAAATTAACCCCAAACAGACAAGTTCTGCGATTCTTTTTTACCAGGGAGAAACTGGCAGGAAAGATTTGGTAAACTGTTCCAGATCCATAAGCCGCAGCCACACAAAGTATAGCTGAACAATTTCAGTTCATTTTACATCACTTTTTTTTTTTTTTTTTTCTTTTTTCCATCTGGCTTTGTACATGCTAACGAATACTTCAATGAATTATGCTTTTGGACATTCAGTAGTTATTACTTCTGTCTGTAATTCCTGATACCAGGGTGGTATTCCTCAGTCTTTTATGAGGAATAGGTAACAGCCACTCCAGAGAATTTCACCTTGATAACATAATTTATCAGCATCCACAACTGTAATGATGCAAATTTTCTTTTTGTCTTTATAGGGGAATAGCTATAGTTAAATATTTTCAAATAATTTATTTTATTTTTAGTTAGTTTAAGAGAAGCATATGTATCTTGTTTGTATTAGCTTTGGGGAGCTTCCAAGAGAGCTGTCTGAATTTCCTGCACTTTCAGCAGAAAATAAAACCTTCAACAAAATAAACTTGCTCTGCCAAAGGAGTGGAAGAATGGAGAGGAATGAAGGAAGCTCACAAGAGAGCTGTTCTTGCCCTCAGTGAGCAAAGCAACTTCAAAGCCAAGCCTTTGGTGACCAGAATCTTATCTTTATCTCCTTTACTGGCAATACTCTTTGGCTGTTCTATGTCAAGCTCAGACAACTTTTGGTAAAGTAGGTATTACATGAAAAAATGCAGGGCCTATAGTGATTATAGCCTCAATAATTAACCCTGGCATCTCTGATCACTGCTTAGAAATGAAAGCAGAGCTGTCACACCAGAGCAAAGTTTGTTGCCAGACACTTTGCTAAATAAACTGTCCATCCTGACACTCCTCTACCCTCCCGAGTACCTGGCAAGCTGAGAGTGCAGGTTTTCAGCCACGCCGAGTCAGCCCATGCAGGAACACATTTCCCAGGAGGAACATGGTGTTTCCAGCCTGTATCCAAATGCCAACACCCACCACAGCCACGACAAGGCTACACTGGAGGAAATGCCATAGTGTGTGTCCTGTCCTAGAGAAAAGGCCCAGGAGCAGCCTGCTCCAAAGGAAAACACATCACAGGACACCTGCCAAGGAAGCAAGCCCAACTGCTTTCATGTTCCTAAACCCTGTTTTCACAACTTGCACTGGCCCAGGGAATAATGAACCATTTCTGAGGATGTGAATATAACCCAGAGAAGGTGCAGATTGCTTCACTGGTACTTCTTACATGACTTCACTGTACTGTGTTTATTATCCAGCTGACCTACAGCTAATCCACAGCTCATCTCCTGGTCACCCCTTCACCTTCATCTCTTATTCTATCCATGCCCTTCCTGCCTTTGCATTTCCAATTCTAAACCACTTCACTTCAAAATACTTTAACCTATCCTCCACCTCCTTCAGAGTCAGGCTCCAGAATCAATCAAAAATTTTCTATAAAATTGCCCAGATTCCCTCAGTGTTTTACTCATTCTTGGTGATGCTTCACTCTCATAGCCTTGTGTCCTTTTTACCTGTTTACTGAGGATTTTGCAATTCCCAGAATCACAGAATCCCAAAATGGTTTGGTTTGGAAGGCTTATCAGCAGGGAAACCTTCCAGTAGACCAGGCTGGTCCAAGCCTCCCCATTAATCAAACCAAATAAAATTATTTTCATCCCAACTAGCTTAGAAAAAGTGAATTACTTTGGAAGACATCTACTCAGGTCAAGCTTCAGTGGCTGGTATAAGCACCCCAAGAAGCTGCAGCACAAGGGGATCCACCACAATCTCCAGAATACCTGACAGTCACCAGCTGGGAACTCAAACATTTACAAGACCATATTTTCAAACCACATAGAACAATGACAACAGAAAGCAAACAGTGTTTAGTAAAACTAAAATCATTGTCTTAGATCCCACAAAAACTGGGAAGCAACTGCTACTAGAAGATGACAATATTCCTACTAAGAAAATTAAAACTGTGAATTTGTATTTAGTCATACTATGCTTGAAATACTAATGAGGTTTTCTTGCTGTTGAAAGGAAAGGAAGATTTCTCCATTTCTCCATGAACTAAGCAGTATCCCTTAGAGGTATGGGAAGATTTTGTTTAGTTTGACTGGCAGAACAGGAAAGAACAAGTTACATACACAACCCCAACTCCACCATACAAAGGTAAATAGATCGTCACAGTACAGGCTTTAATTAACAGAACCAATCTACCTTGAGGAGAGTTCAAGGACTTTACAGACATTCCTCAAGTGAAAAAGTTTCTGATTCCAGCTCTACACGTTCATCTTACTTGCAAAATGTCACCAGCAAAACTTTGGAGAAGTTACAATAAGTGCTACAAGAACTGAAACCTTGATAACTATCATTGAATGATAACCATCACAGGATGGTTTGGGTTGGAAGGGAGAGAGACCACCTTGTTCCAGCCCCCTGGCAATGGACAGGGACACCTTCCAGTGTCCCAGGCTGCTGCAAGCCCTGTCCAGCCTGGCCTTGGACACTGCAGGGATGCAGGGGCAGCCCCAGCTGCTCTGGGCACCCTGTGCCAGGGCCTGCCCACCCTCCCAGCCAGCAATTCCTTGCCAATATCCCAGCTGGGCCTGCCCTCTGGCACTGGGAAGACATTCCCCCTTGTCCTGTGACTCCTTTCTCTTGTAAAAAGTCCCTTTCCACTTCCTTCTAGGCTCCCATCAGGAGCAATGCAATTTGTCTATATAAGACAAAGTTTCCAATTTATGCATTAAACCTAACTGTAGTATTAACAGCAATGTAAGTAGTGCCTAATTAAATTTGTAAATAGTATAAGTAACTTAAAATATAAAACTTTAAAGTATATCTTAGAGATGATTTCTGGTGACCCTCTTTAAAGCAAGCAAGTGGGTCTCCAAAAAGAAACAAATTTAACTATTTTGTAGGAAGATACAGCTCTACACAGGCATTCATTTTTTGTATTTCACTTTATAGTTAACTCCAGATTTAAGCACCCTTACCATATTTTAATTCTTTTTTGGAACAGGCTCTTAATCTTTTTATCCTACATGATGTTAACTGGAGTACAGAAACCCATATTTTTATCATGAAGAAAAGTAAGATGGCAAAACATTCCATCTTGCAAATGGCCAGAAAAAAACACCAATTAGCATCTTAAACCAAACAGTTTTCTTCATGTTTTCCTTCACACCCCCCAAACTTTACTACATACAATACACTACAGTTGCAGGAATGTAATTTATCCACCAGTACCCTATCACCCCAGCATCATCTCTGATTATATTATCAAATATTTTCTTCATCCTTGACATTATGCTTAACAGTAACAACTGTGACACTCTCTGCAAAAGTACATATACAACTATTAACATATTCCCTGTGAACCACCTGCTGTCACTTGAGAAAATCACTCAGTAATTACAGATTACACCAATCCTGGAGTCAGCTCTGGGCCCCTCAGCACAGGAGAGACACCGAGGGGCTGGAGCGTGTCCAGGGCAGGGAACGGAGCTGGGGAAGGGGCTGGAGCCCCAGGAGCGGCTGAGGGAGCTGGGAAAGGGGCTCAGCCTGGAGAAAAGGAGGCTCAGGGGGCCCTTGTGGCTCTGCACAAGTCCCCGCCAGGAGGGGACAGCCGGGGGGGTCGGGCTGTGCTGCCAGGGAACAGGGACAGGAGGAGAGGGAACGGCCTCAGGCTGGGCCAGGGCAGGGACAGGGAGAACAGCAGGGAAAATTTCTTTCATAGAATGGCTGTCCAGCCCTGGCACAGCTGCCCAGAGTGGAGTCCTCACCCCTGGCAGGATTTAAAAGCCGTGTGGATGTGGCACTTGGGGACATGGGTTAGTGGTAGCCTTGGCAGTGCTGAGGAAATGGTTGGACTCAATGACTTTTCCAACCCAAACTCGAGAGGGATTTTCCAAAGCAAATAACCCTACAATTCTATGATTCTGCAGACCCACCTTTAGTGTCTAAGCAATTTTAGTTGAAATGGTATCAAAACAAATGGAATATATACTGATCACTGACTAAAGCTGTCAACTTCACAGAAGCTGAATTCATAAGTTCTCATCTATTTCCTCACTGATGAGATCCTGTGGTTCAGCATCTGCGACGACACAGCAAAACCATCAATACTTTGGAACTGTTCTTTCTCACTGAAAGTACCAATCTGAAAGTATCAACCTGAATAATTTTGACCCTATCTAAGAAAAAAAAGTTCACACACAAGACTGTGTAATCTGAGTCCTCAATACAAAGACAGACTGGAGTTTCCATAATTTCCATACTATCCAATCAGAAGATTTTCCAGTCCTGATGATGCACAGGATGTCAGTGGGAAAAGTCAGGGCTTCTTTCTACCCAGCAGCCAAAAGATTCTGTGCTCCTGCCCTCGGGGTGAACATTGCTATTGAAATTTCTGTGGGAGGTATAAGAAAGTCAGAAGGGGTTCACAGAGCAGACATATCCACCTTTACAATTCAGGGAATGCCAAGGAGGCAAGGGAATGGTGTTGCTGCTAAGGCCACACCCTGCCCCTGCTTCCACAGAGCAAGACTCCTGCTCTGCTCAAATACCAAAAATCACTGCAGAGGGAAACTGAGATGAGTAACACAACAGTAGAAAATCATCACAAAACAGAAAAAAACTCCTCTTGACTGCTTCATGACAATATTAGGCATGTTTAAAAACAGTAATTACAAAAAAGGTTGATTTAACCTGTTGCTGTTCATATAGAAGGTTACAGTGTGCACATAGGAAAGTTTTTATGATGGTTCAGTATCAAACAGCAGCAGTGCATGACAAAAAATGTCAGGTCCCAGACAGCAGACAGCTAACAAGGAGTTATGGCATGTGATCCCCAAACTGCTGTGAGGAGGAATACACTGCTTTACAGCCGTCATCTTATACCAGAGCTGAAGATAAATCATGGAAAATGCTTTTATTTCTTATGATATATTAAAAAATAGCAGCATCATTAAAGAAGTAATTCTTTATGACACCACTCAGCACACATACTATATTCATTCTTTCAGTAGTGTTAAAGATGTGTGAAGTCTATCAGAAAAATCACGTTATTGAGCTCTGAAGTGATTTTCAGTATTAAGGAGATAAGTTCTTCTAGAAGATTAGAAAATATAAGAAAGTGGTTTTGTTTTCCTCTTACCTTACCAATTCTTCCAAACTAGTCACTGCCAGTAAAAGTATCATTTATCCTATTAACCTGGGCCCAAAAAACCTCCATGAACAAATTTCAAGAATTGCACTCTCTAGCAGAATAAAATGGAAATTGTAAGAAGATGAGAAACAGGCTTCTGAGAGCTGACAGCAAACAAACCAAATAAATGGGGTAACTTTTAGATTAAATCTCTTTTCACTACATTCCATCTTATTTTTGAAAGACATTTGGACACAAAGACACTGCATCAGTTCTGATAAACACAGAAGTTGCTGACCACTGCTCTGCTGAATGTTCTGGAAGCACAGAGCAACTGCAGCCTGAATGCCAAAAAATGAACCTTTAACTGAGATGTAGAAAACCCAAAACTCACAGAAAATAATTGTGGAAGTCTGTGTACACAGACACTTGTTCCAAAATGAACTATGAGCAACAGATGGTATTTTCTCAAATTCTGTGGCAAAGTGCTCTTGATAGAAATATGTAAAAACTGCATTATCCAACTAAATAAAATTTCCTGAAGTATTTATGAAGTCTTGTCTATTTTGGGACCAAAGTTAATTTTGTGTAGCCTGGTTCATAAGGCACAACAGTGACAGACTGGGACAAGATGAGAGATTACTGCTGAAATACAGTGAAGTACCTGGGTATGTTGTACATCCATCCCAGAGTCCCTCAACTTTTCCTCACCAAAATCCTGTTTGTGATTATAACTGGTTACCTACAATTTACACTAAGTTTTCTAACAAATTTTAATTAATCTACCACCTGTGAAGATGACTAATTTATTGCAGAAAAATAATTTTATGTAGCAGAAAAATTCCATCAAGCTTTTTCCCATGGGAATGTAACATGACTCTTCCTATTGACTCAATTTATCAAAATCTAGAAGATTAGTGTTGGAATGGGAAAACTTGTCGTTATTTGTTCAGATAACTTTTTTTGGCTGCATTGAGTAAGCATCTGATTTCTCTGCGAGTGCTACAAATTATCTGCTGGTGAGTAGATAAAAGACCTGCCTTTGGGAACTGCAACATCCATTTTCTCCTCAGTTTATCCGGGGAGAACAGATATACTTCAGATAATGAGTCCTATTGCGGTGAATAAAGCAAATTGAACCTGCAATGTTACAATACATCTTATTTTCTCTAGAACAGGATGGCTGTTTTTTGTTATTAGCCAACATTATCTTTGAGGTCAAGGGTTTGGGTTAGCACACACACAAATGCTGGAGTGGAATAGGCTCTGTACACACCGTACCAGCTTGATAGCAACAAAAAAAATGCATTGGAACACAGTGTCTTTAGAGAATATGTAATTCAGTAGTGGACCACAGCTCACACAGCTTGGGTTCCAGACTGAATACTGAATATGAACAAGAGCAGCTCTGGAAGAGCTCCACCACATTCCAGTAACATATCTGAAGGGCAATTGGAAAAAAAAAAAAAAAAAAAAAAAGGTATCTTACGTGTCTCAACTTTGTTTCAGAGAAGTGAAGGCAATCAGACATCTCCCAAAAGTGCTGGGGATAACAAATACAGGAGGATTAAACAATGGCAATGTATTAAAGGCTTGTCTCCCCAGAGTCTTTTCTTCCCCAGGCTGAACACCCCTATTTCCCTGCCTCCAACTCAGAGATTGTTAAGAATTGCTGCTTTTTTGTCCAAACTCTGGGTTATTGTTTCTATAATTAACCAATTCTGTGGAATAATTCCTATTAATAAAAGCTGATTTAGCATATGAAATATGCAATGTATTCCACTAATTCACTTAGCTCCTAATAAACAAAGAAATGAGAAAATTAGGAGAAATAGCTGGTTACATGAAAGGGAATTTAAAGTTTTACCTTTTCAATTACACCTGTGAAAAACATTAAGGTTTATACAATTCAACAAAAATGAGTAACAGACTCTTGTAAATTTGTATTTCTTCTAAATACATTCTCTACATTTTCTGAGAGGTGTTTCAGAAAGATATGTCACAGAGAACAAGAATTCACTCCTGTCAATGGGGATAAATAAAATGTAAATTCTTCCTTCCACATTTCTTTAATGCTGTTTTCAGGCCTAGTGATGAGGAAATCAGTTTTCAATAAGTAGCTTATTTTGCTACATGTCATACTTCATATGAAGAAGAGAGGTGCCACTCCTTTTTCAAAACCCACTTTCGGTTTTGAATTTCTGTCAATATTAACAATTTTTCTTCTCCAAACCTTTCTTCGTATTCACTTCATACCAAGACTGTCTTTTAATATGGTTGACTCATTCCCTTTAAAATACTCTCCTTTCCTTCATTCCATCATTCAGTCTCCTGGCCACCCACACTGCCAATCAGCAGCAGTTGCGTAACATTTTAAGTAATATTAACAACAGCCACCAGTGGGAGAATTGCCCTCAGCACGACACTGTGAAATGCTGCTCAGAGGGACAAGACCTCTCCAAGAAGATAAATTGTAAACTGATGAGATTAACTTGCTTCAGTAACATGGACACAACTTGGAATAAATGTGGCTCTGTAGAGGCAGAAAAACGGTCCCGTTTCAACATTTTATAGAATTACAGAATTGTTTGGGTTGGAAAAGCCCTCCAAAATCAAGTCCAGCCATTCCCCAGAACTGCTCAGGATACCACTGGTCCCATGTCCCCAAGTGACACATCCACACAGCTTTTAAACCCTTCCACGAACTGGGGACTCACCACAAGCTGTGCCAGAGCTGGACAGACCTTTCCAGGGGGAAATTTTCCCCAATTCCTGCCCTGTCCCTGCCCTGGCCCAGCCTGAGGCCGTTCCCTCTCCTCCTGTCCCTGTTCCCTGGCAGCACAGCCCGACCCCCCGGGCTGTCCCCTCCTGGCAGGGACTTGTGCAGAGCCACAAGGGCCCCCTGAGCCTCCTTTTCTCCAGGCTGAGCCCCTTTCCCAGCTCCCTCAGCCGCTCCTGGGGCTCCAGCCCCTTCCCCAGCTCCGTTCCCTGCCCTGGACACGCTCCAGCCCCTCGGTGTCTCTCCTGTGCTGAGGGGCCCAGGGCTGGACACAGCATTTGAGGTGTGGATGTTTCAGTTCAGACAGATTTAAGCAGCATCTCTACAGGTGAATAACTTCCTCCAGTGTTCTATCCAATGAGAAGCTCACCATCTTCCTCTATATAACAAGATTTTCAAGATAACTGGGTTTTGGTTTATTCTATTATTTTCTTTGTCTTTCCAGTGCCAAATCACAGATATTTGCAATGAAGGAATCTAAAGATCTTTGTTTACTTTTTAAATAACATCTTAGTACCCTTTGATAGAAATGGATGGCTTTTTTTAAACAATAACTGCAAATGTACAAAAACCTCACTTGTTAGTCTGTAAATGTCCCTGTAAAATATGAAGAGGAGAAATTGGAAATGGAAGGTACAACATGTTCCGCCAATATCTCATAGAGAAAAAGCAGCACATAGAAATTCCAATTCCAATTAGATATTTAGTACCAAACAGCCTAAAAGGTTTGGTACATACTTTCTTCCTCATCCATTTCCTCTACTTTATACGGCTGCATGTTTAAAAAAAACAATTACTGGGATGTTTATAACATATGGTTACATACTTATGGTTTTTAAGCACTACATTTTTCAATCAAAACCTTGCGTTAGGAACACCAGAAAATTGTTTTAATGCATTGTTGAAATAGATTGTTGTTATAAAAATGAATCCTACTCTTTGGAGAGCTACTGCATTAGGTTGTTCTGTTTGTCTGTGGATGTCTGATCAAGATGAACCATCCAGGTGAGTAATTGGTTTCTGAGAAACCCTGAACAACCCACTCATGTGAAAGTGGCAGCAGGAAAAGCATCTAATGACCAAATCAGCAAAGAAGGGTTCTTTGCGGATCAGTACTGTTCCTTTTTTCCATCCAAACACTTCAATACTTACCATTAGTCTGAATAAAACAAATGTTGGTTTACATGGCAGTAATAAACAGTTTTATAGAGAGGCTTGTGAGGGCTTTATCTTAATAATGTATCACATTTTCTAGCTACAGCTACACCTGAGACCCTTCTAAAATCCCAGCATTCCCAGGCTTCCAGTTCTCTCAAATGCAACCTAATTATTTGTGCAGCAGAAAAATTAGCATACAAAATTCTCCTGTTTGACTTATGGAGGTGCAAAGAAACCCAAAGATCTCATCCATTTACAAGGCAAGCTCTTACAACTTCTTCAGTTGAATCATCTTCTCTGAGCAGTCTTCTCAAAAAACATAGGTTTTGAGTACAGAATTTGAACAAATGCCATAATTTATACCCTTTACTGCAAAATGATGACAATGTTCTAAAGCCCTAGAACTATTAAATAAGTAAGGAATTATTATGTTCATGATTGGTTTTTTTCAATTGTTCCTAACAACCAAAACAAGGGGTTTTGAAATTACTTTAGCAGGTGCTTGCACTACTAATGTTAGAAGTTTCACTTATTTATTCTCTTGCCTCATAAACCTAAAGAATGAAAGATTTTCAATCAGATGATCGTAAGATGCTGCTGCCACAGTAAATGTTCTTTCAAAACAAATGAATTTTCATCCTTGCTTTCCAAAATAATGAGAATTTCTAAGTGAAATAAGGCTTAACACCATCTATGTAACATTAAGAGCAGACACCAGTGACACTTTTGTTGAAGTCCTGGATGATAAAAGATCATCACCTTTTTGAAGAGCATCATCTTGATGTTCTTCAATGTATTTGTCTAAAAATCTTTCAACCACAAGCAATGCATTTGTAAAGACACAATAATGCAAAAACCAGATGCAAATACTGATTAGTACTTCATAGTAATACACAGAAGTTTAAACAGACTGAACTTCACCAACATCTTTTTCACAAGATTTTAGGATAGTTCTTCTGTTTAGGGATAATTTATGCAGCATTTTCTCATGAAAGTTTCAATTCATTTAAAGGAAAGAACTGATTAAGAATTCAGACAGAACTGCAGAATTCAGCTAATGCTCAATAGAAAAGCTTGCTTTAGATTTGGGTTAGGTTGGTTATTTCAGTCTATTCTGAAATAGCTATTTTTTGGTGATATAAAAATAGGGGGATTAGGTAGGAGTAATATTCTATAAAATATAATTTATCTGGAGGAGGGTATGACTAATATTTAGAAAAAGTATTTATAGGCCCTCTGCTCAATACTGGAGACAGGCAAACCCTAGAATAACCTGATATTGAAAACGTTACTTCATCAGCCATCAAGTCAGAGTAATCAAAAAGAAGGTATTATAGGGCAAAACAAGGTGACTTTCCCATTAAGTGCAACTTAAACAGCGAGAATCCACATACCATACAAAACCCACCCAGTACTATATTGCTTTACCATATGCTTTCAGTAAATAACACCCTAATAAAGTTTTTCTTGTATAATCATGTTTTAAGTTTATTCTTCTAGACAACATGAGAAACTAAAAATTCACACACAAGAAAAGGAAGCTTTTTAGACCATTACTGATGCGTGGCTAAGGCACTAAAAAAAAATCTTACTGGGTTTCTTGATGACATTTTGGAATGGAAGAAAATAGAGACAAAAAAAACACTGAAGAGACCTAGACACTGCTTTGAGAGGTAAGTAGGTGGTTTCTGAATTTTAAAGAAAGATTTTGACAGAAAAAAAACCCCAACAAAACAAAACAAAACTACCTTAGCTTTTTTCCTCACCCAAGTATTTGACAAATATGGACATATCTCAGAAGTCTTGATTTAATTTGGCAAAATTTTCCCATTCTGCCAACAGTGTATCCAGTTCTACATATTTTGTGTGTTCTTAGCAGTTACCACTGACGACCAGCTGAACAACATTAATTGCATCACACTAACTCTATTATGGGTGACCAGTTTATTTGGAAGCAGGTTTAATTTCATTTCTGCATCATTACTGGAGTCATCAGATGATTGTGGGGAAGACTTCCCATTTCTTTGTGATAACACACGTTTATAGAAGAACACTTCTATGTGATGGCAGAGCTCTGCATTAAACTGTTCTTTAGATAATTAAAAAAATCAGATAGAGCTGCAGGATACCTAATGTAATATTAGATATGCAAGCACAGAACATATGATTCACAGAATCATATAATCCTAGAATGATTTGGGCTGGAAAAGCGTACAGATCGTCTCGTTCTAACCCCCAAAACATCACAACATTCATTTATGGTTCAAACGGAAGGAAATATTTGTTTTCTACATATTGGATTAGAAATTCTCTGCACGTAACTGAATCTAGAACATTGATAGATTTTAGATCTGTTCCATTATGTTTAAAAGACAGCAAATACTGCAGTTCATGGGCCTGATTTTACTACTCTTAAGCAATTTCAACTTCCTAGGATAAATACAGAGCTCTTAATTATAACAGACAATTTCTTCTTAGGAAGTAAATGACACAAGAACTTTTTAACATCTATTGATGTGTGGGGGAGACTGGGCTGGTTCTCTCTTGAGGAAACTCAAATGAAGGACTATTTATAAAGTACTTGGAGTTTTGAATATAATCAAATGTAATAACAAGGTATAAGCTCCCACCCCCCCAAATTTCTTTTTTGTTGAAACCACTTTTGTAATACTGCTTTTTAATAACCCCCATAATGGCCGAATTAGAGGGACCCCAACTGAAGTCATTCATCCCACATAAAACAAACATTGCTTTTTCTTCTTAGCTTTGTTTTACAGGCTACATTACTTCCAGATGACGCTTGAGGGGCCTAGGAGTTTCAAGAGTTAGATGGTTAAACAGACAGCTGCTTTCTATTTACCATATAAATCAGGGAAAAATCAAAGAAGAATCTAAATATTGGAATTCATTTAGCTCATTATGGAGCACAAACTGAGGGGGAAAAGAAAATAATACAGAAATCTCGCCATCCAGATGCAAAGTTTAATTCTGGTTATCAAGATGAGAGAAAAACTCATCAACATTTGCAGAATTCCAGCCCTCCATGAAAGCCAGCTTTGAACAGTGGATAGATTTATTGGATTGGGAAGGAGTCAGGAGAAGTCAGCTCTGGTTGGGAACTCTCCCAGTACCACCAGGCTTTGCTACTGCAGACTTTACATATCTAACTGTATATTAAAACATGTATTTTTATACATATACATGCACACACAGAGCTCACTGCATTTGTACTTTTTACAGTTTTCCCTTTGAATTGACAACATACTTTAATTCCTGTACTAAATATCCAAAAAACCCAACAGATTTTGGACAGAGAATTAAAGGATAGTTATCTATATATTGATTAATGTATGTATTACTATGAAAAGTTCGATATTACACTACAAGGTTTCTGTCCCAAATTTCATCCATCATTTAAGTGCTGTTTAAATGACAGTGCTGTGTATTAAATAACTGAATATGCTGTCACTAAGTGGGATTATTTTTAGGATTTTTCCTAACACATTTAAGCTTCATCTGGCTGGAATTTAAAACCCAAAATTTAGGAGGTAAGTGATGATGTCTGCCAAACTACATGAATCTAATACTATACCTACATTTGATTTTTAATTTCCTCAATTTTTGCATAAAGGAAACTTTTTTTTCTTACATCAGCAAGAAAATGACATGAACTTGCCAAAAATCAAAAATCAAAATTACTCTCCTCTTCTCTACCCACTCTTTCCCTAGAAAGACTGAAGGATAATCTCTTGTTACCAGCTGTAGTTCAACAAGCAGGGGAAGCGCTCAAAAATCATAAAGAATACTATGAAATCCTTAAAAATGTATTTTTGGGGTAGATGACAGCTCCAACAACACATCTGACGTGCTACTTCACAAGAGAAGTTAGCATGTCTCTAGTTATGCTGTTAAGTACTTCTGATATGATAAATTACATTCAGCTGTAATCAAATTACCAAGAAAATAATTGATATGTTTACTTAAGTAATATGTCTTGATTTGAACTGAAAGGAGCAAAATTCTCTATTATTTTATTACCAGTTTTCTTGTTTGCTAACTACATTGAAAAATATGCTTTTATTGAATGCAAGAAAGCAAGAAAGATAAACCTAAGTGGACTCTTCCCATTTCCAACTGGATCGAAGTGTAATATTTCAAAGCAGGTCAATGCTGCTACAAAAACAATGAATACTATTATGGCTTCTGAAACTACAAGTAAACTACACAGCATGAGAATTAGTCTAACAAAGGATAGTGTCTTTGAGGCAATATTGACAGGGGGTGGTTGTCTCTGTCCTGCTGCCTTCTCCATCCTGCTCCTGAATCCCACCACAATGACAAGAGTCCACCAGAAAGGGACCTGGACACAGGTCCAGCCTCAATAAATGAAACAACTTGCTCTTTTCTTTTTTAAAAACCAGAAAAACCCCAGCAGAATAGTATCAAGGCAAACAGGGTCAATTCCTTACTCCAGATTCCATCTCTGCTGGTACATCACAGACCTGATGGCAGCAGATACTCACAGAAAGAACATCATGAAATGTGGTAGAGGTAGAACTCAGTATATTCCTACTACCATCAGTGAGTATAAGCTTATGGACTGTGTATTGGGTCAAAAACTTAACTGGATCTAAAGAGTACTACTGTTCAAACACCTAAAATTTAAGGCAATATCTTAAGCAGCACCTAGAATACTTTTATGTATGATTTAAACCTTGTATCTGGCTTCCATGCAAATTCAACTCTGGATTACAGAGTGCAGTAAGAAAATGAGTAATTTCTAAATTAAAGTGAATGAAAAAATGGTGAGAAATGCATTTTTAAAATACATATTCAGTCTGAGCAGAGTAAGAGAGCTGCTTATTAGGCAAATCTCCACCTCTCAATGAACAAACCTGCACAGAGCAGGCAATATTTGAACCACCCTTTCCTTAACTCCACCCTGGGGGACAGATGTGCTACAGGACTTCAGACATTTCAGTCCCCTCAGCTCCTACACTCCTCCTTGTTCTTACACACAACATAAACACAAGCTTTCAGAAGCAGAATATGCTGAAGTGATGAAATCTGGCCTCAACTTTTTTTAGTCAATGGCCTATGTTTCAGACCGAACTGTAACATGAGCACTTTGGAGTGAAAAAAGAAAGGACCAGAAAGCTGTGCTTAATAGTTTACCTTACTGTTTCAAGTATAAGTGTGCCTCCTACATGGCAGTAGAAGGCCATGAACTTATTTTACTCTCCCCTACACCAATGTTTCCAAGTGCTGTCTTCCCCTCTTCCATCCCTGTATCATACCAACAGTAAAAAGAGAAAAAATGCAGTGGAGTATCTAAGTCTCTTGGCTGTACTCCAGGGAGCTTTCCCAGCTCTGTCAGCTGCATTGTTCAGCTGTCTCTCTATGCAAGGGGACAGCTTTGTACAGAAAGCCTTTCCCTGGGCATTTCCTTAACTGCAATACTGTATACATCCAGCAAGTTAAAAAGAAGTCCAAAACCTATAAAGTATTTTTCAAGCATTGTATTCTTACACACCCTAAAATAGATATCTTCATATGTATGTTATCACATGCCTAGATATGCCTATGTATTTTACAGACATGTATCATGTCGCTTCCTTATTTAAGTCATTAAACTATTATGTCAAAATATCTTTTTTAGGTATTTTTATATTTAATGCTAGATTAATAGGATATGTAAAGTCTCAGGCAGGCATATTCTGGACCATCTATTAGTCCTGAAAATAGAGCAGTTGATACATTTTCATCCTCAAAAATCCTGAGCAACTAATAAATCAACTTTTCTCTCCTTCACACAGTACTGCAGTGAGGGTTCAGATGAGTACAGATCAAAGATGCTTCAGCAGTTCGAAGATATTTATTCATGTCCTCTCAAGACATCTCCCTCATCCACCCAAAGCTGAGATTTCCCAACAAGCCATGCAATTAAATACAAAATTGTTGCCTACTTGTGGGCATTGGCTAAGCAAACTGAAGGGAACTGTAAGTATCCTTGTATTCAGAACATACTAATTTGCCCCATGACTCCAGTACTCCCCCACAGGCTCACTTGTTTTCGATCATTTTTAGGCATTTTAAGATTCTGTGGATGCTAAAGCCCAGTTCTTAAAAATGCTGTTTTCAACTGTGTGATTTAAATATCCTGAATTACAAATGGCTTGAAACGCACAAGTTGACAGTAAGTCTCTTGCCTCTGCATAGCTGTGGTTTTGTTCTGCCATTTCTAAGTGTAATTCTTGTTTTTTAAAGACATTTCAGACATGACATCATTCATACAGGTTCCTGTATTTTGATGTTGGTGGTTGCTCAGCTGCCACACTCTGAGAATTCTTTGCAGATTTAGGGCTGTATGACTTGAATTTCGAAGCACCCACTACAACATTCATTTTGATACTCACATAATCAGGAAGTGGAGAGTCGTTTGAACCCAGGGAACCTCTCAAGGACTGCGTGGCTTGCTCCAGCACTTTGTTGTGTTTTTTAGATAACAGAGAAAATAGACTGGGGAGAAAAAAATTAAAATAACTTCATGATAATGTCCTGAAACAGTTAGGAAAGAAGTCTTATTATATACACAAAACTTTTAGAATGCAATGCACAAAAGTTTTATTATTTATTTATTTAACAGCTAGGTAAGTAACAACAGAGTTTGAACCAGAAATATTCTACACAACATTGATCTGAAGAACATTTTATGTTCATGATTAAATTCTTAAAAGTCAAACTGTCACAGAAGGAATGGCATACATGCAATTTTAGTTCATAAAAAGTTTGTGTTCACTAGAATGCAATTTTTAAGTACAGCACTTCATGCAATACACTATAATATACACTTAAGAATCTCATATATTATCCGTTCTAATAACCTATTACTTAGGAGAAATCTGAGTATATGACAAAAGCTTTGGGTATTTCAAGGCTGAGTTACTGCGTTTTACTAGTATAAATTATTTTCAAATTTATTTTAGCCTAAGTCAATGAAAAAAAGGATTACCTTAGCTTTATAAATACTCTGTTAGATCAGAGGTCCATACACATACAGAGAAATAAACACATTTTTCTTGCATTCTGCAAAAATGCACGGCAATGACACTCACAGAGGATATTATAACCTGATCTACAAGGAGAATGGTGGAAGCAGCAACAGTGGGCAAAGGCCATCAGCTACTGCTCAGCAGCAGCAAGGAGTCAGATACTTCTCTAAAGCCCTGGATAGCTCAAACATGGTTGTCAATTCACAGTGATAAACCCATCCCCATTTTTGGAAGAGCTTCTAACACCATCAATTCCAACCATTCTTCCAGCTCTGCCCAGGCCACCACTGACCCATGTCCCCAGGTGCCACATCCAGATGCTCCTCTCCAGGGATGTGGATTCCACCACTGCCCTGGGCAGCTGTGAAAGAACAACCACTTCCATAGAGAATTGTTCCCTAATATCCATTCTAAACCTGCTCTGGTGCAACCTGAGGCCATTTGCTCTTGTTAGGTGTCAGATGTTTTCAGGCTTTCTGCGTTTAAAAACATCATTTGGACTGCTTTACTTCTTTTTGGAGCATTACAGGACTCCTATCAGGTTTTCCTAGGAAAACTACGTGTGTTTTAAAGGGTGGAAAGGCTAGTTTGACCAACAGACACCAGGAGGGTTACAGGGGAGGCTCTGGTACAGGCTGTTCAGAGAAGATGTGGCTGCCCCTGGATCCCTGGAAGTGTCTGCTCAGGCCAGGTTGGACAACCTGGGATAGCGAAAGGTGTCCCTGCCCATGCAGGGAGTGGAACAGGATGAGCTTTAAGGTCCTTTCCAACCCAAAACATTCTGTCATGATGTGAACATGATTCACTTACAAGTGGCAAAATCCACCTCAGTATTATATTCTGTACATCCTCCATTTCTTGGAACTGGATCAGTGTTTGAAGGCATGCACTGGCAAAGGCTCTTCTGCCTCATGAAATGATGATCAGCACTGGGAGAAGTCCCCTGAATGTTTTAAACTTGCAATGATCATTCATATTATCTTTCACAGAAAGTAGGAGTGGATTCTTTGGAGGACAAGTGCTTGTCACCCCATTGCTAGTCAAGAGCCTCGGGAAAAGGCCTTTCCAACACTCCTCACAGCCAAGAGGAATTAGTTACACTAACTCATAGCTATTAGTCAATACCACTAGAACATTCCATGTTAAAAGAATGAAGCAACACAGAAATAAAGATATATTGGTAGCTTTCTGCCTCTTTCCCCCCCTCCCATATTCTGTTACTGCATTCACAGACTGAAATTTTTGTTCAGATCAATAACTGGATCTGCCAAGTGGTACTTGGTAGGACACAGCAGCACTACTTCTGCAACCACGGTTATCTTTGAAGACTCAGATTTAAGAGATACTGTCATCAGCACCATCTAGTGCTCTGGAGACAAAATAATCAGTTAAAATCAAGCTGGAGATGCTTATGGTGGGGTGCAGCAAAACCTGATTAAATCTGGTATCTGCTCCAGAAAATACAGGTAATTTCACAAAGAGGAAGAATTTGAAATAAAGAAATTTTCCAACTAGTAGATTCCTCTCCAAAATCCATAAAGCATTTTGGCTTTAAAGGAAATTTAAATATAAACAAAGAAGTGGGATAAAGATTTTGGAAACTGCATGTGTTCAATGCATGTGAAGAGGAAAATGAATATATAGTGGTACACTGCATGGAACCAGAACAGCAAAAAGTAGATTTATTTATTCCAACAGAAATGTGGAGAACTGGGAAAAAGTATAAAGGAAAATAATGGATAAATTATTTCTTTATCTATTCCTAACTTATTTTAAAAAATAATGAAATATACTATAAGTATAGTTTATGGCATAAGCAAGATATTGGTGGCTGATTTCTAGCTCCAAAGGAGCAGTGCAGAGGCTTTTGTTGTCTTTCCAATTGCAAAATTCTGCTTTCTAGCCACAAACTCATGTCCTTCACACCATGCTGGGACAATTCTTTGTTGGACCACTGCCCCTAACACAGATACCCAGGCTAAAAAAACTCAACACAATTCTTTCCTCCATTCATCTTCTACAAGGACCATCCCTTAGATAAGCACAAGGGCAGGGATATACGGCAGGATTTTTCGTACTAAATTTTTCATAATAAAAATGCATAGAACTGCAAATTCAAAGAGCTCCACAAAAGCACTACAGCTAAACACAGAAGAAAAAAAAAAATTTAGACATTGTGATTAATGAATTGATTTGGAGCTTCCTAGGAAGTACTGCTGCCTCCTGAATTGGTGCAAAACTTCAATTCCAAGTCATTCACTTATTATTATGCCTTGGTCTCTATCTCTGAAAACCACCTTGATAAATACCAGACTAATTTTTAAAGCCTCAGCACAGAGTTAGTTACAACCCTCAAAAGGCATTTGTATGAAATTTAGCTCATAAATACCTTTCATCACCACTAAATGCAGTGTTCTAAAGGAGTTGCTTGATTTTGCAGCAGTCATGTCCCCAGTGTCTGTAAGGTTTTAGGCTTGATTTTGATTTTCAGGGCATGAATAATGCAATTTTAAAAAGCAAAAATGCAAAAGGTTGTTCCCCTCTTCACAACATGGTAAAAGGTTCAGAAGTGGAAGTGAGACTGTCTCCCAAATTTCCCTCATGTGTCTTCATCACACATTTATTTTTACCCAATTAAAAGTCGAATTGGGATCTAACAGAAAAATGTACTATGTGGTCACTGAGGACAGTATGCATGGGCTGACAAGAATATGGATTTTTCTATTGGACTATTTGTCCTCTTTCATCCACTCTTCTCCATCAACTGTCAGGCAGGCTATAGAGCTCGACAGCCCTTCAAATCTCACCCATTATGGACTTTTCATAATAATAAAAAGCTATGTTCAGAACAATGAAAACATCTTGCTACCCCAACCCATCTCTCCCTCACAGAAGTACATCCAGGCCAATGCTGAGCAAGCAAAACATTAAGTTGGAATACGAGCAAGACAAGATAACAGCTGGCATGTGTTAGGAAGATTAGGAATCAGCAGCTGGCATTATCAGGAGAAATTCCTGTCTGTGAGGGTGGTGAGTCCCTGACATGGGGTGCCCAAAGAAGCTTGGACTTCTCCAGGGCCCTGGCAGTGTCCAAGGACTGGCTGAATGAGGCTTGGGGCAACCTGGTCTAGTGGAAGGTGTCCCTGACCACAAACAGGGTGATTTTTAAGGTCTTTGCAACCCACACCATTCTAAGATAATGTGATCTATTACAGATCATCAGATCTCACCAGGGATGAGCTCAGCCAAAGAAGACTCAAGGCTGAACAACAATTTCAAGGTCCTGTGGTTGTTTGTGTTTAAGGAATTAAAAACAACATTGATTTCTTACCTCTCTTTACACAGCAGTTTTTAATTTAACTCAGGGCTGAACTTAAATAAATAAAAAAATTAATACAGACTAAATAATAATGGTTGCTAATACCAGTGAATTGATTAAGTGCTATTTGCACACACAATAAAATACAAAGCAGTAATATATGCTTTCAAAACTTTAACACTTTCAAAAAGTCAATTCCACAAAGCCTAGAAAGTGGAATTCCACAAATTAGATCCCAAAAGAAAAAAAAAAGCCAAGAAGGAGACTCATTTAACAGTGCTTCAAAAAGTCTAATTTACATCAGTGTGAAACAGCTCATAAAGTACACTTCTCACATTAAAAAAAAAAAGAAGTATAAAACACAGCTTTTATAACTAAAAAATTGGAAAAAAAAAAAAAGGAATTAAAATTAGAAGTTGAAATGAAAGCCAAAGTTAGAATTTACAAAACCTTTTCTGCAAGATCTGGACAATGCCAAGGAAAGAGTACTTGATTTTAAGGAAGTAAATAGGATGCTCCAAAATAATTACATGCCTGTTTGTCCTGAGCATAATACTGGAACAGTGATTGTGAAATTCATTCCAAGGAGGATATCACCAGCACTTGTTGGTCTTCCAATGAGACAGGAAGTAAAATAAAGCACAACAGAACCCCTGTTGTAACAGCTTCTACACATCATTTATATGACTTTGTTTCACGTGAGATTTTTTTTTTTAATTAAGACAGTTAAATAACACAAAGTAACATGAGATGCATTATATGAGCTGAAGGTGAAACATCCTAATGGTCTGAAAAATATTTTTAGTCGGGCCAAAAAGGAACAAATTCTTGGCCCATATAAATACCAAAAGCTATTAAATACTTGACCAAGCTACCGAAATACTTTAAATATACAGAAATAATATATTAAGTGACATATATCCATATGCATCAACAGTCAAGAAATGCCAATGGCCTGAAGTTGTGCCAGGGAGATTCAGGTGGGATATCAGGGCAAGGTTCTTCCCCCAGAGGGTGCTGGCACTGCCCAGGCTCCCCAGGGAATGGTGACATTCCCGAGGCTGCCAGAGCAGGGCCAGGAGTTGGACTGGAGGATCCTGGTGGCTCCCTCCAGCTCAGGATATTCTGTGATTCTATGTAATACTACAGTTAAACTTTGCAAATGGCACAGTCATTACAGAAACAATAAATAAAGAGAAAAGGCATTTTAATTAATTTTTTCTTTACCTTTCAAGAAGATGGACACCATATAAACTTGCTGAGATTTAATGCAGGAACAAACAATCCAAGCTGCTCCCTAAATATGAAAGATTTCACCCTGGGAGCAGCAACTAAGTACAACCAGACAGCAAACAGCTATAATGCAAAAAAGCTGCTGAAAGAGTACCTGTCTTTGGTTTTAACAAAAATACAGCCCTTCATGACAGGAAAGACATTGAGGGACTGGAGCATGTCCAGAGAAGGGAACAGAGCTGGGGAACCAGCTGGAGCCAGGTGGGCGTTGGTCTCTTATTTCAGATAACAAGTGATAGGACAAGCAGAAATGGCTCAGGTTTTGCCAGGAGGTTTAGTTTGGATATTAAAGAAGTTTCTCCATGGAAAGGGTTGTCCAACCCTGGCACAGCTGCCCAGAGCAGTGGCGGAGTCCCCATCCCTGGAGGTGTTTAAAAGCCATGTGGATGTGGCACTTGGGGACATGGATCAGTGGTGTTCTGGGCAGTGCTGGGGCAGGGTTGGACTCAAACTTAGATGTCCTTTCCAACCAAAACAATTCTATGATTTTTATATCCAGCAAAGTTGTGCTGTGCAGCAACTGCCCCTGGCATCCTGTGTGGAAGATTTTGAAACAATTGTATGAAAATGCAAAGGCTCTAAACCAAAAAATGTACTTCTCCATGAACTGCTTTAAAAATCATTTATTCAACTTATTTGAGAAAAGATGAAAGAGTGATTTGACCAGAAACCCAAATATGCAAATGGAGAAAGGAAGATTGCTTACAGAGGATTCTACAAGATACCAGTATAAAAAAAAAAAAAGAGTTACTGAAACAGAAACTTAACTATAATTATATGGGCACAGACCTCTCTAACAAAGGAGACTGAAGCCAGGCTAGAGGTGAAATATATTCCTATTTGTACTGTCAAAGCAATGGCAGAGAAGGAAGAAAAACCTGGGAGGAAAGAAGACAATCTCAATACCTAGAGTATGAGATGAGCTTAGACTGATGCTGTGATACAAAGAAAGAGATGGAAGCATGAAAAAGAGGGGCGCAAATAGAAACAAAACTATGACATTAGCAGAGGAAAGTCAGATTGAGTTATATGACATCAAGAACGGGTAAGGATTGGATTTCTCACAATTCAAGTAACTTCTGAGCTTCTAAAGGTAAATTTTAATCTATCTGAATATCTAGAAGTTTTCTATGTGTGCTGAGTAGAGAACTACTTGAGAACTAAAGAACCTCTCCACAGAATTTACTTGAAGTTTGGAAATTAAGATGTTCTGAATTTTTTCTGCTTGCTCTCCTAGTTCAGAAGTGCGGAAAACAAACCGAACTGCACCCAAACACAAACCACTATCTGGTGATGGAACAAAACAGTTGCATGGATCAAAAAGATTGAGGATGAATGCTCTCAAACAATTCAGTTGCTCAAATAGTCATGCTGCTTTTTCTCTCTCCTCCTATATACATGCCAAATGTATTATTGTTCTCTATTTTAAAGACCAAAATATAAAGCCCCAAACACGAAAACCTCACTACACAAAAAATGCTCCTTTTAAACAAAAGGATTTTACAATGCCACAATCATATTAAAAAAAAAAAAAAGCTCTAAAAATATTTTATTTTTGAAACCTGACATCTAAAAGCTAAAACCATACCTTGATTCCTGTATATGTAAGGAACACTTCTTGGGTTTGACTTATTTTTTAAAAGGATTACAGCAAAAAAGTGTGTCCTGTGGCACAAGAACTCTAGACATGGATATGTGCCTGCACAGACGTCTCCAAGCAGACAACGTGAAATGCCCATCTGGTTGAATAAAGGTCTGTGAAGAGTAATACCAGACATCAGAACAAAACAAATGCACTGTGCTGCTCCACTTGAAATACAATAAATGCATTGTCCCATAGACCTGTATGGGGGACAGGTTGTAAGCAAGTGCCTGTCTGTGGGCGATGGAGAAGTGCTCAGTGAGCACTTAAGGAACCTAGCACTAGGAGAAATCCATTTAGTACGAATAAATGCAGAGAAAAAATCTCTAAGTCCCTTGTGCTCATGTCTACTAAAGAGCCCTTGAGGCATTCTGCATTCAAATTATCCAAGTTACAATGGCACATCAATAGAAATAAAGGGACACAATAGGCATGGAGAACTCCAAGGCCTTTGCAGGGCAATTTACTCCATAGAGGGGCACTGCTCTTATTTATTTGAGCCAACTCTAAAGAGTGGGAGACATTTAGGATCCCAGGAAACAGAATCTAACCAATTAAAATATTAAATAACAGAATAAACAGACAGTATGAACACACTTTTTATATTTCTTTCTAACCTTGTAAAGTGAAACATGATTAAATTCTGCTGAATAAAGATTTGCTATGTTTACTGTTAGGTCCATCTAGGCTTGTGGAGATGATGTGAAATCAAGAGACTCACAGTGTGAAGATGCCACAAACATCATGGATTTAAAGAATGTGGTTTGCATGGGCCACACTGATGGACAAAGAGTGTTCAAGGGATCAGGGAACGAAAAGAACAATACAGTATTCACGTGTCTGATTTTGCTGGACAGCGATCAGATCTTTTTCTCCTTTTCTTGTCCCGTTCCTTCTTAAAAATACAAGTTTGTGTCCCCTTGGAAACAGCTGTGTGCAGCAGCTGGCAGCTGTTTCAAAGCAAATGCCAAACTGTAGAACCTCTGAGTGATTTGGGTCGAAACAGATCTTAAAGCTCATCCAGTCCCACCCCTGCCATGGCAGGGACACCTTACACTGTCCCAGGCTGCTGCAAGCCCTGTCCAACCTGGCCTTGGACACTGCAGGGATCCAGGAGCAGCCACAGCTGCTCTGGGCAGCCTGTGCCAGGGCCTGCCCACCCTTCTAAATAAAGACTTTCTTCCTAATATCCAATCTGAACCTGCCCTCTGCCTGTTTAAAGCTGTCTTGGCAGTATCTGCCCCATGTAAAAAGTCATTCTCCTGAGCTGATGACTGGCATCACAAATGGTTTTAATGCAGCCTGGGTAAGAAAATAATTTCTATCCCATCTCCCTGTTAAACAGCAAAGATAAAAGGCCACTCTTTTAATTCTAAAATCCTAAACTTGATCCTAATAAATTATATACTTCAAGACATCTTCATGACAAAACGTCATTAATTTTAAAGACGTCATTAAATTTTTAATTTTTTTATCTGCTTATATATGAACAGAGATCTGTATGTCACATGCTATAAAGCCATATCAAATTCTGCCTTACAGAGGTTAGGATATTGTTATATTAAGTAGAAAAACAAGGAGTCACCATACCCTTGTAGGTATATAAGCAAAATCAGAAACAGCTTAGAACAATTAAGGGAGGCTTTGCATTAACGAACAGGATTTCCTGCTAAAATGGAGTTAGAAAGACAATGACACTAGAAACAACATGGAAGAAAGGAATTTGATGTGGCAAGACAAAAGTAAATATTTACAAAATAAGCCAAGAGTTTAATTTCCAGAGACCAGGAAATGTATTTTTTAACTGAAGGCATAAATTGCTCAGCATCTCATGGCCACTTTCCAGCCAATGTTGGGAAATGGATGCTCCTATCGCTAGAGAAGTAAAAGGAACAGAAAGAAGTAAATTCCTTCCCCTGTATCTTGGTACAGATCATTTTATTCTCCTTTTGTCCAGCATGCCAAATAGCATCCTTGTAATTCCACTTACAGGGCAGAGCCGGGCTAGGACCTAACTCTAGGTTGTATTGAAGTAGAAACTCAATAAACAGACTGTGATGAGTTCCTGCATGCAAATCCAATATAACATGATGATTTTGACTTGACAGGGCAGTGCTTTGCTGAGCACCATCTCTCTCCTGTACTTTTCAACAGAGTGGCAAGTAAGAAACTAAATTCTGAAAGGCCGAAAGCTAAAAGAGGAAAATGAGTGCAGTCCAGTATAAATGGAATATATGTTTGCAAAGCTCAGATTAAATATAAGGTTTCTTCTGATCTTAAAATCCTCAAACCTGCTTCAGGTGTCTCATGGTATGCATGTAATTTCTCTCAATGATCCCTGTGTTTGTCTCGTTACTATTTTAAAAGAAAATCAAATGGGCAGAGTCCACAATAATTCCATTTCATCTTCTTGCTCTTAATTAAGTAGGGTGTCTCATAGCTGCTGAGAGATGATATTTGCCTTGAATGAGGGACAAACTCTGTGGGGTGAGAATCAGAGGAAATTGCTGGAGAAAGCATCCTGAGCAAAACTCTCAGCCAAAACCCCAATAACAGACTCCTAACAAAGAAATAACAACACTAGAAATAACAAAGAAATAACAAGATTAGAAAGACACTAGTGTCATGCAACCTAAGGTCCAAATCCCTGTCCTTTCAACACCGTGGATTTGGCACAGCTTTGCTCAAACACACTGGCTGTGCAAGCACATTTGTATTTGTATGTATTTGGGTGCCTTCTACACTTGTAAAGAGAATTGCAATGTCCTCTGAACTCACTTTGACAGGAGACAATCTGGGAATTTAGGAGGTAACAGACTCATTCTGCAGGCAAAAGGTCACAGGGTATGTGTATTGCTAACAGCCCTCTTTCTTCTAAGATTTAAGCAGAATATGAGTCTGGAACCCTGGTTCTGTACCTAGAGCTCTCACCTCTGGCACCATCCTGTCATGCAGCCCAGTGGTCTAAGTGAGAGTTTGGCTTTTCAGTGCCCTGCCATGGTTACAATGAATTAATTGCTCATTTCCTCTGAAACTTGGAAATAATACCAGAGTCAAAGAATGTTTGCATTTGAAGGCACCTTAAAGTCCATCCCATCCCCACCCCCTGCCATGGACAGGGACACCTTACAGTGTTCCCTCCAAGCCCTGTCCAGCCTGGCCTTGGCCACTGCAGGGATGCAGGGGCAGCCCCAGCTGCTCTGGGCACCCTGTGCCAGGGCCTGCCCACCCTCCCAGCCAGCAATTCCTTGCCAATATCCCAGCTGGGCCTGCCCTCTGGCACTGGCAAGCCATTGCCTGGGTGCTGGCCCTGCAGGCCTTGTCCCCAGTCCCTGGGCAGCTCTCCTGGAGCCCCTTTAGGCCCTGCCAGGGGCTCTCAGCTCTCCCTGGAGCCTTCTCTTCTCCAGGCTTTGACTTAACTTCATAAAACTTGCGTTTCAGTGTCGAAGCAGAACAAGAAACAAACCCCTAGGAGGACCTATCATATGCTGCAGACAGAGAATACTATTTTCATCTCATGCCTTTGTCTCCTTTCCCCCTCCTTTCTTTCAGTCCCTGTCCTAAAGGTCTCTTTGACATTCTTGCTCCACAGGAAGAAGTTTACTGCTTTCCTCATGGACTGACCTCTCTGGCCAGCTGTCCTTCCTGATCACATCTTTCTCCATCCACAGTGATCCTGCTAGTGGGTATGGAAAGCCAGTAGCTGTCTCTCCTTCATAACTGCAGTTTGTTTGGTTACCCTACCGACATAAAACATCTAAACTTTTTACAAACTGGAAACATTTTTTTAGAAAGAAATAGAGAACAAATTATTTAAAAAAAAATATTTTTTAAGAAATAAAGAAAATCACTTGGACCAACCAACTTTACAATAAAGCCATTGCTAAGGAAACTACAAAAATGACCAAAAATTCAAACCTGACATAGGTGTCACAGCTAAGATGTTCTCCCAAACACAATTTTGGATGCAAGGACTCTCTTTTGCATAACAACAAGACCATTTCTAAAATTCCAGTGCCTTATAAAATAAAAAAAAAAAAACCAAAAACATATTTATATCTGTGGATAGCTTCCATAATTGTTCATAGTGGGTATCAATCTTTTTTTCCCAAATCCCTATCTATAAATAATTTGTATTTACACTGTGAACACTTGTGAACCAGTAAGAACTTTTATGAGTACCACAGGCTCTAAAAAGAACAGTTATTAAGGAAATGAGCATTTTTTGTCTTCTGGATAAAGTTAGATGGCATGTGTTCAGTGTGCCTGAGGCCACACAAAGAATAAAGTCAATGTAAAAAAACCCCAAACCAGTGAATATCCTACATTCAGAACAAAGCACAATGAAATTAAAGATTGTGTTTCACTTTTGAAACAAAGATGGTTAATTAAAATGTCTCAAAAAGCCATAATCTATTATTTCCTGAACTTTGAGTTAAATTTCAATACTGATGAAGTCAATTTTTAGCATTAAAAGTGCATAAAGCATAATATATTGAGTGTATTACCACCTCCTTCAATGGAGTACCTCCATCCATATCATGTTCGTGATTTTAGCTCAAATATCTCATTTTACTGAATTTCCAGACATAAATTACATAGTTTGAGCTGCACTACCATAAAGGCTAAGTTGGAGCTGAATTTTGACCATTCCCCCTGCACCTTCACCAGGAATTTCACACAGGATGTTCAATCTTGGTAGACAAACTGCAATTTCTAAGTCATGTGTATTCAAGCCAGTACATACAGAATTTCAATTTTCAAATTTTGCTCACACATTCCTTTCTCAATACATCACATCAGGAATGAAATACTTCAGAAGGAATAGAGAAGAGGACTTCAGGTATGGTACTTAATAACAAACTTAAAATTCACACTACAATATCTGGTATCACAATATCCACACAGGTTCAACCTCTGGCCCATGGAAACCTCATGAGGTTTAACAAGACCAAGCACTGGAGCTGTAGCTGGGTCAGGGCAGCCCCCGGGATCAATCCAGGCTGGGGATGAGCAGAGGGAGCAGCCCTGGGAGAAGGACCTGGGGGTGCTGGGGGGGGAGAGCTGGACCTGCCCCAGCCCTGAACCCCCTGCCCTGGGCTGATTCCCCAGCGTGGGCAGCAGGGGAGGGGGGATTGTGCCCCTGTGCCCCTGTGCTCAGGTGAGACCCCACCTGCAGAGCTGCCCCAGCCCTGGGCAACACCAGCACAAGGACGTGGA
The DNA here is from genome assembly GCF_971803275.1 of Cyanistes caeruleus. NCBI lineage: Eukaryota > Metazoa > Chordata > Aves > Passeriformes > Paridae > Cyanistes > Cyanistes caeruleus. Next base: position 80,264,570 of record NC_141732.1, read on the forward strand.
GCTGCTGGAGCCAGCCCAGAGGAGGCCACGCAGCTGCTGCCAGGGCTGGAGCCCCTGTGCTCTGGAGGCAGCCTGGGAGAGCTGGGGCTGCTCCCCTGCACAAGTATTCAGGCTCCAGGGAGAGCTGAGAGCCCCTGGCAGGGCCTAAAGGGGCTCCAGGAGAGCTGCCCAGGGACTGGGGACAAGGCCTGCAGGGCCAGCACCCAGGCAATGGCTTGCCAGTGCCAGAGGGCAGGCCCAGCTGGGATATTGGCAAGGAATTGCTGGCTGCGAGGGTGGGCAGGCCCTGGCACAGGGTGCCCAGAGCAGCTGGGGCTGCCCCTGCATCCCTGCAGTGCCCAAGGCCAGGCTGGACAGGGCTTGCAGCAGCCTGGGATAGTAGAAGGTGTCACTGTCCATGACATGGGATGGAAGGAGATGAGCTTCAAGGTCCCTTCCCAACCCAAATTTCTCTGGGATGACTAAGCGTATGCACCTACCTAAAACATCCTCCTCCCAGAGTGGTGTTTTCTGGAAATACTTCTCTTCTCTGAAAACAGCACTGATGTACAGACAGATATACTTTCAAAGAGATTAAATGCTTAAACATTTCCAGAAGGACATGAAGGTATACTAGTACTTGAAAAACAGAAAAATGCAATATAAATACAGGATAGTGTCAAGTAATGTAACACCAAATGATGTAACATGTCAAGTGTTTTTCAATACAAGACCAAGATTAAGTTTAATATCTATTACCAAACCCATCCTGTAACAACACAGTACTTGAAAAATAAGTATCTCAAATAAAAAGTGTTTACATCCTTCACTGTAATGTCAACATCATTCCCTTTGTTGCATTTCTGTGAATTTCTGTTCTAAGAAACAAACCTGCAAAAGGTAGCCTGTCATAAATAAACCACTTTTCAAAGGAAAATTGAAGTTAAAATTGATAGGATATTAAAGATAGGTATTTTCATCCTGAAAAATACTGCATCATTGAAAGAAAACATTTATCAAGAATATTACATTTTTTTGTAAGGGATGTTAATATCCAGCCAGAATCCAACTGCAGTGAATGTAGAACAAAACAAGGGATAATGAAGCATTTCGTAAGAGTGCAATTCAGTATGGAACAAGCTACAGTTATCTACAGTTAACTTGGCTTTATGAAGCCCCGGTCTGCCCTTGCCCAGTTCAGTGTACATACTGTGCCAACATCCTGAGAAACTGGCCCACAGCATTTTCTGAACTCCTGTTATTTAACATTTCTCTTTATTTTCTTTATTTCTCTCTTCTTGGTAGCTTCAGCCTCTCAACAACTCCCATGTCCTTTCCTATGTATGTCTGAGAAATAATACCAGGGCCTTTCACCTGCTTCATTTTCCATGTATCTTTATGATGAATAATAAAGCTGACCTCCCTAACATCACATTCCAAATTCGCAGTGTTTAATGATTTTCTCCCTCTTTCATAAGAAAAACCAAACCAAACCAACAACAACAAAACCTAAAACAAAAAGAAAAAACAAAAACAAACAAACAAACAAAAAGGGTGGGGTGGGGGAACAAGCTGTGAAGCATCACTGGAAGTATTTAAAAGATCTGTGAATGTGGAACTTTGGGACATGGGTTATTGGTGAGGGAATGGTTGGATTTGATGCTTTTAGAGGGATTTTCCAGCCTAAATTATTGCATTAAATATCGAGCAAGGACCTAGAAAGGCTAAGAGACAACTTCAGGGAACAGCATATAGGTACCAAGAATATACCATTGTCTCCAGCATGTATGAAAGCATTTAGAAATACACTACAGGCAGCTTGAAATGCTCTGAACTACTCATCATTGCAGGAAGACAACAATCTTAAAACAGATAATCTGGAAGCCTTTAAGAAAGGAAAAATATTTGGAGCACTGAATTCTCCCAGCTTTTGTCTCCATCACCAACACTGTTCCCCCAAACAAACATGTGTGGTCAAAATCACTGTAGCTCACAGCAGGAAAAGACTTGTCAGCATCCTGAAGGATCCCTGGCTTGGACAGTCTCCTCATCTTTTATAAAAATACTTTCCATATCTAGCAAAAGTCACATCTTGCCACAATCCAACCTTGACAGAGCTGAAATGCAATCCTGCTCCTCCACTCTAGTCTGCTGTCAATGTTTTTAATTTCATTCTTCAGTGAAAAAGGTGTCACAGACAATACCAATGAGATCCAGAAATCTTACAAGGGCATGAATAGCCCTTATTAAGAAAAAATCAGATTTTATTTAGGTAAAGCTTTAAAGCTATTGTTCATTACTTTTCAGTAGGAAAAACATCATTATTTCCCACATACACTGTCATCTGAAATTACCTTACCCACTATTGAACCTGTCATTCTGAAGAGAGATTATTTAATTGCCTTCATACATCCTCAAGTCTCAGGACTGGTGGGACATCTAACACAGATTTGATTTAATGATTTATTTCAGCATTCTTGCAGTTGTGCAATATTTTTCCATCTTAAAAACTAACATGATAGCTTTTAAGTCCCAGTCCTTCAAGCTGCGCAGTAATTAAATTTACATTGTCTTCAATTTATTTGGAAATTAACCTCCTTCCCACAGAGAAAGAGGTTGTGCTTTACCTCCCACTCAGTTTTATAAATCTTATTCTGCTGTGTAATTATTTCTGCCTCTATCAATCCAGAAAATCCTCCTAAATTCCAAAACACTACCCTCCCCAAAATGTACTTTTTAAAAAGACGCATTTCTGTGATGTTCCAGGTCATTCTCTGTTTTTCCCAAAGTTAAGACAACACTTCCAGGAACTGACTTCATGATGATTAAGCAAACACTAACAAATTCAATATTCTATACTGTACAAAAACCAAGTGCAACCATCACGGATTGGGATGTTAATTCCGCTCCCACTTGGGAAACAAACGCTAGGCCAGAGGATCAAATATAAACTGTATTTCAATGGGATATTCAGAAGAGACACAGTAAGAGTCTTTCTAGGCATGCACAAACATTGTTCTGAATTTCAGTTTACCCTGGTGACAGAACCACATAATCACAAAATCATTTAGGTTGGAAAAAACCTCTGAGATCATGGAGTCCAAGCTGTGCCCAATCCCCACCTTTTCACCACTCTAGAGCTCTGGGTGCCACGTCCAGGTGTTCCTTGGACAGCTCCAGGTATGGGGATTCCAACATCTCCACTCTGGGCAGTTCCAAGGCCTGGCCACCCTTTCCATGGGGAAATTGCTGCTGCTGTTCCCCTTGACCCTGCCCTGGCCCAGCCTGAGGCCGTTCCCTCTCCTCCTGTCCCTGTTCCCTGGCAGCACAGCCCGACCCCCCCAGCTGTCCCCTCCTGGCAGGGACTTGTGCAGAGCCACAAGGGCCCCCTGAGCCTCCTTTTCTCCAGGCTGAGCCCCTTTCCCAGCTCCCTCAGCCCCTCCTGGGGCTCCAGCCCCTTCCCCAGCTCCGTTCCCTGCCCTGGACACGCTCCAGCCCCTCGGTGTCTCTCCTGTGCTGAGGGGCCCAGGGCTGTCCCAGCACTGGAGGTGCCCCAGCAGCGCCGGCACAGATCACAGATGAGTTTTACCTACCCTGGTGGTGTTATCTGAAATCTTAATGCCACGCCAAAACTATCCTGGATACTGAAGTAATTTGTAAACGCAAACAACTACACAGACAGTATATAGACTCTCGAAGATAAAATCAAGATAATAATGGTATTTTGCAATTAAGCCAAATTGTAATAGAGTGATGAAGTAGAGACTAGATAAATGGACAGAGAGGTGGACAGAAACCTGGCTAAACTCAAGAGGTCAAAGAGCTACAGTCAGTACTACAAAGTCCAGCTGGAGCCCAGCCGTAAGTGGTGCACCCCATGTGTTGATTCTGGTGGAGGTCACACAGCTGCCGCCAGGGCTGGAGCCCCTGTGCTCTGGAGGCAGCCTGGGAGAGCTGGGGCTGCTCCCCTGCACAAGTATTCAGGCTCCAGGGAGAGCTGAGAGCCCCTGGCAGGGCCTAAAGGGGCTCCAGGAGAGCTGCCCAGGGACTGGGGACAAGGCCTGCAGGGCCAGCACCCAGGCAATGGCTTGCCAGTGCCAGAGGGCAGGCCCAGCTGGGATATTGGCAAGGAATTGCTGGCTGGGAGGGTGGGCAGGCCCTGGCACAGGGTGCCCAGAGCAGCTGGGGCTGCCCCTGCATCCCTGCAGTGGCCAAGGCCAGGCTGGACAGGGCTTGCAGCAGCCTGGGACACTGGAAGGTGGCCCTGCCCATGGCAGAGAGTGATACTGTATAAGCTTTAAAGATTTCTTCCAACTGTTCTCAGATGGGGGTCTCAAAACATAGAAACATCTAATAGATTATGAGATGGTGTTAGGTCATAGGTAGGACTTGATGATCTCAAAATGCCATAGGTCTTTTCCAATCTAGATGATTCTGTGATTCTGATGGGAAGGTCTAGAGATGATGAAGCCAGACACACTGGTGCCCAGAGAAAGGACAAAAGGAAATGGGTCCAAATTGAAATACAGGAAATTGCATTTAACCGTAAGAGAAAAACCACAAGTTACTCAGAGAGCTTGTGGAGTCACCATCTTTGGAGATATTAAACATCAACTGGATGTAGCCTTGGGCATACAGCTCTTGGTGACCCTGCCCTTGGACATGACAATCTCCAAAGATGTTTCCTAACCAGTCACTTTGATGATTCCCTGAAATCACTGAGCACAATCATTGAGCACAACTCAATAAACAAAACAGTGCACGGAAAACTGCCTGCTGGGAATGAATACCAAGTCAGTGTAGAAACCTTTAAAGCCACAACTGCACTACAAAGCACTCTGGGAAATATAGAAAACATACTTCAGGGTAAAATCCTGCAGTAGCAAGAAGATGGCTTGTTGATTAATTACAAGAATGCAGCATCGGAAAGATCTGGTTTCATTTATTAGGTAGGGAGTTTTTTATAATCGCTGATTTTTAATTTTTGCTGAGTGAATGTAACACTAAAAGCAAGGACTTGCATCTTTTCACACTCTGGTGAAAAGGAAAACATCTATGTTGAATTCCCTTAAAAGTCTTCTGTGAAACTGAGAGGAAATCACTGAATTTTCACCAACTACAAGTCAAAACCCCTATCACACTACTGCTGACAGGTCTTTTAGAGGTACCTTACCACATCATACCTATAAAACTAGATTTTCATCATCTATAAAATATTCTGGTAACTAACACAGAATCCAGGAAAAATGTAATACTGCACATTATGCACCTAGAAGTATTTACAGTCACCAAGTGCACAAGGCAGGAAGATTAAATGGGAACTTTAAAATCTTTCATTAGTTACATGTATTGAACCAGTTTTCAGCTAGGCCAACGCCCCAGAAAACTTTTCCAACAGAAGAAAAGCCAAATGCTAATCACTGTCCTGGAGGTTACACTGGGGCTGCAGGATTAGTCATCTTGGAAACCAGTTGTGGTTGTTCCTATTTTCCTCTCCCACTGCTTTTTCTGATCTGTGGCTGCTGCAGTGGGAGCATTCTCATCAATGTTTTCTCATAAATTCAGCTTACAAACACGAAAGAACAAAACCACTTAAGAATAGCTCACAGCTCTCACCCCCTACATCCTGCTGCAGAGTGGGGATCCAAAAACTCCTTACACAACTTAAATCAATCCTTTGGAGGATTGGAATAAAGAGCTGACTAAATCTTCCCCCCAAGCCTCTCTCTTCATTTCTTGGTCAAATAGGCTGTGGTGAGGAAGGGCGATACCAAAATGTGAGAAGACATAACAGTTGTTTTCAGATGTTCTCAATAGAAGCCGGAAATGAAAAAAAAACAGGAGTAGTTCTTAAAGTGTTATTAATTCTGCAAATCTGGAATGGTTTGGGTCACTTAGGTCAGTATGAATAAATCTGGATGCCCATTTCCAGTTTTTCAGGCGTCACACCTTCAACAAGCAGGTCAGCAATGCTCCCTATTTCCTCCATTCAGCTCCTTTCCTCCCCATCCTGTTCCAGCCACGTGTGGAGCCAGACCAGGTCTGCAGGACCCAGCAGCTCGGGGGCTCTGCCTCTGTTATAATGTGCTTATGAGCCCTCACTGGACATAAGCATTGCCTCTTTGATGGAGAATCACTGATTTAGATTCAACATCTGGGCAGCTAGGAGACTACCCAAAACTACATCATTAGGAGGACCATGAGGATGATGCCTCTAATCACTTCTGTTGTTAATCAAATATTAAAAAAAGGTTGTTTGTTTTTTGTTTTTTTTTAAATCAAAAGAAACCAAACTTTCCAAACTCATGTTATCCACAGCTGCAGTTAATTAGAAAAACAGAAACTCTCAGGTATTTTCACTAAGCAGGTCTGCCCTATGGCTCCTGCACAGAACATCTCTGCAGCACATATCACAACATCTGCTTTGAGACAATTTTAAACCCTGGGCTTAACTATATAAGGTTTATCTCCTGGATTCATCACTTTTAAACTAACATGCCAGCCCCATATCAGCAAACCACTCAGATATCCTTCTCATGCACAATATCCCACTAACCGAATTATGTTTCAAGTGAAAGCCTCCTATGAAGTTGCAAGTATGTTGTGAGATTCTCTCATTTTTAACTGCACTGTTGATTCTTGGTGCTATTGATTTAAAAATTACTGCTGAACTAAAATTTTATATATTTTATGAACTGGGACACTTTGCATCCAACCTGAAAAGCATAAAACTTTAAACCTCTTGTCCTCTACATTAACAAGATTAATTTCTTGCTGCCTTTGTTCTTCAGAGTCCTTTTTAAAATTTCCTTCATCACCACTGCTCATATACACAACTTTAATCCCTTAAGCTCATCCATCTCTTCTCCAAGAGATACCTGCAAAGATGTTTGCTGCACTGTTCTTCTCGTGAATCATTTGTTACTTAAGGTTTGCAAAGTTCTTTGAAATATTTTAGTACTGAGGGTACTGCCCAGTTCTGGGTAGACACCCAGATCTCTCCCAGGAGACCCATGTATGTGGTTTAAACATTTAGCTCTCAATGAATATCAAGATGTAGACACTCCTACTTAGATGGGAAAAAAATACATACATTCTGATGCTTCAAGCATTCTGACTGGAACATCTTAATCAAAATTATAGCTTGTGACAACTCTAGCTGCAGTCAATACTTTCTTTAATTTGACAAATTGGAAGATGTTTTGAATCAGTAACATATGTTTGTTATTTTCTAAATTAATAAATCTCTATATTTAAGCAATAATTAAATATTTTACTAAGCTGCTTTCACTAGTCAAAGTTCATGCAATGCTGTTCGGGAAATCAAAACAGATAGGAGTGCATCACCTAGATGGAAAAAGCCAAGAATACCTGCAGGGTACTCCCTCCTGCCAGTGGCAGTGACTTAAGGAAGATTCTGGAGAGGTGAACCCAGGGAAGTCAGCAGACACAACAGAGTGGATCTCAGCTGGATCTCAGCAAGGTTTTTTTAATCTAAGGATAAAACTAGGTAAGATGAGCATAAATTCTTCCTCCTTTCAGCTATAAGCTGTTTCAGTATATTCAGACTGACATGCTTTTTGTTAGCATTCTCCTGAACTCTTCAGGCAAGCTATGGCATTTTTCTCCTTTTACTCCCAAAACAATAGCTTATTTACATACTTACCAAAGAATAAGACACTCTCCCAATGCTGATTAAATGCCAGACGTTACGTAGGAACGCAAAACCCCCGGACTCTGAACATAGTGCTACAATGGAAATGTGTGAAAGTAATTTTGTTCCAGTTTCATCTCATGGGAATGTGGGCACATAAGCATCCAATTAAAAATAATTCTGACTGATCAAGATGTGTTTTAGCTTCACATGCTAATGTGGTAGAATGCGTCTAGAACATGCCTGTGATAGATTTTTGCCAGGGTGGGAGGAATAAAGATTATTATAGAGAAAGAACATCACTCTTGCAATTTTCCCTTTTTCAATTTCATTTCTTGTACATGAGAATGCAGAGTTTTGGCAACCTGTGCTGTTTTGTACTATTTGGGTCAAATCACCTGGGGAACCTGAGAAGATAAAATTTTTAATGGGAAGATTCCAAATCAAAATGCAGCCTTTTAAAGCAATCTGTAAGGCAAACAAATGAACAAAATCCTTCGTGGCAATCTGCCTGTAACTTCCAATTTTTATGCCAAACAAAGCCACTTTGATCCACTCTTCTGACACAAGCCATAGGAATTCCCTCAGTTACTTCCTCCTTCAAGTCCAATAGCTTTGGCTGGACTTGGACATATCTTTTAGGAGAACATCCAATCTCATTTAAAAATTCCAATCTAGGGAAATCCAGTGTCCTTGTTAAACTATTCCAATGACTCATGCACCATGTAAAAAAAGATGGACCAGTCTCAGCTGGGTTTGCTTTCCAGCTACTGGAGTGCATTGTACTTTTGCACAGGATCACAGAATATCCTGAGGGACGCACCAGGATCCTCCAGTCCAGCTCCTGGCCCTGCACAGACACCCCAACAATCCCACCCTGGGCACCCCTGGCAGCGCTGTCCAAAGGCTCCTGGAGCTCTGGCAGCCTCAGGGATGTCACCATTCCCTGGGGAGGCTGGGCAGTGCCAGCACCCTCTGGGGGAAGAACCTGGCCCTGATATCCAACCAGAACCTCCCCTGACATACCTTATTAAAGAGCCCCCTTAGTGAAGGATTTATTTAACCTTAATCTTCCAAATAATTTATGGAGTAAACTCATAAAAATGCCATAGAGTACTTCTGATTTCTTTCAAAGTCAACCTGGACCTTTTATCTTGTAGCATGATCTATGTGCATGGAACTCCACCAGCTTTATGAAAATATACTTTGCTTTCATCAAGCTTAGACAATTACATTTTTGTATCAGCAATCTCTCCCCTTCACTGATCACTCCTTCCCTAAAAACTAGTTTTGATACTTAATTTTAAATAGGGCAGGACTCAGCAAATCAATGCAGGGGTTTCCACTAGACATGAACCCACTTGATAAACATCCAGTTAAACTATATTTGATACCTATAAGCAAGGCAGTTCTTCACCCAATGAACACCCACAGCACTGATTTTGTATCTCACTGGTTTCTTGATCATTATGCTGTGCAATACAAAGATAAATAATCTGTAATAGAATTATTTATAAACAATTCTGCTCTGCCAAGTCACTCAATGTTGAATGTAAAGTGATCATTCCATAATAAACAACTCCAAGCCTTCAATAAAATTATGAGCAGCTGACTAAAAGTCACAATCACAAAGCAATAAAATACTAAATTATATTCATTCAACAGACCTCTGACTTTCTCCCTCCACCTATTTTCCCCCCAAAGAAAAATTATTAAATGAGCTAGATTTTGGGGAACTGATCCATTCTAATGCAGCAGCCAAAAAAGCACCTCATCTCCTTAGGTGTGCATCTCCAGCTCAGAAACTGAGCCCCACAAACTATCTTGCACGGAAGCCCAGAGAACAGAGTTTCCACAGAAATTTACAGGCCACTCTAGAGAAATCTCAGCATATGGGTATTAACAAACCAGTCTGAATCCTTGAAAAAATATTAATGCAGTTTGTCTTTTTTCCCCTTTGTCAATTTTCACTTGTTCTTGCTTCTATTTATTTAAGTGACTTAATTAAATTCTGTCAGCTGTTCCATGGTCTGCCCAAGACTGAAGTTTAAAATACACCATAACCGCTGAACTCAATGACTACTGGTTGACTATTACAGCAACTCACAGCACTGGGCAGGCATTGAAAATAAAACATAAAACTGTGCACATTAAACCCAGTAGGAAAAAGACCACCTTTGAGACTTCAGGTTTAACACTGATAATGGCAACAGTTAGAATTTGTCAGTGGCACAGCATTAAGATGAAAAAAAAATTGTTCACTCACAAAAATGTACCATTTCCAACTCTGACATTAAAGGATGGAGAAATTATTCCATGTACTGCAATAACAAGAAAAATTTCCCAGCCCACCCATAATGATGCTCTCTGGTAATGCAATGACACAGCATCCCCGAATGGTACCAACCCGGTTCCCATCAGCTTGGCAGGATGCTGAGCAGAGATCACTGAATGGTGATTGGAGGAAACAGAAAGGAAAAAGAGAAGGAAAAAGTTCATTGATCAAATACCAGCTTTGGAAGCCAAGTACAGAGTCTTATTTAAATATCCAGCAGAAAAAGAATGTTTTTACTCAGTACTGTCAAAAAAACCCTCCAAGTTTGTTTTTTTTTTTTTTAAAGTGCTTAAATCTACCAATTTTTTACGTGTATTGGAGAAATAATTTTTTCTTTAGGGAAAAATATTTTAAACGATACTATCTACCATTCCAAAAATAGTTTGCTCTAGTGATAAATGAAGTAAAGCTGGTTCTTGCCTGTGACAGATCCAGATTCTGCCATCTTCATTATTCTGCTTTTAATCCTATGACAAATGTGGGGCCATCTATATAAGCTCTGACAGGTTAAGCTCACAGTGAAGTAATGACCAATGTCTGTCCTATCCCTGGAAATGTTCCAGGCCAGGTTGGATGGGGCTTGGATCAAAGTGGGATAGTGGATGGTGTCCCTGGTCCCTGGAAGGAGGTGGAATGGGATAAGCTTTTGGGTCCCTTCCAACCCTAGCATTTAATGACACTGAGCAAAGCTGATGTATTAACTGTTTTACTTGCACTAACTTATGTTGAGTTTTTCACACTAACTGCCTAAAAGCTCAATGGCAACAAATACTCAGGATTATTAAGAGAAAAAGAACCCACATCTGTCAATCCTTGAAAGAATATGAATTGCCACTCTTCTATACATAGCATTAATCCATGCATAAGCTATCTAAGGTTCAATAATATGTTTGCCTCATGTTTTTTCACACCTTCCCTTTGACCCAAGTCAAAGAAAATATATCAGAGTTGCAAATATTTAAGCTGTTTTTGAGGATGATACCTAGACACCTTTCCTGCATTGTCAGATCAGTAACCCATACCAGGACACAGGACTGGGCTCCAGGCCCTATGCCCCAGCACAGCTCACACTCTGAGGACAAAGGAACTGGAAACTGGATAATAAACTCAAGTTGGCTTTAAGCAGCACTTCAGCTTCAGGTTGCAGCACGAGAACCATTTCTAGTAAATTAGCAGCATTTCTCAAAGCTAACCTCCAAAGCTAAGATGACACATTCTTAAATGAATATAACTGCATGACTCCGTTGACTCTGATGGCATGGGAGAAGGATGGCTGAGAAGCTCCTTCTCCATACACTTCAGACAATGTGCCAGAAAGGGATCATTATAATCTCATGAGATACATTTTGCTGTTTAAACAAACCTAGCATTAAGTAATAGAAGATAAGCAAAATGGGTAAACTGAATGTCAATTTGATATCGTAATTCTTGGTCTTCTTTATCTAGGAAAAAAAAAAATCCTAATTTAAATTAATCCATAATAAATTTCATCTCTGCAACTTTAGGACATATTTACCTAATTTAGAAGGCTCAGCAAAACTGTATTTCCTGCTTTCATGCAGAGTGTCAAGCCCGCTGTGAACATAAACCTGTCCGTAATTTGTTCAGCATCCCAGAACTAATCATTGCTTGTTAGCTGCCTCTTTCCTAGTACATGCACTAAGGCAGTCTGCCTTCAAGAGCAATTTTCCAGAGCTTTCCTACAACCCAAAGAGGTTTAAAACAAAACGGGAACACACACAAGCATCAAAACATCACACGATGAATATGAAATGCAAAAGGAAACAGTAAGAGTGGCAAACATATCTTGCATCACAAAGCACAGTTGCTGCAATAAAAAATACATAGCAAAGTCACAACAGAATTATTAGACATTAGGAATTTCACACTGCAAACCCAGGCTCAATATTTATGCTATGCTAATGCTAGTGCATAATAAAATGGGTATTGCACCCACTGTGCTTCCAGAATTTGCAAGAGACTGAAAGCAGCACTGGCACTAAATCCCAGTGAAAGCTGCCTGGAAAACTGGTGCTGTGGACTCGCTCCCTGTGGGATATCAAAATCTGTGCTATTTTGCATTCCCACCTCCATGCTTTAACCAGTGTTGGCTGTCCAGTAAGTGTGGGGTGTGGAGTGCCTGTGTGACACGTCACCACCAAGTTCTTAGAAACATCCATGGCACACTGAAAACCTTAGAAACAAAGAATGGTTTGAGATGGAAGGGACCTGAAGAGCCATGTATTACCACACACATGCCATGTTAGGGACACTTTCCCCTGTCCCAGGCTGCTGCAAGCCCTGTCCAGCCTGGCCTTGGACACTGCAGGGATGCAGGGGCAGCCCCAGCTGCTCTGGGCACCCTGTGCCAGGGCCTGCCCACCCTCCCAGCCAGCAATTCCTTGCCAATATCCCAGCTGGGCCTGCCCTCTGGCACTGGCAAGCCATTGCCTGGGTGCTGGCCCTGCAGGCCTTGTCCCCAGTCCCTGGGCAGCTCTCCTGGAGCCCCTTTAGGCCCTGCCAGGGGCTCTCAGCTCTCCCTGGAGCCTGAATACTTGTGCAGGGGAGCAGCCCCAGCTCTCCCAGGCTGCCTCCAGAGCACAGGGGCTCCAGCCCTGGCAGCAGCTGCGTGGCCTCCTCTGGGCTGGCTCCAGCAGCTCCACAGCCTTGTGCTGGTGTTGCCCAGGGCTGGGGCAGCTCTGCAGGTGGGGTCTCACCTGAGCACAGGGGCACAGGGGCACAATCCCCCCTCCCTTGCTGCCCACAGTGCTTTTGAACATGTTTAATCTAAACATTAATATATTTGCACATAAAATCTAGCAAAATAGTAATGAAAACTGTAATTCTTTGGTAAGTACAAAGACAGGCAGCACCATCTGTGGGTATCAGAGCATCATTAGAGACCTGCTGCTCAGGGCTAAATTTTATATTCTTTGCCAAGAATACTGGATGGGGGTGGTGATTTATACATCACCATAACTAATTATCCTCTGCCTTTAGTAATTTATAAATTCCATCTCTTCTGTAAACAGACTGATCACTGTAGTATTTAATACAGGATGGATGCATAGATTCACAGAAAAAACTTTTGGCACCTCAATTACGCTGTTGTATTTGATTCTACTTACAGACTTAGGCCAATTTCCTGAAGGTACCACTTCTCTAATCTTCCAATATTAAAACAACAGTAGAGAATGAGCCATGAAAAACTACTGCTTCTCAATTTTTACAACAGCAATTTCTATTTCAAATCTTCTGTTCTCCTCCTGTCTCTGAGTAAGATAACCTGCAATGAAAATCTGAGATTTTACAATCTCCCAGACTGATGTACTGTAATATATCTCAACTGATGCATAAGCCCCATTTCAGAAAGTGGTAACAGTAAAAAATTTCTCCCTCAGTTTTGGTACAGGGAATAACTGGATGAATGTTTTTCTCTAAAACTTCACAAGCTTTGTTACATGAAAACACAGTGTTATCAGTGCTTATTTTCATTCACAGAACACCTGAAAGATGCAACGGAGAAGCACTCAGTCTTCCAAGGATCATTTTGTCAGCTTAATGTGTAGTGCTGCTGCTGTACAGAATTACCAAAATTTCATAGAAACAAGCTGGGAGAATTACACTATTTCTTTTACATTTTCAGGATATCATTCCTACATATAAAACATTACATCTTAAAAAAGCTTGTAGTGTAGACTGCACTTACTATTATTATTCATTTTTAAATAAGCCTTTGAAATCTCAGGCTTTTTGACTACTTTAATACCATATCCCTGTTCCAAATTAATCTGGAGAATGCCCCTGGGACAGCTAGATTTTCATCTCCTGTTGAGATCTTCAGAGTAATTCTCCATCATTATATACTACTATAAATTTTTTCTTTTGTACAAAAAGAGCTATTTCAGCTTGCATGCCGTATTTTCTTCCCCTGACAATCAAGCTGGTTTTACTTATGTTTACTGTGTGGTCTCTTGCTATTGTATGCTGGCTTAGCTGGGAAGCTGCATTTCCACCCTGGATGCTTTCCATGTTCTGATCAGTTTTGTCACGCAATTTTTTCCTTGTTTTCCCAAAGCTTCTAGGATCTAGGTTAATATATTTAATTATCCACAGCATCAACAATGAAATAGTAAAACTTAAATTTTTACTTGGAGTAAACAGCTAAGAGAAATCCTTTGGGTATGGCAAGTAGGACTGACTTTAAATTCTGTCTTTTTATAGTTTCTGTAAAGCATCTATAATTCTCTACCACAAACAAGAATTTCGGGCTGATGGAACTTCATCATTCTTATTCTGTATAATTAAAAGTGATCAGGCATACAAAAAAAAGAGAGATCTTTCTTAATTGTCCCAAGTAACAACCAACAGAAGAGGAAATTGACTCAACTTGTATCAGGGGTGGTTTAGGTTGGGTATCACGAAAAATTTCTTAACCCTGAGGGTGGTCAGGCATTGTCACCGCTGCCAAGGGCAGTGATGGAGTCCCCAGCCCTGGAGGGATTTAGAAGCCGTGTGGATGTGGCACTTGGGGACATGGATCAGTGGTGGCCTGAGCAGTGCTGGAAAATGGCTGGACTCAATGGTCTTGGAGGGCTTTTCCAGCACAAACAATCCTGTGATTAACTGCCATGAAAACTCCCTGAACTTGAGGGAAAAGCTCTATAATTCCTATTCTTGAAAAGCAAATTATATAGACAACATCACAAATAAAACAATGATTGTCAAGGAAGTATTAGATACTTGCGTGTAAGAGAACTTAAATCTCTGCACAATTCCAAACAAACTATGCAACTGCAGTGGAAGTTTTGTGAATCATGGCTCATGTTCTTATGTCAAGGCTTTGGAAATGGATTAAAATACTGTAACATAAAAGCATTTAAAGCTTCCAAAGGCCAAAGAATTTGTATTCTAAATTTAAAAAGATAAAGATACATCCAAATCATTACTGGACTCCCATTTCTAACAGACTTTTTAGAATATACATCAAGGATGCCATAAAGACACAAACCATCCCCTTAGAAATTAAAATTATTCATCGGTTAACTGAAAACATGCACAGATCAGTCACAGGGCATGCAGCATGCAGTAAATGGAGAGCAGAGGTTAATAACCTGGAAGCATAGGATCTGAGAATGTGAGAACAAGTTAAAGACAAGAGTTCCTCTCCATTGTCACTGAGGGTCGAGAAGCAATGCTGCAGCGTAGAGCAGTGGGAGTGGGGGAAATACAGTTTGTCCAAGACATACACATATCTCCGCAAGTGGCGGCAGGTATAACTGAAAGACAAGGGTAGAGGGAGACAAAACAGAAAAAAGAGGTGTTTTCCTTTAAGAAAGCTAAGTCATGGTTTAACATCCCTGGCTTTTGTGCCAAGAGTGAAAGGAAGATGCCAAGAAAGCAACGGAGCGGTATGACATAAAAACAGTTTCAAGAAGTAGAGGGATCTGTTTGCCACTGTGCCCACACGCTGCTTCTGTCGTTGCTGCACGGGGAATTTGCCAAGTCTCACGCATTAGACACAAGAATTTGGGCTTCTTTTGGGTGTGTGTGTGTGTATGTGTGTGTGTATGTGTGTGTGATTTATCTCCCTCCTCCCTCCCTAAAGTTATAAATGCAGGAGACTGGCCCCTGGTTTACAAAGGTTAACTTTAAAAAAACCTAAGAATTTTCACAAAATTTAACCGCCTTTCATGACAGCTGACTTAAAGAGAAAAAAATTACATAGAATTATTGCCCAGTGTGAACTGCTCCTGCAGCCTGAGATTTCAGTGATAGAGCATTCCTGTGTTTAATTATACTTGCTCAAATGTGACACTTAATCATAACAGAGTTACTCAATTAAGACCTGGCCAGCTTTTCCACGAAGAACTACAATCACTTCTATGAAGTAACTATAGAGCAAGCAATAAAACATTTAAAATTGATATTAAGCAACCCTGAATGCACCTGAGTAAGAGATATAATGCCTTTGCCTATGCACAGGATATCCTCCCACTCATAATGAAAGGGAAAATAAATTCATTAGCGTAGTTCACCTGCAACAAACTGCATCACTGGAAAACTGAGGCACATAGAAAATATACCAAACACCTTTTATTATAGGGTTTGCATAGAAAATACTTCACTGCATAATGGTGCACAGCCCAGGGTGTGCCAAGTATGATGTGATGTGATGATATAACTCAGTGATCTGACAGCTGGACTTGGTAATCCTGGAGATCTTTTCCAACCTTAATGATTCTATGATTCTGAGTTGTCCAGAAAGTGCTCTACCCAGCCTAATATACTGTGAGATAAAAAAATCACCTCATGATGGTCCTACCAGACTCTCCTGTCCTCATCTGCAGCCAGGGGACATGGCTTTCTCCAGGACAGACATATGGAGACCCATGGAGTGCTAAACTGGGAAAGTTTCCCATGGAGATTTATGAAATCAAGTCTCTTTTGCTGACTTTGGCAAGAATCAACAACACCTGAACTCTAGGCTCCAGCATTCTCATCAAATCAAAAAACCCCATTGTTTCATGGTTTCATACATGGAAAATTGGCCCAGGGGTTGTACACCCAACCATGTGCATTTCACAGGCTAGCATCTCTCCATCCCTACCTGACATAGTCACATGTGGCTGACACACTCTTTACTGAGACAAAATCATTTGTGTATCTCAGGCAAAAAACAGGACAATAAAGAGTGCCACCAAAAGCTAATCAGCACATTCAGTGGGACTCTAAGCCAAAGACTGTATCAAAATCAACACCACCCTCTGCTTTGCTTTAAACAACACTCATTACTGGGTTAAATCAGTCCTACCTTTGCTCTGGAAGTTGAAGAACACAAAATCCCTTTTTGGGACTTCATTTGCAGATATGATAATTTTCAGTAGCTGAAGCAGCTTCAAGGACGCAATTTCCTAAGCTTTCATGCCTTTTCTGCTTTCCTGACCATAGCATGTTGTGAGAAAGGCAGGCTATTCTATTCACTCCGTAGGCCACAAAAAGAGAAGATAAAGGATTTACAGGGTCCCATACTAAAGGAAACCCTCAACCCACAAGCCTGCCCTTCCAGCTTCCTTCCAGGACCCAGAGAGGCCACATATTTTTTCCAAAACCAGAACAAAGAGTGTAATTTAGAATGATGATCCTTTGAAGATTTAAATGGTTCTAAGTCCACTGTTACCATTTACTATATTTAACCAGGCCTCTTACTAGAAAACTCCTTTCAGCCATTCTATCTTGTTAGATTTATCAAGAAATTTAATGAATCTTCCATTACAGAATTCCAGGATGGTTTCAGTTGAAAGGGACATTGAAGCTCATCCCAATCCACCCCCTGCCATGGCAGGGACACCTTCCATTAGAGCGGGGGGTCCAAGCCCTGTCCAGCCTGGCCTTGGACACTGCAGGGATGCAGGGGCAGCCCCAGCTGCTCTGGGCACCCTGTGCCAGGGCCTGCCCACCCTCCCAGCCAGCAATTCCTTGCCAATATCCCAGCTGGGCCTGCCCTCTGGCACTGGCAAGCCATTGCCTGGGTGCTGGCCCTGCAGGCCTTGTCCCCAGTCCCTGGGCAGCTCTCCTGGAGCCCCTTTAGGCCCTGCCAGGGGCTCTCAGCTCTCCCTGGAGCCTGAATACTTGTGCAGGGGAGCAGCCCCAGCTCTCCCAGGCTGCCTCCACAAGCAAAATGACAGCAACTGCCTTTGAGCCCTGTCAACATTCTCCATAGATGGGAAGCACAAGACTTGATCCTGTACTCACCATCCCCATATTTGGCCTGAACTGACCAACTGGGTGAGGCCACAGCATGTGGTGGAAGAGGAGAAGTTTCCCCAAAACATTGCCCAGAGATTCTGGAGACACAGTGTGACACAGTGCCAGCAGCACTCCCCTCCATGGTCATTCCTATTTTCAAAGTTGAACTTGTCCACCGAGAAGTCTGATGTTAAACCCAAACCAAGAACAATGCAATCTTCTAACTCCATGGCTGTTCATAGCCACTTTGACCAGCAGAACTCACATCATAATGAAGACTAAGCACTTCTGTTATTAAATCCTCTAATGTAAAACAGAATAAAATCAAGGCTTGAGAGCAGATTTCCTTTAAGACCATGTACATTAAGAAACATTAATATCAATTTTCACTGACTACTTGTGAGTTTGAAATAAGCTTATTTGATACACCAGAAATGAGGCTTCTAGCTTATCTACTTCTACATTTTACTGACATTTTTGCTTTCTGCATGTTGTATGGGGCACATTTCTTTTATTTCATAGCAAAAGGTGAGTTTCAACAACAATGTAGTACTCACATTTTTGAAAAAGCACTACTGCAAAAAATAAAGACAATCTGATTAATGGTGTGTGTTTGGTATTCAGGTATCCTGTTTACCTGGAGGACAAAACTGTAGCTTACACTGTACTAAAATCCCACTTCAAAAGACCATAGTCCCCTCATAAATAAATAATAAAAAGCCATCTGATCACATTATGAATTCTGATACAACAACATGACAGTGTCCATTTCTAAAAGCTAAAAGATAGAGTGCCTTGTTACAAAATTCTGTCAGGAAATTAGGGTGGACTTGAGTTATCCCAATCAAAAAAAAGTAACTATTCATACATAACAGTAAGCTATCACTCTCTTTATGGTAATGAAAATAATAAAACTCCTCTCTTCTCACTACACAAAAATACACAGCGTCATTCAAGAGAAGTTTAAATTTATGAAAAAAATTCCACATGTTCTGTTAAAACTTCAAGTTATTAATGTTCTTTGTCTTTAACAGCCATGAAAGCCACAGAATCCAAAACTTTCAGATCCAAAGCAACAGAGGTCAGCATCAGTATTTTGGAGACTAAAGTGCCAGGATCCGTTCTGTCTGGTAGTTCCCCATATCTCTCATACTGGATCAGCTCAGACCTGTGATTACAGAATATCAGCTGGATGGAAATGTGAACATGGAAACCCAATAACATCCTTAGGATAAGAGATGATGCTCAAAACTGACAGGTATCATGACAAAGCACCAAATTCAGTCTTGTAGCATTTATAAGGCTCCAAGGATTTAATTCCATAGGTATTTTTACAGGTTTCTTGTTTGTTTTTCACTTTCTCTACTAAACACTGAGGGTGGAGAATTAAAAGATAAAATTTGAACAAAACACCAAAACCACCAGAAAAAAATGCTCACTTGCTTACCATCTATAATGTGGATTTTGGAATAAAAATATACCAAAAAGTAATTCAATACTGTAAGAGACAGCACAGAGAACCTGACATCTGTGAAGAAGCCTGTAAACTACCTGCCACCCGAGAATTTTTTCTACTCATGTTTCTGGCACCCATTAGTGACTCCTTCCCTGATCCTGGCACTGTCTAATCTTGCCCAGCAGCTGGTATAAATTGAGAGGGCAGGGAGGAAGATGCAGTATTGACTTGGCAAATGAAAAAGAGAGAAAAGGAAAAAAAAAGAAAAGGAAAAAAACCCCAAACAAACCTCATCAGTCATCCATACCAACCTTCTAGAACAATTTTAAAAAAAAAATTGAATTTGGTCAAAGGGATAATTGGTCCTGCTTTTAACTGTCCCCAAATTCTGAGCTGTCCTTTCCTCTCCCACCCTGCAAGGGCAGCCTGTTCTCATGAAGGGGTGAATGCCTTCAACTGACTGCTGTGAGAATACTCTCAGCCATTTATCCCAATCCTCCATAATTCTGGAGCTCTGGTCCTCTGCCTGAGAACTTTTTAAATTGTCTGAACCAGAAGTAGTTAAAATGAAGGCTGAGACCCTCCACTGTACTCACTGCTCACTGCCTGACACCCAGGCGCATGTAGGGGAAACAAGTAATTTCTACACATATATAAAAATTAACCCAGGATATCTACATTTATTTGTAATTAAATGCAGATTTGATAAATGCAAAGAAAAGTTTTCTTTCCTTTTTCTTATCCCAACCAGAAAAGGTATTCTGATGACAGCAGTTAAACAAGGGCATGAAAGATAACACTTTAAGATCTACGGGAGTTTGATGTGGAGAGCCAGAGGGAGGGTGGAGGCTTCCATGTGAAGAGAATATTTTCAGTAGGAAGGGACCTACTACAATTTTCTAGTCCAACTGCCTGGCCAATTCAGAGATGACCAAGTTAAAGCATGCTAAAGCACTGGCACAGGGTACCCAGAGAAACTGTGACTGCCCCTGGATGCCTGGAAATGTCCAAGGCCAGGATCAATGGGGCTTGGATCAACGTGGGATAGTGGAAAGTGTCCCTGCCCATGGCAGGGGGTTGAAATGATGTAAGACCAAAGGTCTCTGCCAACCCAAACCATTCTGGGATTCCATGATGGACCACCTCTCTAGAAAGGTTATTCCAGGGTTTGACCACCCACTCAGTAAAGAAATGCTTCCTCCTAATGTCCAGTCTGAACCTCCCCTGGGCAGTTTTGAACCATTCCCACACATCCTATCACTAGATTCCAGGGAGAAGTGGTGACTCCCTTCCTCAGGAAGCTGCTGCAGGGAGCAATGAGGTTGTGCCTCAGCCTCCTCCCCTCTAAACTAGGCCAGCCCAGACTCTTCAGCTGCTCCTCAAAGGACATTCATTCCAGCCTTTTTACCAGCTTTGTTGCCTTCTCTGGACAAACCCAAGGACCTTCATGTCCTTCTCAGATGCTGTGTCCAGAACTGCACACAGTGCCTGAAATGACACTGCAACAACACTGAGCAAAGTGAGACAATCCCCCATCCTCAACCAATTGGTTTTGCTGTGATTGATGCAAGCCAGGATGCAGTTTTCCCTCTGGGAAAGCCACGGCACAGAAGGCTGTCACAGCTTCCTGCAGTTCTAGTTATCTAGTTATCTGGAAGCCCTCCAAGCACCTTGTGTGAAACCAACAGATAATCAAAACCAACAAACAAGTAAGACTTTGCTAAATATTCTTCCAAAGTTTCTCTGAAGATTTCAACATCCTAATTGGCCACTGTAATTATTTTGGTTTAGGTGATCAACATCACTTCCAATATTTAACTCAAACTCCACGTTAATTCAAGAAGTGTACGTAAGGCTACAGCCACAGACTAAACACCTAGCAAAAGTAAGAGTTTGAAAGTAAGGACTGCAGAAATTCATTATATGTTTACATTCAGTTTTCATCCAAAATTTAAGACTTGAACAAGACAACAGCACTAAGCAAAACATGCAAAGCCACTTACATCCCTGTTTGTTTAAACTAGAAAGCTGATATTTTCCCTAGTAAAATCAAATGTTATTTTAAAATAAATATATCAAAGACAAAAATGTAAACATCACCAGGCCAACACCTTTACAACACAGAAAGGAAGCAAACTGGGCTGGGTATAGAAAAGTGGTATAAAACCAGTGTTCACTAACCCCTCTACAAATGCAACCTAGGCTGAAATAGCATATACAGGATTCAAAAGAAAAATTCACAGTGTTAATGTTTAAGTAATTGTAATTCATAATCTTCCACTTGGCACATGCCAGATTTTATGAGAGCTATAAATCTTTAACGTTATTGAGAAAAAGAAAGGTCTTGAAGACATACATGCCATGTGTATTAGCTCAGACAAACTAGATTAATCTGCAGCAATAAAAAAAGCCAATTCTACTAAGCCTGATTAAATATTTAGGTCATATTGTTTCTGCACCAGAATTTGAAAAATGCACAGCAAGTAACATCTTTCCCTGAGCCTGAAGACTTAATCACTGTATTTTCAAAAGGCAGTTATGCTACAACACAACTCTACAGAAAAGCCAACACGAAAATCTTTAAGAGAAAAATAAATGAAAGTATAAGCTAATTAAATGAGTACATGTTAGTCAACACACCAAACTACCTCTGTACACGTGGGCAGAACGTCACGACACGCAGTGAACATTTTAATACTACTCATGTTTGATAACTTGTGTTCTAGCAAGTCCTATTAGTCATTACTCCTCTGTTCCCAAAGACAAACCCAACCAAAATACATTCTGTACTCAAACACAAAATATATGGTAACAACAACTTATTAAATCATCCACTCCATAAGAATGGATTTCTATTCTGCCTGAAATATCACCAATTAATGTTATTTCATAAGGCATAAAGAGCTGAAAGGCAAATAATTTCTCTGCCAATCTCAAGGCCAGGTTGGACAAAGCTTTGAGCAAACTGCTCTAGTGGAAGGTGCCCCTAACCATGGCAGGAGGGTTGGAATGAGGTGATTTTTTAGGATCCCTTCCTACTATGGGCTAGGATTCTGCAATTCTTGCAACAGTAAAACACATCATACACATCATGCAAAAATAGAATTTTGGAGGGAATTTTAAATTCGGTTTAGTACACTGCCACTGATGACACACCGCAGAAGTCTATGTATTTGTTTTTCAGTATCACAAACATTTGAGAGACTGACATGCCCATGCTCATGGAAAGAAGTTCTGGGCTTCTTTGGGGTGAGCTTCTGCCACTGTGGTCTTAGCATAGTTTAACTGCTTTTAAAATGCCTCATTTTTCATAGAGTTTAAGTATTTTTTAAATTATTATTCTTACATTAGAGTAATAATTAAGATGACAGAGACCTTAGGAGGTCTCTAGTCCAACCTTCTATTCAAAGCAGGGTTAAAACTGTATCACACCTGTGCACAGGTTTATCTGGTTGAGTCTCTGAAGCCTCTAGGGAGAGAGACTCTACAACTTCCCTGGGCTTACCAATTCTGCCATGGCCATGAAAAATCTCATTCTTCCCTCAGCCGGGAACCTCCTGACCCTTCTCACTCATCTTCCTGCCATACCCTTCTGTATAAAGAGCCTGGATTCATCTCCTCAGCAGCCTTCTCATACACATGGGAATGCTGTTCACCATTTCTGTGAACCTCCTGCTGTAGCCTTGCCCCAAAGCCTTCTCTCCTCCATGCTAAACAAGCTGTGTCCTTGGCCCACCTTCCCACACCAGCTCCCAGCCATCGTGTGGCCCACCACAGAACTCCCTCCAGTCTGGCAACCCCTCTGCTATGTCTTCAGGCCCAAAACCTGGATGCAGTTTTCCAGATGTGATCCAACACAGTGGTCTTGCATGGGGACATATGCATGGCATTCTTGGATGTGTTTTACCAGGTCCTGCGGACATGAATATGGCAGTCCTCAAGTAATCCTGACTTGATCTTTCCACTGCTGGCACTTTGCTTCCTCCCTGATCCCCACCTAATGTCCTCTTCTAAGTAACATTCTCACAGATTTCTAAAAATACTTCATTCCTGCAGGCCTTCTTTTCAGATACAAGTATCCCTAAATTTATATCTTACTACATAAAGTGATGACAGGATTTTAAATTACATTACTGCAAAACAGCAGTTTGGCGGCGAGAGGTCACCATGGGGTTAAAGGTGCCGTAACAACACAGAAAAGGATGAAAATTATTTAAATGCTTAAGAAGCAATTATTTGTGATAATGTGTCACAGATGTAAGTTCCCATGCCCTGAAGCAACCCTCTGTCACAGTACTGGCCAAATGTACACGACAAGCTTATGAGAGGAGTATAATCTTTATGCATGAAAGTATTTATAGTGAAGGAGGGCAAGGAAATGAAAGCCAAACAAGTTCTGGAGATGTCTGATAGACTGAAAACAAAATGAGAAATATATGAGATTCTTCTACAGAAAGGCCAAATTACTTCTGTACAGATGAAGTTCTATCAGAGAGAACAAAAGGATTTATATATTAAAAGCAGACAGAAATAACTGAAGACCCATAACAAAAAAGATATAAAAGAGCTCGGAGGAAGTGTCTATTCAGTTCTGATGTTTCAGACAAAGAAGAAGGCTTTAATCACCAGATGCACTGGTTACTTGGAAGGCACATATCCCCAGCAGCTTAAAAGATGCTACTATGGGAATGTTGTTTTGGAAACCTCCTGTGCTTTTATCCTTTGGCTAGACACTTGTGATAATTCGCAGACTCTGCACAGGATTACAGGGATGCTACAACACCCTCATTAACACAGGCATTTGCATCTCTGTCTGCCTGAACCTGGAAAATCCTGCATCGGGACACAGTGCCAAGAGAGGGCCCGGCACATGAGGGCAGCAGTGTCTCATCCCCACTGCCCCACCCACCTACCATGTATCCATCCATCCATCATCCATCCATCCATCCATCCATCCATCCATCCATCATCCATCCATCCATCCATCCATCATCCATCCATCATCCATCCATCATCCATCCATCCATCCATCCATCCATCCATCCATCCATCCATCATCCATCCATCCATGCATCCATCCATCATCCATCCATCATCCATCCATCATCCATCCATCCATCCATCCATCCATCCATCCATCCATCCATCCATCATCCATCCATCATCCATCCATCCATCATCCATCCCTCCCTCCCTCCCTCCATCCATCCATCATCCGTCCATCCGTCCATCTGTCCATCCATGTCCCTGCTAACTGGGGTATTTGGAGGCAGATCCCAGCACACAACTAACGAGTGACAGGAGCATGTCTCTACACAACTTGTTTATTCATTACAAAAATAAGTGCACTTACTTTACCTAAAAGCCTGTTATTTCCTAAACTCGCTGAAGGCCATTACCATTAAATAGGCTGAGTCATTCAGTGGTTATAAAGACCTGCTGCACATTAAAGTTGTTAAATCCTGATTCTTTTGCCTGCACCTATAGTTTCGCCCTCCATTTACAAATGTCAGATGATTCAATGTGCAATATTGGCTTTGAGAGCTACAAAAATGCCAGTGAAAATACATGGTGGTAGGAAATACTTCAGTTTGAGTACTTAAGAGACTCAGAAATTTCATAAACTGTTATTTGCTACTCCCATAATCCATTAGAAAGCCTATTTGAAAATCCTCACTGTGAGGTCTGAATAAACTGAAAATTTCTATGTGTGTTGGAAAGGAAAGTTTTCAGGAAGCATTTGGAGGGCAGTGACAGAGGTCAGATGGGTATTACACAGCCCTGCTTCCCTAACTGCAGCCACTCATGCCTATCCTGACTTCACACAAGTGGAGAGGGACATTCATTCACCGCAGTGCAGAGCTGGAAAAATACTAGACGTATAAAATGACATCAGTTAAAATGTGAAATAAGGAGCAGCCTGACAAGGAAAAAAAATATAATTAATGCTATATTTTTGGCTACACTTTTGTTCCATACCGATGTTTACTTAGAACCATTTTAGTTTGTCAGATAAATCCTTAAAAGTTCATTATTCATTTCTTTAGATCACAGTCCAGTTTTTTCCAAACAAAAAATTTCTAAAAAGGAAAGAGTACATGTTGTATCAGAATGAAGCATTAATGAGCCAAATACCCTGCAACTGACGATAAATTACAGGTTCAAGCAAGTCATTATCTTGAGTCACCTCTATTTCTGTTAAGGAACACTGTCCCATAAACATGTTCCATTCAAAACAAACTGAGAAGACAAGCCTACAGTTTCTAGGATTCTACTAGAATGGCAAACAATAGCTTCTAAAAGACTATCAGTATTACCTCGTTTTTTTAAATCTCAGAAAACCTTATGGAGGACAACTTATTGGTATAAAACAGTCCTTCTTTTACACAAAAGCTATAAAGATCTCATCTAGGTACCTCTAAGGTCCCTTTCCACCCAACCTATTCTATGACCCCCATATTAGACATCCAAACCCCAAATAATAGAGTGGGACACAACCCAGCAAATATTTCTGTGGCCTTGACAATTTTTCCAGCTAAAAGAAATCAAAATTGCATTAGCAGGACTGGAATAATCCTACTTGCTTTCTCATTTTTGCCTCCTGTAGTCATTATACGTGCAGAAGACTTCAGTGACACAACCCAGAACAACCTCAGCCTACTCTGTAAATTCATCTGTAAAACAACACTAAGTCTATCACAAAAATAGTTATTTCTCTACAGATTTGCTCAGGTATTTCTTCTTCTCTATCACAAGAGATTCACAAGGATCAACAGTTTCAAGGTTCCACCAAAACCGGAAAGTTTGATTCCCCAATACGAACACTGTTTCAAGTTACACTGTTTCCCAAGAGCTTATGTGACACAGTAACAATGACTGGGCCATTCAAAATAATTACAGATGTCACAACAGGGCCTTCTCCCTCCTAGTTCCAGCTCTGTCTGATACGTGTGATGCTCTGGATGCCCTGAAACGGGGATCAAGGCTCCCTGAACAGCTCAGTGCTATGCTGATTTGAATCACACATTCTGCCAGGCAGTGACTTGCAGCTTGTAAGACTCTGAAATACCACACAGTTTTCTGGATGGTGGAAGACAAATGAGTTGTAGGAGTGTCTCGCACTCTAAAAATGACAGATTTATCTTACTGGTTGTTGCCTACAAGTCAGCAGAGACACAAAAAGTGGTCCATGGAAGAGCAAACCTACCTTGTACAAAGCTGAGCTTTCACAGTGGTGCATATTTTGATACTAAATACCTTTTTAAGCCAAATCAGCAATCAAACTGTCATTTTTAAAGAGTCCTGGGGCCATTAACTGCAGAGCAGAAGATAAGATAGTTTAACCACTCTGCTCCATGTGAGAAGACTCTGGCACAGAGAGAAGCAACTGCTTCCCCAGTAGCCCTCTATGGCTCACACTGATCCAATCTGTCCATCTGGGGAGCCTCCATGACCCGTGAGCTGGGGGTCCTGGGCTGCAAACACTTCCAATGGCATGTGGGGCACTTAACTGCTCACGCCAGATGGGGGACGAGGGTATTACTATCCCATCAGATGCCCACTCAGAATCCCCAGCAGGTTCAACCAGGCTTAAACCAAGTTCAATGATATTTCCATGTTGGAAACAGCTGATATCAGCCTAAAACCTCACCTCCATATGTTGCACACTGGCAAAAACAGGCGAGCACACATGGGGTACTCCTCTTGCTGTTGACATAGCTAAAGCAGCATTTTAGTACATCTGACCACAACTACACTCAATTCTTAGTAACAAAGGATGCTTCTTTCCTCTTAAAAAATTAACTTCATTCTATTTAAATCCCTAAGCCATGCCAGCAAGAGCCCATTTGCTACTAATATTCTCTTTTCCCTTGTCAGAACAATTGTTGTGTTCCTTTTTGTCACAGCCTTTCCTACTAATTGCAATGACACCTCCCAATTTTGGAATGGCTGATCAGCTTATAAGCTTCCCCACAGCTAATCTAGGTCAACAAGCTACTAATAAGGCCAGCATATGTTTCTTTTATTTAACACTATTGAGATCTTTATAAATCACCTCTGTCTCCCAATAAAAGGCACCCCAGGGATTCGAAACTCTCTGTAGGTTTGAGGAATAACAGTGACAGAGCAGAGAATGAGGGGTATAAAAAGCACTGCAATGGAGTAGGGAGCCTGTACCTGCTCACAGCTCAAGGACGAGAAGGAAAACCTGCCCGAGGTTTCACCGGGTGACTCAAACTGTCTCCAGGTGTCCTGCTGTGCACACAACCTTGGCTACTGGCAGCCCACAGGTGAAAAGCAACACTCAGGCTCCGGGGCTTGAAGTTGCTTGATCTTCCATTTCCACAGTGTCTTCTTTCAAACACGGCTTGAGCATAAGAATATGATGAAGGCCCTTTTTCTGAGAAGTCCTTAGTTTTCACTCTATTTGGAATGCTTAATAATAATGGGATCACCAATTTTGCTGCACTGAATAGGGGTTAAATAAAATCTGATTCTAAAGCAGTTTCTCATAAACAGAATAATTTTATCATAAAATCATAGAATGGCTTCTGTTGTAAGGGACTTTCAAGATCATCTCATTCCACTCCCCTGCCATGGCAGGGACACCTTCCAGTGTCCCAGGCTGCTCCAAGCCCTGTCCAGCCTGGCCTTGGACACTGCAGGGATGCAGGGACAGCTCCAGCTGCTCTGGGCACCCTGTGCCAGGGCCTGCCCACCCTCCCAGCCAGCAATTCCTTCCCAATATACCATGTAACCTTGCCCTCTTGGCAAGCCATTTTATATCCAGACTAGACAATAAATGTTTTCTTTTCTGGACAAAAATGTTACAAACTATTTCAAAGTTAAGAAGCACTAAACTGTGAGGATTTTAATTCTTATTTTTGAGGCAAAGTCAACCAGCCAGTTCTGTAGCTTTCCATTCTGAAGAGCATTGATTGCTAGAACCTGTATCTTACAGCACATGGTAAATACCACCCAAGTGAAGGATGGAGAGAAAAATTAATACAGATTTTTCAAAGTAACAAATTCACCAGTCCAAGTATTGTATGGCAATATAAGTTTGTTGGGATGAACAGGTCATCAGCTATTGCTTTAAAGCAAACACAGAAAATTAAACAAACTGGTTAAGTTGCAGATAAATAACCCTTAGCCATATCAAGAGAAAGATGTTCTTAGCCTGTTCACCTCAGTGCCATGATGTTTGCGTGAAAATAATCAGGGATAGGAATAACTGAAAGCCACTGTTTCTATCAACAGGTTCCCCCAAAGCATGGAATTGGAGAGTAGGGCTATGGGGCTTCCTGCACAGACAGCAAAATCAACATAAGCCTGAGATTAAAAATCACATTTAGAAACTTTAGAAAATAGTCATACTGTTGTGATAACTATAATTGAAATTATTTCTTTTTAGCAGAACCCATATGTGATTCAAAAGAGGACAAAAAAATTATCTTTTATTCTTGAACAGCTAAGACTGGAGGTATTGAGTTTCACTATCAGCAACCAGAGATTTTTGCTATTCCCCTCATGTTATTTGCAGAGGCAGATTTCACTGCTTTAGTGAAACTGTTCATTACCCTCAATTCCTTCCTTTCTTCTTTTGGTTAAAAAAGGGAACGGGAAAGCTGATGCTTAGAGGGTTCACTATTGAGCAGTACAAAGCTGATGCTTAGAGGGTTCAGTATTTAACAGCTTTGGCCACAGGGCACTAATTCCAAGAAGCTTCATCATTTATTATGTTATAATTTAACCTGTGAAGTCTCTCAATGTCTACTGCTGTGGGAGCAGGAGCAGTCTCTTTTCTCTAGGGCCTGCCATTGTGAGCACTTCTCTGCTATGATTAAGAGATCAGTAAACTGAGATTTAATTTAATGGCCCAATTAAGAGATGAAGATTTGAATCCTGATTGTAAAAACCTTGTCTATTGATCAATCCTACAGTGCCATTACAGCCTACCCAAGCCCAGGCTCCCGGTATGAATGGTGTGATTCAAACCTGTGTGTTTCAAACCATTCCCAGAGCTGGGCAGGTCTAAGCAACATAAACCTCATGTTCCAAAAGTACCAACAGAGAAGGAATAAAGGAGGGTGGAAGCAGTTTTCATGTTATGTGTTAATAAATGTACAGGTTATAAATCAATCACTGAAAATCATACTAGTGTTATCTTGTTTTTTGATTACTTAGAGCTGACATTCCTGAAATTAAAGAGTTTTTCAGAATAAAGTTTCCTAGTGTCAAAAGGCTTCAAATCCCAAATCTGGAAGAATTTTAGGAAGTTTTTTATCTGAAAAACTGCTCTAATTTAACCCCATTCATTACCCTGCTGTAGGAAAGATGCCAGAATGATGAGCTTAACAAAATTACTGCATACTCTATTCACCTAATTCTATTTGCTCAATTTAGATGTCTCAGTTGAAGTCTGAAATGCCAACTTATAATTTAAAAATCACAACTCCTGCATGAGAAGAAACACTTCTGATCTATACCCACATTTCCAAATGAGAATTAAATTAGAAAGCAAACAAATTTGGAGCATTCCTGCAACCTCGATTATGCTTCCAAGATTTTCCCCTTAAGAAATGCCTTTGATTTTAACAATTCCATCTCACTAGCTCTTTGCTCCAACTATCCCATTGCTATTCTCCAATGAAAAAGGAAGCTCTCCGCTAAACAGCTTCCCAAAAACACTGTGGACATCAAAAAAAAAAAAAAAAAAAAAGGCAGGAAAACCAGAATGCTCTGAGTCTAAAGTTGTGTGGGAGACAAATTTGTTTATCTTCCTATGTGAGCAGCCCAGAGAATTTTGAACTAGCAATTACATCTCATTATTGGCACAACTAAATGATATTATTAAGCAAGTGGTAAATTTTAATTTCATCACATTCAGACACCAACAATTTCAGATTTTTTTAGTTCAGTGCAGCCTCTAATACATAGGTCAGAACGCACAGGTCTTGCTGTTCTACAAGCATTTTTCTTCTTTGTTGAAACACAGTGATTCACACAAATTTTTTCAAGCAGAGAATAGATCAAAAGGAGCCCTGGGAGAAGGACCTGGGGGTGACTGGGAGGGAGAGCTGGACCTGCCCCAGCCCTGAGCCCCCTGCCCTGGGCTGATCCCCCAGCGTGGGCAGCAGGGGAGGGGGGATTGTGCCCCTGTGCCCCTGTGCTCAGGTGAGACCCCACCTGCAGAGCTGCCCCAGCCCTGGGCAACACCAGCACAAGGACGTGGAGCTGCTGGAGCCGGCCCAGAGGAGGCCACGCAGCTGCTGCCAGGGCTGGAGCCCCTGTGCTCTGGAGGCAGCCTGGGAGAGCTGGGGCTGCTCCCCTGCACAAGTATTCAGGCTCCAGGGAGAGCTGAGAGCCCCTGGCAGGGCCTAAAGGGGCTCCAGGAGAGCTGCCCAGGGACTGGGGACAAGGCCTGCAGGGCCAGCACCCAGGCAATGGCTTGCCAGTGCCAGAGGGCAGGGTTGTATTGCACATAAGGAAAAAATTTATTTACAGTTTCTTTAAGGAAACCATTGAACAAGGTTTGAGCAACCCAGTTTAGTGGAAGGTGTCTCTGTCCATGAAATGGAAGGTGGAATGAGATGGGAATGGGATCCATTCCCACTGAAACTATTCTGGGATCATATTAAATACATTGCAGTAGCAATATAGTGTTCCTGTAGAAACTCGCATTACAACTTAAAGACAATTTTTAGTTCAGCATAAACAGGGTTTAAAAGGCACAGTTTAAAGTAACATCCTGTACTCTTTTTTCCTAAACAACAGTCATAAACATTTTTACTCAGGAAAATCCCATTAGACTTCTGTAAGAGGAAACCATACCAAAGAAATTAAATTGCTAACATAGAAAACCATAAAGCAAATAAATGGTTTGGTTGGGGAGATGAAACTTCTCAAATACAGCAACACATATTATCAAGGATAGCAATTTTCACAGTAGCTTAATCAACCCAACTAAAAGATGAAGACTTTACCAAAGAGTAAAAAGGGAATTCAGGGCTTCATCCTCCTCTAAGATGTAAGGAACTACAGCAGTGCAGTAAGACTTCACAAGCACTGATGTTTAAGTGACACAGCACACAACTTATTTAAAAAAAAGAAAAACAACATTTACAGCTGGTACATAGGTCTCCAGCTTTGGTCTCCAAGCAGGTACAGCAGGCTGTGATGACACTCAAGTATAACCTACTGCATCCCATAGCATGCACAAGTTACATAGGTCTCTGACCTCTTTAAAGCACACATTCTTCTCTAATTGCATTTTACTTCTACCAGCATCAGGAGAATTGACACAAACCTCTTTCCTCATGTCTTTCCCTGAATCTCACTGAAACCTCTGTGACTACCAAAGAAATTAATGAAAGTGCAACCAACAGAGTTCTTAGTGTCTCATACAGCTCTGCACGTGAGCAGCTGTGGTGATAATGTGGAGGAAAAAAGGAAAACTGGATGGTGTTTCTAGCCCCATGAAGTAATTTAATGTTAAAAGTCAATGTCTAATTATTGAGGTGCATGGCAACCTCTAGTGGCATATGCCTGCTTTGGAGACAGCAAATATTCCAACACATGAAGCTATAGAAAAAGCATTTCCCTGAAGTGATCAGTCCTCTTCTTGTCACTGATTTTATTAGAATGACATGAAGAACAGATGCCAGAACACAGCTGAACTGAGGAAGACCCTCCAAGTGTTCCATATTCTACAGCAGTCAGGCAAGCTGCAGAAAAGCCAGGTATCATATACAAAAGCTGTTTCCAAATAGGTTAAAGGAATTCAAGCCAACTGACTTGCAATGTTACGGGACAAACTGAATACCTGCACTGCTGTGTGGATACATTTAAATATAATTTTAAGATACTACAAACAGCAGCACTCTACAGTGCGGTGCAGTACCACCCTCAGCAATCTGCTGATAAAAGAACTCTGAGTAATTAAACACACACCTGTGGTAGCAATGCATAGAGAATCTCAGAACCATGGAATATTCTGAGCTGGATGGGATCCACAAGGATCATTCAGTCCAACTCTTCACTGAATGGCCCATACAGGGATCAGACAAGGGAAAGATTTCAAAGTCAGGGCAATCTACAACAGGGGACATCCAACACTAAGTGAACCTTGGATCTTACTAGGAAACATCTATTACTTCTATTTTTAACTTCCAGCAGCTGCTTGTGATAGATTTACACAAATCTGACAATTTCAATGGTTTGCTGGAATGTGATACAAATTACCCAACATTATGAAGTTGTATTTTACTGAGCTCTTAAGTGCACTACATTGAATATTCCCAGCTAATTCTTTCACAGAAAACAGTCTTCAGAATTTAAAACAATTGGCTGTCTCTGCTCAGAATAGGATTAGGAAAAAGCCCTGCATGGAAATGGCATTAATTCTCACATTAAGGAAAGAGTCATTAGAGCATCTGGTGAGGTTTAAATTACAACTGTCTATTCAGTTGTATTGCTAAGCAGATTTTAAGTGTTTCAGAGCTACTTAATTTAGAAACCTATATCCTGAAATATTTCATGTAATATAAAGTACTATTCCATTTTTCCTCTGCAGAAAACACTTTCTCATTAAGATCCTTGGACTCTGATGGTAAAGCAGAATAAGTGTATAAATATACATATTCTGCTTTGGCATCATGGAACAAAGCTCCGTCCATCACTGCTTGCTAAATTTAATAATTGTGGATAACAGACTTCCTAAGGTAGAAAAAGGAAGGACCATATATGACTCAAACACCAGCCCCTTAAGAAAGACATGTATTTTTACTGTTTTTCTTGGTAACTTAAACTTCATAGCAAATCCAGCATATTTTGAGAGGAAATCAGGTTAAAATACTTCCTCCATCATGATTAAACCTGCCAAGGCACCCAGGCTGTAAAGTTCCTGAGAAGAAAATGCAGTAAAGTCTAACAGGAGACAGCCTGCTCCTGGAACTGGCTCTTCCTTCCAGCCTGCCCATGTCCTAGTCCCACAGGACACTTTACAACAGATTTTAATACATATTTAAAGTAGTGTGTTTTGATTTACAAGCAATCATGATCACAGCGACAACTTAAATTCCAATCTTGGTGGTCGTTTTTGCCTATTGTCCAGATGTACAATTTTCTAACTCCAGAATAAGATCCTCTTTCCCTAATACCCTTCTTGTTTTGCTGGTTCTGTTTCAAATCTAAAGTCACCTCCTTCATTACAATTTCCACTTGTAATAATATGGAGTGCCTGGCTACAAGAAGACAGAAGCTTAAAAGCAACAGCATGGAATACCTTTGGATTATGTAAGAATGTCATAGTATACATAATACAGATCTTATTGCCTTTTTTATTTTTGCTTCTTCAGTATTGACCATTTTCTCTACCAACCCTTACATTACTTCCGGGCAGAACAATACAGCTCCAGCCCTGCTGGCACCCAATGGCTGGGATAGCCAGCATCCTTCTCTCTGCTGTCCTACCAGGCTAACATGTCTCCAGTTCTCCAAATGCACTGAGGTCTCACACTGATTTATAGAAACATAGACTAGAACCATAGATCCATTTAGGTTAGAAAAACTCTTGAAGAGCATCGAGTCCAACCACTCCCCCAGCACTGCCCTAGGCCACCACTGACCCGTGTGCCCAGGTGCCACATGGCTTTTAAACACTTCCAGGGATGGGGACTCAAACAGCTGAACTTCTCTGACAGAACTTCCTTTCCCTGTCTTCTGCCATTCACCGCTTTGCCTTCTTTCTGCACACATTGGCGTCAAGCAGCAGAACAAGTGCCTCCACTAAGAACATCACAGCTAAAAATCAAGCAGTAATGTTAAAGTCATGTTGTAAATATACAGAGACATAAGGAATAAGGCTCCCAAATGTTAGAGGATCCTGATAAAATGCTGCATGAAATGAGCAAAAGAGAAATTCTTAGGTCTTGAGACTAGCAAGATAACTGCTTCCTGCCCCAAATATAATCAGAAGAACACATCTCACTTTGGGCTGCAGAAACAGGTGTAGAATAAAATAGAACAAAATCAGAACCCAGGATTCTAGGAACAAGTTCTGAAGTGGAAAATGAAGTACCACAGTAAGAACCAAACTAAGTTTTTGAGAGTCAGAGAAGTGTATCTCACACTGCACCAGGACCTCTGATTTCAGAACATTTCAAATGCTTGGAAAACTCAGACTTCATGTCTATGATTTGAGAAATGAGCACAGCAAATATTTAAGACAATGTCTGTGGCAAGTAAGGGGAAAATAGCTCCATTTCAAACTCTGAACCCTCTTTACTTCTGCCAAGGGTATGAAAAGAGGGCAAGTATCAGGCAGGTGAAAGGCACCAACACAATGCATTAATTCTGGTAACCTGTCCTACTTTTACCACCAACCATTTTCAAAGGAGAAGTGTCTTGGACAGAATTAAATCCTTAAGAACAAGCTGCATGTCATGTTAACCCAGTCCTTGACAAAGTGTACAGGTACACAATTATTATTCTTGGCACGCAGTCTGTACCTGACAAGCCCTGTAACAATTTATTCCAGATCACATTAAAGAGGACCTTCCCAGCTTCCCTTGGAGCATGGAGCAAGGCTGGCTGCCAAGATGAGACGCATGCCTGGCGCAGGGTTGCCTGCCTTTACAATGTGCTCCACAGCACAGAAACACAATAGGAAGGACCAACTTCAATATCTGCTCCTTCAAAGTTTTGGCCTTGTTTTAGAGCCAGAACAGATACTGACTATTGACTACTTTACAGGATAATAAACTTTATCATTTGAAAAGCACAGATCTAGGCTTTATTGCTCATATTTGCAAGGTATTGACATAAAATGATCATTTAATTATGTCTGATTTAAAAAATAAACCTTTTGCCAAATATGCAGGAAGAAATAAGCTGAAAATCCATGCTGTATAGTACTTGACAACCACCACTCAGTGCATTTTTATAACTGAATACATGACTGAATTTGTAATTCACACAAATCCATGAAAACCTGTTCTGAAGACAGCTCTTGAGCTGTTCTGTTGAGAGGATCAAAAGGCAAAGTTTCTCAGACAGAGAAACTAGTATTCTTTCTGCCCATTCAGAGCAGATTCAAATATAGAACAAGATTTATTCTGGCATCATTTAGTTGCTCAGTTATCATTTCTGCTGTTAAGTTCATTGGTATTTCTAAGGCATATAAAATTAATCTTTCTGTACTACTAAGACACACAAAATTCAAGCTTCTCTACTCCTGAGTTTCAGTAAAGATGGCTTTCCAGCAGAGTTTTCATATTTACCTGATGATCCTCTGAGCAGCATACTGATGAAGCGAGCGGAACTGTGCTGACATATTTGCTAAGGCTGCCAGACAATTTGTATGAAGGTATTTGTCCTGTCAGAAAGAAGAGGAAAGATAAAAAAACCAACACATCAAACTGTTTGTTGGATGCACACTGACATCTCTTACAGAAATCATTCAAAAGACTGAGTAATTTATGTTGTTTTAAAAGCACAAGCAGAAATGGAAAGCGTATATACTTGGTGATGTTTGAACATGTTTTCTTAAAATATAAGGCTTGTAAAAGAGTGATTCCATACAGATTTCAGAGTGTATACATACATGTATGCATAGACATGTTTGTCTTTCAGTATTCATTTACAATTGCACCACATCTGTAACATATAAACAGACATTTTCCTCCTCTCTACCTTTCTCTCTTTCCCTCTTGTAGTCCTATCCCAAAACTTTCTACCTCATAACTCATCTCCCTGTTGACTCTTTCACACCATTCCATATATCCCAGAACTACTACCATACCATACTTCAGAGCACTGGTCCTCACTTCAGCATCCCTGAAACCATTTGACCACATAGGCATTTATCTGATGGCCCTTTCAAAGTCAAGGGTGCTCACAGAATGAAACTTGTCCATTCATCCAATCCAAAAGGGATTAATTTCCCTACCCAAGTCTGAAATAATTCATCTACATAACAGATCCTAAATACTACAATTACATGCCAAATTTGTTCTTATTCCTTCCATTTTTTTATCATAAAAGCAAAATCCTTAATTTTTCCAGTCTAAAATATATTTAATATTTTGGCTACTGTTTAATGTAAAAAATTCTGTGCCTTTAATTGTTGAAAATATTAATAAGTGTGTGTTACTATGTTTGTGTTCGCAAAAAAAAGTAAAAAAATAAATGCTTGAAAAATAAACAAAATCATTCTAGGCTATAAGGCTCTGAAGTTAAAGCAGTTTTGCTTTGCTAGAGCTCAAAAAGGTCTTCTCACCCAATCCTTGCCATACTTCCTAAAAAAACTAACAATAAATAGACCTGAAATCCCCACTTCTACGTCATTCAGAGAGGCAAGCACCCTATAAGGAATAACTTCTTCTCTTGAAACTAAGGAACTCTTTCTTCTCAACTGAAGATGAGCTTGATGCCTCAACGAAGGTCTTTAGAGAACC
Source organism: Cyanistes caeruleus (assembly GCF_971803275.1). Lineage (NCBI taxonomy): Eukaryota > Metazoa > Chordata > Aves > Passeriformes > Paridae > Cyanistes > Cyanistes caeruleus. The sequence continues at coordinate 80,301,202 of NC_141732.1, forward strand.
ATACTCAATGAACTGGAAGACAACACAGAAATTGTGTTATGAGTTCACAAACACTTAAATTAACATTTAAGTTGATCTATTTTCTTCCCTCCTGCAAAACCAGATGCCAACAGGTTGCAACAGAATTACTAAAATCCCACCCCCTGTTTGAAACTGAATTCAAGCTGCTGAGGTTACAAATTCACAAGTGTTCCACGTAAGTCTTACCCTTGTCCGTGTCATGTTGTACTGGATGGTTCTTATCACAACCAGTATCAGAAGACTCCCAAGTGAGATCTCTGTTAGGACACGCTCAGCATACCAAGTGATGTTTTTCAGTATCTGCAAAAGAAAAAAATAAAAGAACAAGGCTCTTCAGCACCTAGGTCTTAATAAGAACACAGGAAGCTGTCTGGAATCTCACATTCCTAAAGACATGGAAATTAGAAATTAGTTTCCACTCTCAAATGTGACTTAATTTTTGTACTCCAAAGCATAATTAAAACAAAATTAACAATAACAACAAAAAAAAGTCAGACCTCTGCATCAATATCACCTAGATCTCATCAACTTTAAGTCATACAGAAACACACCAAGTGTAGAAAGATGATTACATTTGGCACTTCGCTAATTCCAATGCTCTGTGCCACCATATTCATATACTCATTTTGATCTTACTCTTGACACTTTATAAAGCCTCCATTTGCACCCAAGACACCTGAATAATTCTGCCAATGCCTTGCCGTTTTCCCTCATCACTGGCTGGGCAAGAGGCAGCACACAGGAGCTCTGACTGATGGGCAAGAGCACACACACTGAAGGTCAGGGGCAGATCAACAGTGTTGAATTCATACTGAAGCCTTTCCCTTGAAAAGTATGAAGTCTCTTCCCCTAACACTTTAGATAAAGTCATCAACTAGATTAAGAGCTTCATATCTTTCCCTGCCCTCTGCTCTCATGGTGGATGAAGTTAACCACCATTTCTAAGTTTACTGCAGAAGAAGAATCAATCCACTCTTGTAGTCAGCCAGCCTATGGAGGAAACACGTGTACCCAACACCCTGCCTTGAAGGACTGGTGAAAATGACTCAACAGGAACTGTCCTAAAAACATGGAAAAGATCCTCTATAAATTCAGGGTTATTCTCGGTCAAAACATAAGTATGTTTAACGAGGACTACTGCACGCAAATCTATCACTCTGTGTAACTTCAGGGAGAGAAGAGAGACTGAAGGAGAGCTGGAGAGGGACTGGAGAGACACAGGCAATGGCTTGCCAGTGCCAGAGGGCAGGCCCAGCTGGGATATTGGCAAGGAATTGCTGGCTGGGAGGGTGGGCAGGCCCTGGCACAGGTGCCCAGAGCAGCTGGGGCTGCCCCTGCATCCCTGCAGTGTCCAAGGCCAGGCTGGACAGGGCTTGCAGCAGCCTGGGACAGTGGAAAGTGTCCCTTCCACTGCAGGGGGTGGAACCCAAAGATTAATTTTTAGGTCTGTTCCAACTCAAACCAACCTGTGTACCTCTGAAAGCTCTTTCACATTACAAGAGACATTTGAAATAGCATCCTTATTATGATTCATGTTAATTGGTAAGCTGATAAAGTTTAAGATATAAAAATAATTTTTTATTATATATGAAGACACAAAATAAAAATTCAGGTCCTTGAAATAAAATTTAAATACTTTTTTTTAAAGCATCTCCATTACCACATGCTGCACAGTACCTGGCTCTTTATCAGCACCTTCCTATTTCCCACAAGAAAGCTAAAATGAAGCCAGTGACCTTAAGCTATTGATGGGAAAAACTATTTTACTGTTTTATGGCAAAGGTGACAAAACATCCCCAGGTACAAGCTGAGGTGCAGTGCTTGATGGTAAACACCTTTTGCAGAAAGGATCAAAAAATCAGAATGGGGAAGACAGAAAGACTTGAGAGGTATTTAAGGGGAGAATGGTCAAGGCTGAGGAACAAATAGGAAACATGAAATCACTACAAGAAAGGTTTCCACAAATAGCAGGCGATGAGTGGATGCGGAAACCAGTATAATTTCTGGTTATAACAAGTCACTAATACTATTTTAAGACAAAGTGATGATGGTATAAATGAAAACAAGTCATCCAAAGAGTTTCAGTAAACAAGGATAACTAGTTGGGATGAACAACATAGATGATTAACAGGAAATGCCTGAAAGACAAAGCAAAATCCACACATATTTTCACAAAAAAAGGCAACTGAAAATTTCAAAAGCTGTTAGTGTAAGTAATTAATGAAGCACACGTACAAACTTTACTGCAAGAAGATACTGTGCTAGTGGAGAACTTGATCATCCCAAGGCTGCTAAGCATAAACATATGGTAAGATATAGCAAGTTCATGGGTTACTTCACAAATGCAAAATGCTAAAGTAAGTGCAGACATTCATCCTGGTTGCCTTAATTGTAATTTCTTAGTAACAGCTTATTTATCACTATGTGAATATACCTGTTCTCAAGAGAAGATTTTATATAAAGAAATAAATTAAACACTTTGACAAATATCTCAAGCTCAAATATCTCAAGATCAGTACTGAAACCTTCCAGAAGAAAAACATATTGTTATTTAAGGAATACAGTATATGATCATTAAATAATGGTTACTCTCAGCAATAAAAAAATATAAAATATAACAAAATATAAAATAAAAAAAAAATATAGCAGGGGTAAGTTGTGGTTCCACATTTCATTTCCTGACTTTTAAATGCTTATTGAAAATTTAACAGACTTTTTAAAAAAAACGAAATACAGCTATGAAAATGGATACTGTAAAATACTATTTGTTCTGACATGACACACAATGTAAATTGAAACCAATAGTACGTAAACGGACATACTTCCTGATGATTATTGAAAAGAAATAACTTCACTCAATTTGCTCTGAAACGATACCCAAGAGTTTGGGGTTTAGGTTTTTTTTCCCCTTTTAGACAAAATACACTTACCCTGGCCAAAAAACCATCAACATAACTGATTAAATATCTAATAAGTTACTTTTTGTAGTCTCTGATTTATGAGTGAAATAGCAGAGCAACCTCCTCCCACAAATAAAACAATCCCCATACTTCCTCCCACCCTCTTTGGTGCTATTTTGTGGGGCACATCCCTGCACTTCACCCACCAAAGTGGAAGTTCATGATTCACTCTATGCTGGAGCTGAGAGCAGATTCCATCATGTGCTCTCCCCCACAGGGTGTCCCAGTGGGACAAGAGGAATGGGACTGGGACAAGTTAATTAGCTCCCAAGGAGTACCCTGAGCCTTCCCGCATCTCCAGACACATCTTTCTCATCCACCCATGGATCTCTGTTGTATATAGAAGCCATCACCCTTCCTGTTTTCCCTCCTTGTAGCTTATCCCACCTCCTTGCCCCCCCAGACCCCATTCCTTCACACTTCTTTCTTCTACCTGCTTCTACTCCCCCCTCCCACACCTTATCATCACAGAACCACAGAATGGATTGTTCTAAATGTTCAAAGTGTTACAATGAATTTAAAGCTCAACCCACCTTCCACTATCCCAGCTTGCTCCAAGCCCTGTCCAGCCTGGCCTTGGACACTTCCAGGAATCCAGGGGCAGCCACAGCTGTTCTGGGCACCCTGTGCCTGTGCCTCACCATCTTCACAGGGAATAATTTATTCCCTATATCCCTTCTAACCCTGCCTTCTGTCAGGGTGAAGCTACTCTCCTTTGTCCTACCCTGCCCTGCCCAGTCTCTCATCGAAAAGAAGCCTGACTTCACCTTCCTCAACTTTTTGTCACTCACTTCCTATCCTGCCTCTTCACTCATTTCTCTTGTCAGCATCCCAAAATCTTACCTACTTCTTCTTAAAATCTTGTCCCTCTCCCCTACTGCACCATCCCATGCTCCATGTGCAGCCAGTCCCAGCCTGTTTCAAATTTCTCCCAGCTGCTGTCATATCAATGTCTCCCATTCTTCTACATTTTCTTCAATGTGTGGATGTGGCACTTGGGGACATGGGTGGCCTTGGCAGGGCTGGGGGTGGTTGGACTCGATGGCCTTGCAGGGCTTTTCCAAGCCAAACGGTTCTGTGTGGTTTCAACCACTGCCAAGCAGCAGCAGAATCATCCCTGGGAGCACAGTCCTGTCCCACGGGAGCTGCACTTGCACAAGCTGCAGCTCATCCCTGCCTATCTCAGCTGATAACATGATCCCTGGGCAGGGGAGGATGCACACAGCCCAGATGGCTCTAGAAACAGCAAAATGAGAATATTCAGTTTCCACAGACGTCAGGACACCTCCGGCTACGTCTCTGCTGCGCAGATGGAAACAGACTGCTCCCTGTGCCCAGAGACTGATAATTTGGTCACATTTAGTCATATTATCAGCAGCAGAGCCCTGGCACAAAGGCCACCTGCCACATTTCAGATTCCTAAAGCAAAACATGAAGATACCAGGGCTCATTAAGTACCATGCTGACAGCTGTAAGCATGGACAAAGACATGTTAACGCTCCAGTCTCACTCCAGAAACCTTCAGTGGTTCTCCCTGAAACTCTGAAAACACCAACCTGGGAAAAATGACAGTTACTGAGGTATCTATTCCTTGAAATAGTACACTGTTCTTAAAAAAAATAGATGAATTCTCAGTTATAAAGTTACATACTAGAACCTGTTACCTCTCCTCCACACTGAGGAAAGCAACCTGAGCTGGTAGGCAGTAAAATGGCTATTTCAGAAACAACAAAAGCAACCACCATCATCCATTCTGGGTTTCAGAGGCATGAAGCATGAAAATACCTTAAATTTCAAAATCATCTACCTGGAACCAGTGCCCCCACTGACCAATCTCATTGGTTTGCAGTTAACATTAAAAAGGGAAAAAAAGAAAAAGCTTAGTTCTGAGGTGGTCTTGCAAGAATAATTTTAAAATAAATTAAAATGTTTTGATTAATTATTCTTTTGAATACCAGGCTCTTGGATAGTTCCAACTCAGGGAGCACAACCTGCAGATGCAAAGAGCAGGAGCTCAGTTCTGCATATACCAAGCAGTGAGATTCTCAGTTTCCCACAACTTTGCTTGTGAGATATTTTTTAACACACTAAAAATAAACACAGTTAAATCATGATTTACAGTCTATCACCACTTACTACAGCATAAAGTGCTACAGTAGCACAATAAGGTTACTGCTACATAAAATACCTTATGATGTTATTTTGACTTTGACGTCTGATGTAATTTTATTTAGAATTTCATAAATCAGAGACAAAAGATCACCAATACTTGTCTCTCTGGAGAATTCTCACATTTACTTGTTTACTCTGCTATTATAATTATTGTTATTATTAGTGAAAGAAATGGAGTTCTGTGTGGTTACAGTGACCCAACTGCATTAAACCAATTGCAGGAACAGGACCTATGATTTTGATCATATTTTCCAGGCAGTTAAGACCACACTCATTTTAAATAAAAAATGCTTCAGCATCCTACAGCAGTCAAAAAGAGTTCCTGTGGTTTCCTGAGCTCCTTACCAGTTGGTATAATCACCAGATTTATAAAACTTCACTTACTAAAATTAATCCTAAAAATCAATAAATAAATGTGGGTTAAATGCCACAAAGGAAAATAGTCCATAAATGAACTGTACAGTCATGGTTCTTATAAGAACAGTACACAGGATACACAGCGGAGAGAAAAACAGGTTGATCTAAAATACAGCACATCTCTTTTTCTTCATATTTTACCCAAGTAAAAGATTTCCCATGGAGGAAAAAACCAATCCTGCTGTAACTGCTAGAATTTGGTATGTATTTGCATGCATGAGGCTTATGAAACTGATGCTAGATGCTTACATTTTACAGAAAGGCCTACACAGATTTTCTGACTCCCATCATTTTGCAGACCTATAATACCCTCTTAGGCTTTAGGAGATGTGGAGTCAATATTTAAGAATGTATGAGACTAATTTTGTCTAAATACTGGAGTTTCTGACCAGAAACTTGCTCATTCATCCCTGAAAACATCTATTTTAAATAATTCAAAGACATGGGTGAGGGGAATGGATTTGTAAGTATGACTTTGACATGCTTTTTTCCCTTACACTTATTTCCCTCCTTGGGATCTGCAGGAATGTGTAGAAGAAGCTCACACAGACAGGCCTGAAGGCTCCTGCACCTCACAGCCACCCTCTCATTATCCACCCAAGAACCAAATCCAGCAAAACTCTGGCCACACAGCAATATTAACAAAATGGTACCAGACCCTACTGAGCAGGAAAACACAACCACAGAGGAAAGAAAGAAGCAGTTAGTGAATATCTGGAGTAAAATAAAAAAAAAAAAGGGTGAAGAAAATGGAAGAAGCAAAGCTATGACTGAAAAAAAAGATCAGAACAGGGTAAAAGGAATAAGGTGGGGTTTGTGTTTTTATTAAGATAGAAGTAGTAAACCAATATCCACATTGCAAGCAAACACTACAACTCTGTTGGCAGAGTTAGCTGAAAGGCAGGATTAACCTGAAAAGAAAACTTGATTTATGTTCTCATTCCACAGCTGGATCCTCATTAAGGAATTTAGGGAAATCTTCCATTTTTACTCATCCAGTAAGGAATTTATTGAAAGACCGTGTGTAAAGCCTCTAAAATGAACAAAGAGTGATAGAGGAAGAGATTGAGGCAGGAATGACACCTTGTCTGCTGAATTCCAGCTCTCAACAAGTCCAGTTTATGAGACAGGATAAATGACTCAGTGACATGGAACCCAAAAATATACATCACACATGTACACCTCTGGTGCACATGTACAGGTTCAAGGCACACGAAGTTGAAGGCAGGAAAAAGCTTCAAGAAAATATTTCAGTCATCTGCTTGGTTACTATAGGTGCTCTTAAAAGCTGCTTCCTAAAAGGTATTCCCAGGAAACTGCACTTAAATAATCTCTTCCTGATTTTTATACACAGAGCTATACTAAATAAACTGAAATTTCAGAGGAAACATACTATAAGTCTCTACTGTTTGGCAACAAGAAAAATGTCAGCTCCCTCCAAAATAGGTTGGAAATTCACCTGGGAGAGACTTCCATTTAGGAACCTTAACATTTGCTTTCAGCATTTTGCATTTCAATAATTTCACACAGACAATAATTTACAAAGATAATAATTTCCCCAAAAGAGAATTTCTGTATCCTAGTCAAAAAAATAAATTAAATCAGTGCAAATATCTTATGCAGTATCATAGTTTTAGAAGCTGGGAAACTAGGACATAATTGTCTAAGAATTGTCCATCCTGCACAGATGGTCAAGGTCCATCAAAGCTAGTAAAAATTTGGACCCGGTTATATGGACAACATAAAACAGAAATTAATCTAACAGAGAGACAGAAAAAGAAATGCCAAGTAAGGAAGTAACATTTAGTATGGAAAATACAACTCCAGCTAAAGGCTGCATCAAACTAGTTAAGCAAAGTTTTTCAAGAGAAATAAAAAAGGTTTCCTGTTTTTTTTCCTCTCTTCTAGGCCCTCCACTTCCATGGCAAACATTCAGCACCTTTGAGGCAGCCTGCCCGGCTATTACTAGGCTAATTTGTAACAGGGAACACCAAAAAAAGACAGAAAATGAGATATTTGCAGCAGTTTCTCTACAGGAGGGAGTGTTTTTGTTCGTTTCACTTGGGAAAAGTTTTGAAATGAGTCTTCAGGTTTCTTCTTCTTCGTACAAAACAAAGATGTATATGCCATCAAATTTGGATAAGCTTATACAGCCTCTGCTGAGGGAACAGATTTGCTGATGTATCTTTTTAGAAGTAAATATTTAGATTACTCTTAGAGCTGAAGGATTATTTACCAAAACAGCAACTCACCACTTCATGAATGGATCGGTTGAAGCCATCATCTTCTGTAAGGATCAGCAGAATTATAAGGGCCATGTAAACATGGTGTGAATTCCTTTCTTCAACGTGATACAGAATTTCAAGAATTGGCAGAACCTTTAGGGAAGGAAAAATATGTGTATTAGTTTAGTCTTCAAATACCTCAGATACTAAACAGAGGCAGTTCTAAAGGTCCCGTGTATTGCCCTGCCCTTGACAATTCATACCAATTCCTCCCTCTTAAAACAACCACCCCTGAGCTGTGACATACAGTGTCCAAACACCTTCTATCTGCTTCGTTTTGTCTCACAAGAGAGTCTAAACAAGTGCTTTCTTGTGGTCAGAAATGGAATTTCAATCCCTAATAAATGAGATTCCCAGCCATACCAGTTACCATAATCTCCAAAAGCTTCAGTCCTCCTCTCTACACTATGGGGAAAAGAGAATTGTTAAACAAGATTTTCAGCAGTCCAAGCAGGAAAACAGTTGTGTCTACCCATCTGTGCTACCACAAAGCCTGCTCTGAAAAGCCCTTCCTCATCAAACCTAGCCAAGCATATCAAAGCTGAGGTGAATAGAGGCACTTTGAGACATGGAAGTTAAATCCCATTTTGGTGTGCGAAGATAATACCAGAAAGAAACCAGTTTGGGTTGGGTTAAGACTAGAAGAGGCCTGTTTTTCCAATTTTAGATAATATGCAGCCAAAGAGAACTGACTGATCATTATGATTAGAGTTCAGCCCAAGGTCTTGCAACATTTCCACCAGGATGAACAGCTTAAGCCAAACCCTTGCAATAATAACGAAAATGAGATTTCATTGCAACAGCAAGCATACCTGAATGCTAGTCTAAAGTTAATCCAGATGCAAACGTTGTCTCTCTACCAAATGAAAATTAGCTTTCTACTGGCTCAGTACAACGTGGCTTCCCTGGGCTGCAGAAATAGGCCGAAATCACAAAAAGCCCTGGAAAAAGGAACTGGAGAAAGCCTCAGTTCCAAGAAGCTTCTAGACACCTAAAAACTTTCTGTTTTTCAAAACAGGCCAAATGCAGCTGGATGAATCATGTGAAACCTATTCTGGTGAGCAGCCAGGACACCAAGTGCTTCACAAGCCTCTGAAGTTACCAAAATGTTCTCTTACAATCAACCATCCTCGAAACAGTTGAGACATACTAAACCAGTTTCTATTAGAATGAAATGAGATTGATCTAAATGCTGCAGGCCACAAATCCTTTTGACACATACTTTGGTCAGGGTCAAGGATGACAACAGAAGCAAAGGGAGAACATACATACAGTAATACTTTTCATAATATTAAATAAATATTAAAATAAAAATATTTTTTAAAAATTACACGCTGCAAACATCCTTCCCTTACCATTTCAAAGGATCCTTCAGAAACTTCTCTCCCCAGTGGAAACTAGAGTACCATCTTTGTGTTTTCTTAATATTAGTCTTGAGTAAAGACCAGGTTTTCCCTAGAACTCCTAGCTAGCATATAGACAAAAAAATTTGTCCTTTTCCTTGGATGGGAAGAAAGTGAGATAAACATCTCTGCTTTAGTCCACCATTCAAATTGTTTTTATCTCCACAATTACATGCTGTCTGTAGCTTTGCAGTGTAAAAGCAGTGTCATTTCCACATCCAAGAGTTATTACAATAAGCTGGATGGAGCTGGAAGCAACATAAAACTAATGAAGAATTGCATTTACAACTGGACTTTGCAGGGAGAACAACAAAAGCCTTGCTGTAGGTAACCACTGGAACAACTTCTTAGGTTTCTAGACAGATCTCAGACGGAAGCACAGAATGGTTTGGGTTGGAAGGGACCTTTAAAGATAATTGTGATTCAGTCTGGTTGTGTTGAACCCTACAAACCACTTTGGCAAAACATATTCCTTCAGAACAGTGCAAAATATCAATTCTGTCTATGCACATTAATACTAATTGTAACTGAAAAAGTCCATTCTTGTCCTTATGTGCTCTAAGTCCTGCAAGTGTGTTGCTGCAAACTACATTTAAAAATACATGATATTGAGACATTGCAGCCATTCCTCTACAAGCCAAGATGTGAAAGCTCCATACTTGCTACTGAAGAGTAGTCTGGCACTCCAGATCATGGCAGTCAGTCCTCCTGTCCCAAACAAACCTCTGTTGCTTCCAAAACCTCCACTCCTTTGGCCACATTTCCCTTTCCACTCCTCTTTCAGGCTTTGCGCTGTCTACACACTGGACAAAATTCAGGGAGGCAACTGGCAACTTAATTCTCTTTTATATGCCATTTCCAGATGGAACCAGAATCAATTTATACACTTTCCGTGATCTTTCCTCCTTACAACACTTCTTCCTTTGTATATTGATTGCTGGGGTGCATACACACCTTTAGGACAAGTATTACTGTTCTCAAAACAAAAACTTGTGAATAAGCCACCACTTCTATTAAAAAGTTACAATATATGATTCAATTAAAACTCTACTCATACAAAAATGTAAAATTGGAAATACTCTGGGAGATGTCTGGGAGGAGTCTTGGGTGGAGGCTGGAGGAGACAATTTTCTTCAAAAGAGGAAGGCTTTTAGATAGTTTCCTTGGAGAAGTCTGGGGCAGAAACCTGGGTCTCAGGTCTCTAGAAGAATTCAAAAAACCCTGGGAGATGCCTGGAAGGAGTCTCAAGTGAATCTTGGAAGTGAGATATGGTATTTAAAGAGCAAAAACATCTCAGGTATCTTCTCTGAAGGAGTCCAGGGCTGCTGCCTGGGACCTCAGGTGTCTCAAATAAAGGTGGAAACTGCAGGAAATGCCTGGGAGGAGTCTCAGGAGGATTCTGGGAGACAGATTCCTCCAAAAGAGAAGAATCCTCTCAGTTAATATTTTAATTATATTAAAATTTATCTAGACTTTCAACTGAAATACTTTTCTACACTTCTATGCTACATACATGCATTAAAACTTTGGTACCTATCTTACACAATGGTTTTATCCTACCCTATATTGTGAAGGCAGCCACCACGTCTTTTGTATTGCTGACCCTTTTCTCACAGTCATCACACTACCTCTACTGCACCACTACTAACACTTCTCCCTTAGGAGCAGCTTTCAACTGGCAAGAAACAGCCACCATTAAAAAGTTACTTTTAATCCCCAAAACAAGTAAAATACGTAAAAACAGACACTGAAAATTGCAGGTGCTATATTCAGTCCAGGGTTGGTTTCCCCAGTAAAGTTTAAAAATACATTGTCTTTAGTAATCCACAAAATACAAGCAATAACCTGCTTAAGACAAATTTATATGACAGGAAAAAATATTCCTGTACCATCAGCTGATAAAAATACATCATCATTTATGCTATTTCATTCCAGTCACGTTGAGCAGCAACAAAATCTCAACTCAGCAGCTAAAGCAAACACATCCAATAGCTCATTTCTTACATGCAGAAATGTCACTGGTATATTTACTTGCAATATTGGTGCTAATTGCTCTTTCGAACAGAAGAAGCTCAACAGTCTCCCACCCACAGACCAGAACACTTTGCTGATCAAAAAATGTGCTAACTGCACTCTATTTCACCTGTCCCACCACTTTCTGGAAGATCCCTGCGAGCACTTTGAAAAGGACAGCCAAATACTAGATGTAAACTTCTCTAACAAAAGATTTTCTAGCATCAGATATTTAATCCAGTTATTTTAAAAAATGAAGTCATGAAGGACACACAAAGATCCTATTCATTTTGCTAAGAAGAATTATAGTAAGACCAAAATAGGTTCTTTATTAACAATAAAACACAAAGTCCAAGGGAAGGTGAAGATATTTAGCTATAACTGGCAGAGAGGGATTCATACAAATGAGGAAGTGAGCTGAGACAGTATCTGTTGTACCAGCTAAGAAAAACAAACTGTTTTAATTTACAAGTTAAACTGAAGTTGAAAAAGAGCAGAGACACATTTCAAAAATCCTTATGAAATGTTACAGATCACCTTCTGGTGATGGTTCCTGGGCACAGAAAGGGAAACAAATTAAAATGGAGGAAAACACAACGTATGGGATGCACTGAGAGCAAAGAAACAGGAAAAACCTGCAAAATCCCCTAAAGTTTAGGATGAGCTCTGAGCTGCCTGTGGACATGATCTCATATAGCACCTATATACCCTTATACCTCATTCATCCAACTGCTTCTGTACAAAGAGGCCACAGATTTATACCACATGCCTCCAAAAAGCCCTCCACCCTCATTCAAAGACCATTTTGACTCTGAATTAATGACCTTACTGCTTTAGTCCTGTATCTCCGGATGGTGGGAATCAGGCTTTAGTTCTTATCATCCCTCTCCACAAGCAGAGATTCCTGTTTTTTCAAGGATTCCCCTTAATGAAGGCACATACACATCCTGATACTCCCCAAGCTCTTCTCTGACTAGCTGGAGCTAGCTTCTTAGGCCTCTCAGAGTGTTATTGTTAATTTTAAAGCAAAAACTGCCATGTTTCTCAAAACTGGCCCATTTTTCAACAGTCTTTAACTATTTCATGAAGTCTGGAAGTATAACACCAGAATAGTACACAGCACATCAGCACCACTCTTGTCATACAGGGAAGGACAGCCAGCTCCAGTACTCAAGTCCCTTCATATTTTCAAGTCTAAGACTGAATTACTCCTTTCCACCACAGGACTTTAGTTAGGAGGTCATGATTTCTTTGTCCAGTAGCCCTCCCAATTCTTTTTGGGTCTGGCTCAGCCTGCCTTACTGAGCAATTAAAACTGCTCTTCTCAGTTGGTTGCTGCTTATCCTTATCTACTGGCCTGATAAAAACAAGATTGGACAAAGATGTCAGTAACTTGTCAGCAGAGATCATAAAGAAGCAGCATGAAGAGCAAAATAAGAGCAGTTTCAAATGTTGGTATGGAAAAAAAAATCAAAATACCCACAAAAAACATATTTTCCACTTTTCAGTGATCCTTTTCTGAATTTTTTCAGCTTTTCCCATGAAGTGTTTAAAGTTGCTGATAATTTCTGGGATTTTCTGACTATTTCTTTTTAGGTGATAATATGAAAATATCTTACACTGCAGAGCATCTGAGTACCTGCATCTTGGCTTGTTTTGACAGATGCACAGCATTGTTTTTCTGGAAGCTTTACAGTGTATCTGACACCATAATTATAAAACAATGCACACACCTAATATTTACTTGTTTAGAGAAACCTGGGATAGTGGAAGGCATCCTTGCACATGCAGGGGATTTGAACAAGATGGACTTTAAGGTCCCTTCCAACCCAAACCCTTCTGGGATTCTATTCTGTGATTCTAAAGATACAACAAATTGTTATGGTTAGCAGCTGTTAACTTGTCATATCACACACTAGCAACCCCAAAAATTATACACGACCATTTGTTCACAGAATTCATGCAAAATGACTCAGCCCTTGCCTACATAATCTGCAGTGGACACAGGTTCAGTCTTGAATCAATTCAGCATCAACCATCTCACCCCAGTTTGCCAACAGTGTCGTCTATCAACTCCGATTTTAGCAATACATCTGCTAGAACTTGGACAGAAACCAAACTCACTCCATATCTGCCACCAAACAGGCAAGGGATCTAATTACCTGGCAAGATTTCAAATATTAAAATGGAAAGGGTCCTCTATTCTGTTACCAATTCCCCTAGACAGCCATTATCTTATTAAAGGAATGCTTTTTAATAAGTAAGATTTGTTGAAGTGGTTTGTGACATAACTAAAGTGGGGAACATAAGCTAATTTATAACCTACAAAAACCGTACCAGGTGTCTGTTATATTGGCCATTAACCACAATCCTATTTAAGTGGCTAAAAAGGCACTACAGTTGTATTTCTATAAAATCTGTGAGCTGCTCCTCGAGGAGTTTCAGTCTTAGGTCAACCCTGTAAGACATTTGGCATGTTAGTTCAGTTACAGCTCATTTTGTTAACTATTACTTCTGAAAGTACAGGGCAAGCTTGTGCAACTTTTTGGACTGAATATCCAAAAGAGATAAATAAAATAATGAATAGAATGATATCTGCTACCAGTTTCTCTACACCATGATCAGAAGTGGGCAGGTTTGACCTGGGTCATGATAGTGGCACAAAGAAAGAGAGAATCCAAGACGGTCTTGTAACTTTACCAGTACCACCCTTGACTGCACTGACATGTTTAGCACCAGACTCCTCAGATGACGTAACAAAAATAAGTGAGCTAGAACTGGTGAATGAGTGATCCAGAATCTACTGCTCCCACTGCAGACCAGAGGCCACTTGCAGCTGGTGACACCCAAGCTTGCAGGGACAATCCCACGTGATGAGAACAAAGGATGCAGAGAAGGACTCACCAGATTTTCTATGTCTGTCCGTGCCAACACGTAGGTCCGCATATTGCTGTTCTGATGCAGAAGCATGTACAAGAGAAGAGTGGCTTGATCAGATTTCTGCTGCTCACATAAAGCTGTGTATAAACTGTTAAAGTTAATCTGGAAAGCGTGTGGATTTGATGATGAAAAAGCGGTATTATCTGAAATAAAGAAATAAAAGAAAATCTTTAACAAATACATTTATCATTCAGTTATTTGTTCATTTTATAGAATCTCTGGGGGAAATATTTAATACACCACAAAAAAACAAGAAATAAAAATCACCTGAGACTCTTATCACCAGTGGTCATAAACCTTAACAGAGTCTCATTAAGGTTTCGTTGTGCCAAAAAGCTGAGGCTGTCCTCCCATATGAGCTTGAGTAAGACCCCCATACCTGCACAAAACATTTGCTTTTTTCATAAAACAATTTTGTCCCTCCTTATGGCTTCCTCTGCTAAGAAGGAATGTGATTCCCAGGAGCTGCTGGAAGGGGGGCAGCCATAAGGTCTTCTCTGGAACCAATATATCAACAATTAACATCCAAACCCTACACATCAAACTTAAAGGTTTAGTTCTCTGGCATTAAGGTGGAGTATGTCCCATCCACCCCTTTCTGGGATGGCATGAAGGGGGGATGTGCATAGGTCAAGATTACTGTGATATCTCAGTGGAACAGTGTCAGGACTTTAAGAGGTGGGGAGTTCGGTGGGTTGACTGACATTGTCGGACATCCCTCAAGGTAACAGCACTTTGTTCATAACCACAATATGCTCTGTGCCGGGGCTGGAAGTGAAAATAGAACAGATTTCTGTTCACAGAACCTTTACCAGTTTCAATAAAAATGTCCATCTGCACAGATCTCTAAGGTCTAGAAATTCTCTGTGGAAACAGAAAATGCTAGTACTTACAGGGGGCTTTTGAAGAACATGGAGAGTGAGAGAATTTTTACATGGGCAAATAGCCATAGGACAAGGGGGAAAGGTTTTTAAACTGAAAGAAAAGACACTTAGATGAGAGATCAGGAAGAAATTCTTCCCTGGAAGAGTGGGCAGACCCTGGCACAGGGTGCCCAGAGAAGCTGTGGCTGCCCCTGTATCCCTGGAAGTGTTCAAGGTCAGGTTGAACAGGGCTTGGAGCAACCTGGGATGGTGGAAAGTGTCCCTGCCCATGGCAGGAGAGTTGAAACTGTTGATCCTGAAGGTCCCTTCCAACCCAAAGCACACTGCGGTTCTATGATTTAAGCCCATATTCTTATTCAAGTTTGCTAAGTAGCTTTCAGCACAGAAGAGTGTGGCAGTCGTCAAGTATTTTGAACAACATTTCCACCCACTTTGGATGGAAAAAGTGCTTGGAATTGCTGCAGGAGCACTGCAGGAGCCCTGGCTACCATTGGTTTTGTGGGGCCCAGCAGACAGAGTGCCGGGGAGCCACCGCTCCTCTTGGCCAGGGCAAGGGGAGGACAGCTCCAGCCATTGAGCTGGAGGCAGCAGGAGGCTCTGGAGCAAACAGGACTCCTGCCTGTAGGAGCCGGGAACCACACGGAGACGCAGCCCTGCAGCTATGGAAACGCTGCCTGTCCCCAAACCATGCACCCGCAGGAGCAGCAGAGACCCCAACCTGGCCTTCCTCAACTACTGATCATGATTATGGACCAGCTGGTTGAAAACCTTCATGCTTTGGGTAGGAATTTCCCTTTCAGAGGGAAAACCTGGATGTAGACAGCAAAATCAGAACAACTCAGTCCTTGGTGCCACAGGTGCTGAGAAGCTCCCCTTGACTTTGCAGCTTCACTTCTGCAGGTGTTTAAGCTGTGCCACTGGGATTTACAGCATGCCACTATCAGTTTATAAAAGGATACTAAAAAGCCCAGTAAAATCAAAATCTAAACAGAATTAAAGAAACTTACCAGCAACACCAGCATATCCTGCAGAACATTAAATGGATCAACAGAAAAATTAAACTGTCCTAGATCACGTACAAAAAAAAAACCTATCCTGAATTATTCTAGTTTTGTCCAATTAAATTATAGAAATTATTTTAACAAAAATGCCGATTTTCCTTTTATAGTATATATTATGGCAGCAGCCAGCCTCTTTTTTTCACATTACTTTCCTCTTAGAAACCCCTTAGAATGTTCACAGAAATCAAATTTAAGCTCAATTACGAGTATTGCTAGTGGAAACAAGTTTCTGGGAAACAATAAGTCATTCTATCAACATACACATGTAGAAAAAATACAGCTTTTCATGCTACATTTGACACAAAATAAGTTGTTTGAAAATTTTATAATGATATATGTATAGTGCGCTTTAATGAAATACATTACTGGCTACTGATGGCATGAAACAAAGTGAACCAAAATTCAACACTAAAAGAAGCTTGCAGTTTCAAGACAGAACAAAACAAAAACTTTATCAACAGTTTGATCTCAACTACCTGTAAATGGTATCCAAATAAATCAAAGAAGCATGTTAGGACTCAGAATTGTTCTTATGAGAACAATCCTCCACCTTCACAACCCAATAAATTTTCCTAGGTAATGGTGAATTAATTTAGAGCTCAACCTGGTTAAAACTTAATGGATAAAGGAATACAAAACAACCCCAGAGGAAAGTGTGTAACTCAGGATATTACTGCGGCTTCACAGGTTGTCACACAGTTCCTGAGCTCTGTGCATGGTGCCAACCTGCACCAAGCCAATGAAAGGTAAAACCACATAGCTCAGACTCAGAGATTTAAGTATAGATTAAAGTATACATGGAAAATGGTGGAGTCCCCATCCCTACAGGAATTTAAAAGCCATGTGGATGTGGCACTTAGGGGCATGGGGTAGTGGTGGCTTTGGCAGTGCTGGGGAATGGCTGGACTTGGAGGGCTTTTCCAACCTAAGTGATCCTGTGATTCTGTGACAGGCACAGGCTGCACACTGAGCTATCTAGATAGAACAAGCAGTGTTAGGGCATTCCCATGTCCCAAACAAGACCCTCTGCCAGTCAGTGCCACATGGCACCTGCAGATACCGGACACACCCGTCTCCCCAAAATCCAGACAAGCGGCAATACAACTCTGAAACCTCCCATACATACAAAATTCATGCAAGTGTTTAGGTTAAACATTTTTTTCTTTTTTTGAAATACAAGAATACAGTCAGCAAACCCAGGTAGCAATTTAATTATTTATCTTCTCTCTAAGGACTATGACTCCAGGACAAAAAGTGCTACAAATTTTTAGGGGACTCCTGCAGATTCTTGGATAACCAATCTACTTATAGGTTAGTTTTATGTACATTTTATGAAGTTATAAAGTCACAGAACCAACAAGGTCAGCAGGGACCTTTAAGAACTTCTAGCTCAGGAAGTCAACTGGATCAGGATTATGAAGCTTCCTAGTATTTCTCAACAGAAGAAAGAAGTATTCTCCCTCTGTCCCCACCACTGAGTTCCAGCAGCTGAGGAACTCCACCTCAAAACTCCCAGATAAAGAAGTGTTATTACTGTTCTTCCATTCATGTGCTGGAAGGACAACAAATCTTGGAAAGAGAACCTCTAAGCAATCACTGCATCTTAAAACTCTATTTCATCAGTTCAGGCTCAGAAGTAAGAACAGATACAAACCTTGTGTG
This sequence comes from Cyanistes caeruleus, assembly GCF_971803275.1. Classification (NCBI taxonomy): domain Eukaryota; kingdom Metazoa; phylum Chordata; class Aves; order Passeriformes; family Paridae; genus Cyanistes; species Cyanistes caeruleus. The sequence continues at coordinate 80,319,020 of NC_141732.1, forward strand.
TTCTTGAAGGACATGATGGCTTGCCTGTACGGATTCGGGATGTCAGGAGCATCAGTCAGGTTGGCCAGGACCAGCAGCAGCAGCAGGCTCTGGCTGGCCAGAGGGGAGCACTGCTCCAGCTGTGCCGACGCTTTGCTGCCCACCCCACCCAGCGTGAACACTGTCCACAGGCCAGCTGCAGAGAAAAAATAACAAATAACAGGTTTGGTCATATTTTGGTCGTATTTTAATAAACAAGGCTATTTTAGATAGTGGGTTTAGATTAGATATTGGAACAAAATCCTTCCTGGGGAGGGTGAGCAAGCAGCTGGGGTTGCCCCTGGATCCCTGGAAGTGGCCAAGGCCAGGCTGGACAGGGCCTGGAGCAACCTGATCTAGTGGAAGGTGTCCCTGCCCATGGCAGGGGGTGGAACTGGGTGGTCTTTAAGGTCCTTCCAGCCAAACCATTTTGTGATTCTACAATTGTATATTGTGCATGTACAGCTCCAGTAGTAACCCATAATGTATAAAGCCAATGTAATGTCCCTGAAGGCTGCTTGAAAAAACTTTCATCACACTACCTAAACTTCGATGATTTGACCTCAAATGCAGAGAAATTTTCACACTTACAGCACTAACAAGAATTTACTCCAATACCAAACTACTGCATTTGAAACTCCTGTTCCTAATTACAGTGTTGGTGAAACTAGATGACCAGCTACATACCCAAATTACTTATTAAATACTGATTAGAGAAGAAGAAGCTTCAGAGGAGGATTAAAGGACTCCCCTCATCCCTCTCCAGCAAGTCCATTCGTCCTTATACCCTTGCCACTGCTCATGGGACTGTATTACAGCATTGGAAAAAAACTGAGAAAAGCAACAAAACTGAAACAGGGATGCTGCAGACTCAGCATTATTGGAGCACAAAGTCAGAGGAAAGGACAAAACCTCTATGGTTATCACATCTGGGCTCTTGATACATTCATTCCAAGGGGATAAGGAGCAGCCCCTCCCAACAGTATTAGATTCATCCCCAAATGCTTGCCTAGCAGTTCATATTTTTTAGTGCATCTTGAAATTTTATGGCAGAGACTAAGCATTTCATCAAATTGTTAATTTGAAAGGTTAAAGCTTTGAGTTATACAGGAAAAAAAAAAATAGTAAGTTCTACTTTAAAAAAGGTACATCCTTATTTTCTCTTTTAATTAATGCCTAAATCAAAAATTGATTAAAAGACACCTTCTTAAAGAAAACAGAAAAATTAAAAAAGTTTAATTTTCAATCTTCTAGTCTTCAAGACTCAAGGTGCAAATGATAAAAACCTGTAAGCCATTTGAATGTAAAACATTAAAGTATAACCAATTAAAATAATTTCAACTACTCTTGGCCCTACAAGATTTCAAGCCACTCGATGACTATTTTTCTTCTGATGTAATTATACAGTCAGCTTATGTAAAAAAACAATGCCCCCTCATTAGGACAATTGCAGGGCAATTACTGCCATGTCATGGGCAACACAACTAATGCCACTCAGTGTTAAGCAGCTTGAGAGAGTTCTTATAATAAAAAGTACTATAATTGCAGCCTTCTTAGCAAAACTTTCCTGTTACATTAATAACCCTTTATCACCATGTTTTTCATCCACTGTTCTTATCAGAACGAATCATGCTGATCATGAAGTTTTTAAGCTCACATGAGTTAACCAGAGAGCTAACATGCAAAGAAACTATTTCTGAAACCCTGAAACAACTGTACAATTATCACATGTAAAATTATAATATATATAATATATAATATAATATATAACATAATATATAATATATAATATATAATATATTAAATAAATTAAAATTATCATTTTTAAACTTAATATAGTTCTTGTTTTTAATTTTCTACCACCCTATCCTTCTGTGGCTGCCATCTGCCATTACTATGTCTTTCCTCAATAGTTATGGCTATAATATATGCCAAAAACACCTGTTATTAATCTGAATTTTCCACCCAGGAGAATGAGGTCACTATGTCTGATAGAAATCTGCACATTAATATGTGATCTAAGTAACCACCTGAAGTTCTCTTGTGTATTGACAAGTCCTTCAGAAAACCAATCCCAAGTAACAGGTTCATAACCTTCAGTTCAGTTACAAGGGCACTGTCACATTAGGTGCTAAGTATTGGCTGATGCTTCCAACACACTCAAATTAAAATAATTTTAAAGGAAAATATTGTTTCTGATCATGAAGAGCAGCTTAAAAATGCTAAATAGGTAAAGAGCCTGGGAGGACAGCGGGACAGGAAGTTTCTAGCTGTATGTAGCAGTATTTTCACAATATCTGAAATACTACTTTGTTAAACCTCATTTTATATTTATGCATATTTCAAAATTAAAAGACTATATTTAACTTCTTTAACAAAGAAACAAAAGTAATTAAAACAAAGTAACTTATGCCATACTCCCTTAGAGCTTTCCTTACTATATTCTGTTCAGATTCTGAAGAAGAATAGACACTGATACAGTGTGGATAGAATAATATTTTAGATTCTGCTTCTTCAGAACATCACAGGAAAAAAAACCCGCAGAATAAAAGGAAGAAAAGTCCATGTTTAAAAGGGATGAAGGCCATGTTGGACAGGACTTGGAGAACCTGGGATAATGGAAGGTGTCCCCACCCACGGCAGGGGTTAGAACAAGATGAGCTTTGAAATCCCTTCCAACACAAATCATCCATGATTCCATGAAAACTCCTGTAAAAGCCAACAGGATAGCCATAGATGGCTGCAACAGTACTAGCTCTGCCTGCCATCATTACAGGCATGAAGAGAAATTTGACTAAATGTTTCAACATATAGATTGGATTTCTTTCATTTTGAGGTTTTTTTATTTTACTTCTATCCTCTTGTCATTTTTTTATATATCACAAGACAAATACAAATTCCAGATGTTTCTGTAAAACTTTCTACATCTGGGAGGTGGTAAAGATAAGCTAGGCTTCTCAAAACTGAACCACTAAACTGTGAAAATGAGGGAAGGATAGATTACCTGAAATTGCATCATGAGGCAAACTGCTTCTGAAGATTTATAAAATCTTGAAAAGTCTCTACAGTACCAAATGCTACCTTGCTGGTCCCAATTGTAAACCTGATGAAGTCAACAATCCACAACCCTAAAACAGTCACTTCAACATTGTTGTAGTTTAACAGCACACAGCCAATCACTCTCTTCTCTCTCACGAGATGGGGAAGAGAACTGAGAGAAAACACAATATTCATGGGTTGAGAGGAAGGCAATTCAATAGGACTGAAAAAAAAGGGAAAATGATGATTATAATAATGATGATAAAAGAATATACAGAGGAAGTGATGCACAGTGCAGTTGCACTGTTGCAGTTGCCCCCCAGTTTTACTGCTCAGCATGACAGGATATGGGATATCACTTCAACCAGTTGGGTCAGCTGTTCTGAATGTAACCCCCTACAGCTCTTTGTGCCTTAAGAAAACTTGAAGCTCATCCCATTCTAACCCTTGCCATGTGCAGGGACACCTTCCACCATCCCAGGTTGCTCTAAGCCCTGTCCAACCTGGTCTGGGACACCTTCCAGTGATCCAGGGGCAGCCCCAGCTGCTCTGAAAAACCTGTGCCAGGGCCTGCCCACCCTCACAGCCAGGAATTTCTTCCTATATCATAAGAAGGTGACAAGTCCTTGACTCAGCATAAGCATGACTTAGCAACAACTAAAATGTCAGGGTGATATTAACATTACCCAGCACTGCAACTCTATCCAAGCTGAAAACAAGACAAACATTGAGATATTTTGATCATTTATTTCATTTATACAGTTTACTGTTTTCTGCAGAATACTTTCAATTGAGTATCTCTAATATTTGTCCATCACTTCTAACTGTGTCCAGCTCTGGGCTCTCCAGTACAAGAGAGACATGGAGTTCCTGGAGGGGGTCCAGTGGAGAGTGACACGTATACTGAAGGGCCTGGAGCATCTCTGTGTCTAGGAAAGGCTGAGGGAGCTGGGGCTGCTCAGCCTTGAGAGGAGCCCCAACTGAGAGGGGCCTCAGCCCTGGGTGTCCCTGGGTGTCCCTGGGTGTCCCTGGGTGCAGGGAGGTCAGAGCAGAGCCCAGCAATGGCACCAGAGCGATGGGCAGGGACTGAGCCCAGGAATTGCCCCTGCACAGAAGGAACAACTTCTGCCCTGAACAGAGACCAGAGAGGGGAGGAATCTCCCTCACCGGGGTATTCCAGACCCTTCTGGGCACAATCCTGTGCCCTGTGCTCTGGGATGGCCAGGCTGGAGCAGGGAAGTGGGGTCAGATGTCCCACTGTGGGCCCTTCCAACCTGACCAGCTCTTGCATTCACTGATATTTTATTTCCTGACTCAGTCCCACATGGAACCACACTGCTAGAAGTCAATTGGAGAACTGCAAAATTCTGCCAATTATTTCTGGGAAATACTTGAATACTTTAATAAGGAACTGCCTGCTTTTATCTTAAAAACCAGATTAACAGATTCATTTTTGCCCTTCGCTTACACCAAACTAGCCACCACAGATTTTTCTCTCCTGTTCATACAACTCTATGTAAGGCAGAGCAAGAAAAGCAGGTCATAAGAGCAATGTTATTTTGCAACAGAGAAGCTGAGATTATTCTGTAAGATGGCTGGAAACATAGTTTACAGCCATGAAAATAAACCCAGGGCTTTAATCTAGTTTGACAGTCTGTGAAACAACACTTAATGGCCAAATGAAGTTATGACACAATCATCAAAACAGAGCTTTCTTTCACCTGACTGTTGCTTGATGCAAATACAACTCTGCAGAAATCTCTGCCTAATGCCTGGCCTCTGTTACACAATGAGATACAAATAAGGTTCATGTTTGTACCTAGTTCAAGAAAGTTTAAACATGCTTATTTATAGTTTCACAATAATAAGAATAATTTTAAGAGTTTGACTTTGAAGACATTTTGAAACCAAGAGCACAGAAGGTACTCTAAAAACCCATTACACTCATATAAAGCATTGCATCTTACAGTCAACTTCTAACACTGTCTACTTTAAGTCAGCAGATCAACCGACTGTGAGCTATAATTGATTTTTGAGCTCTCCTGGATTAGTTATTAAACTAGCTGTAATTCTTCTGCAAAACATATTATTCACCTTTCAACCTTCAGTGTCAAGGCTAAAAAGACAAACTTTATGACTTCTCATGCTGGACAGAGCATTAAATTAATGTTGAGGAAATTAGAGTTACTTATTTCCAAGTTTCTTTCTAGGAAATTATTATTGTTTGGGGTTTTTTTTAATCTAATAGTAGCTCAAAAATTCAATTAAAGTAATCACTGAACTTCAACCTTTCCTTTGAACATCTTTCATTGTGTTTAGATACAGGCATTAAATTGCAATTAATACTGGCAAAGCCTTTTTGAGTATGGTCCTGTCTCTCCTCACTGGAGCTTGGTAAAAGGGCAGATCCTTCCCTCATTCCCCATCACATAACCCACATCCTCTCAAACATATTTAGCATCCTCCTAATGAGTTTTTTATTACTTTTGAAAATATTTTGCCAAGGGCACCAACTTGAGGTGCTGCCCCAGGCTGCTTTAGAGACTGAATAGGACAAAACAAGAGTTTGAGCAGACATGAAGATCTTCAAAAGGTCTCTTGATCTCCCCCTGTCATTGTGACATTTCCAAAACAACAATCCTGCTCCCTTCTTGCAAAAATGGAAAGAACACAAATAGATGAGGCTACAGAAGCTGGCAAAGCCAGTGTTAAATATCAGAAAGAAAACTGAACCACAACGAAAAAGCCCAAAACAGAACAGATCTAACTTATGGTTAGTAATACATCCAAGTCTAAGCTCCACGTTCTGCTTTCCTATTTCTGAAACTTTTAGCATCCAGAAGATGGTTCAATACTGTAACAGCATCCAAGGCATCACTAAATAGAGATGATGAAGAATTGAAGCAAAAGTGATTTTCATTACATCTAATTGATACCATCATGCAGTTCCTCCACCAAAACCAGTAAATAACGTATTATTAAAAAACATTACAATTACTGTTTAATTCTTATTACACTCAAGCAGCAGCACTGGGAACTTGAGTGTTGTTTTTTTAACGCTTATTATGTGTGTCACATTTCTTAAGTCAATTCAATAGTTCTCACACTGTGGTCTGAAGAACACTTTCTGGTGGCCCATGGAGAGCTGGCAGTTCACGTTGTGCTGGCTCTTGTCCTTGTTTCCAGCTGCTACATTGTGTTAGAAGAAAGCTAAAAATACATAAATACTTTCCTACGATTACTTTTCCATGCAACTAATTTCTCAAGTTGCCACAGGGATGTTATGTGATAATGAATGGGAGAGGAGAAAGAGGTCCATGGAATCATGAACAGGGATCACTGAGGCAACTGCTGTATCAGGGGTATTTTATACTTTATAAAGCACATCCTCAGCATCTCAGATCTTTAGTAAAGGAACTTAAACCCAAATTGTGAGGAACCCAGGGTACACTTGCTATAAAACTTGACTATAAAAACAGCAGCTACATTAATTTTAGGGAAGTCCCACTGCAAATTTGGGAGGATTCATTGCAGAAGGAAACTGGCAAAGCTGAAGTATAGGAAATACGGAATCATTTTTACATGGTTTATGAACCTGCGTGTTAAATATTCCACTCTCGAGCAACATTAAACTCATCTGTAGCATAAACACACTGATGTACACACAAACTACAACCTGTGACTGAAAAGGTCAATCTGGTGATTGCAGGCTTTTTGGCAAAACTGTAAAAACTCAGAAGCACAAAAATGGCTGTCCTAAATACAGTAACTTCTTGTTTGCAGTCACTTTTTAATTGCAATAACTTTTTCAACTGACACAAGTTCTCATAAATGATAGGTTTTTGCATCATTTCACCTGGCATGATAATATACATGGTAAAACTAAAAATTTTAAGTTTTCATCAATATTTTTTATGGTCTTCATTGTCCAGCATTGGACTAACAGAAATAACTTAAACTAGCTTGAGACATAGGAGAATTTCTACAAACAGCTATAAATGAATAGTTCCTGGATGTCACACAGTATAGCAAAATAAATTTGTATTTTAAATACAAGTAGGCTAGCTGCTTTCTAAGTCATCAACAGGCTGCAGCAAGAATTCACATGTGGGAAACACTAGATTTAAAAGCATTTTGAGACTACAGCTATGTATCAGTCCATCTTTACTCCATTTCTTGTCTGGAACACAGGAATGGCAGATGATGTGTATCGGAGTAAACGTGTGATCACTTGGAACTGCATATTCAGGCTTAAAATCTCATCAAACTACCACTCAGTCCTTAGTGCAAGGTCAAAGCCACACAATTTACACAGATGATTGCCATGGCTTTATTTCAGGTGCTGTGTTATATTTCAGCTGTTTTACTACTATATTTTAAGTATTTAGTTCCTAAATACTACAGGAAAGTGACTGAAATGCTATAGAAAGATTAAGTGCATGTTTTAGATTACTTCTTTAAATGTTAAAAAGAATTATAGAAGTGATTTAAAAACCAAGTTATTTTCTTCTCAACAAATCACTGCAACAGAACAACTGCTCTATATTTCATAGATTTCAACTGGCTCATTGAAATACATGACTGAGTATGACTTAATTGTTTGAGGGTTTTCACACCTAATAACACTATTGTAAAGGAGACCAGTATTTCATCCTCCCTGCCAAGAACAGCAGAAGGTAGTTGTTTCTGTGGAGCCAAGCTCTGCAACACCAGCTCCCTGCCTGCCCCACTCCTGGTCACAGCCTCTCCAGAACAGCCAAGCTCATGTCTCTGTGTACCCACACACTTCAAATACATCCTAGGCTCATGACTTTTTGATGTCACTGCTGCTCCTAGTGCTGCAGCAGGACAGGAAAGCCACAGGGAATGGCTGGGGTGGAGGAGCCACTGGGGAAAAGACAGCCCAGGAAATCTCCACATAAACCCTCCAAAGCTAGAGGAGCACTGATGAGTTTGAGGTGCCCGGGGCCGTGATGTCATTAACACACTCTGGAAGCAGCTCTTCAGGAAATGAATCATGGAAGCAAGTGAAATGCAAAGATGCATTAAGTTACTGTATCCATTCCCTATCTATGCAACACTGTTCCCTCCAATGCAGATTGTTATTCCATCCAGTCTAATTTTAAGGGACTAGTAATGGAGGCTGAACCACGTCCTTTGGGAAGCGTGTTCCATAATCTAATAATCCTCAATGTTAAGATTTTTTTCCTAATACTCAGCTAAACATTACTTTGTTCAGCTTCATCTACTTATTCCTTTAAGTGGTTCTATGTAATACCATAAAACATTTCTGCCCCAGTTCAGTGTTTACAGCACTTAAATAAAAGACACAGTCAGGTCTCCTTTGTTGCCCAGCCAAATTACATACACACATTTTTCTTTCCTTTCTTTTAAAGTCTTTTCCAGTTTGCTTCCTGCAATTAATCCCAGCTCCAATACTTTGCACAACCTTTCAAATGTCATGGAACTGAAAAAGATTGCAAACAGTAAATTGCATAGATTGATAAATAAGCATATCCTTCATTTCACTACAAAAACAGTGTTTATTTAATTTTAAACCATTCATCTTCATTCATCTCAGGAGATCTTTACTGTGAAATCCAAAGTGATCCAAGCTTTCCTCAGGGCAGGAACCCCATCTTCCCCATCATTATTACACTTCCGTTTTTTTTGAACTTTAAAATAAGGAGACAATCATTTTCTCCCAAGATCATGAAACTCAGATGCAGACTTGCATCCTCATAAAAGCTCTTCAGCACAGGGGAATCAGAAATGCATAAAGACACCCCAAAAAAGTATTTAATCTGAAAAAACTAAAACAAAACGTTCAAAAACAAAGCCAGTACGTGTAAACTCAGTAAAATAATATACACACACACACATATATATTATTAACAGTTGGACTTGATGATCTTTGAGATCTTTCCCAGACTTGATGATTCCATGATAAATGAAAAATTTAACACTTCCAGATGGGGTCTACCTCTCTTACTGGCCCAGAGATGCTGAAGCACAGAATAGCTCTGTTAGCTGGAAATCCCTGATGACATTTTTATTATATGTAATTGGAACATGAGTAGTAGACATACCTTGAAGAATTAAGTAAAGAAAATTACATAACATACTTTTGAATCAAAGGCCAAATAAGCCTGGGAATAACTCTAATAAACTATTAATTCACTTTTAGAAATGTATTAAAAGTAACTATAGGAGAGGAACATCTTAAGAAAGGAATCTTCACATTTTTATTAGCTCAACTCCTGGCCTGTTGCTGGCAATACCTATTTCAACTCCTTTGGACAGAAGTGATACAATTTCTGACATGGAACAATATTCCTGCGGCACATTTGAAGACTGTCCAGTATAACTGAAGCTGCAAATGTGACCACAATATCTAGAAAAAATAAATAAAGGTTTTATGGTATTATACAAGAGCACAATACCACAGTATTATGACTACTTGGAACCCAGGAAACTAAATGCAAGCTTGAAGAGAGTGAGAAAGAGGAAAACAAATGAGAAATGTGGGAAAAACTGCAAATCCACCCAGTGTTGGATTTAATTTTAGAGGAATTGTCTGACTCAGTCCTCTATCAACCTTGGAACAGCAAACATCACGCCAACAACAAGTTCACATAGAGACATGAAAAAGGAGTTGTTGAATGGTGGGGTTTGGGGGAGAGAAGGTTAGTTCTTGGAGGGGTTTTGTTCAGGTTTTTATTTTAAAATGTTTTTGTTTGTTTGTATTTTGTTTTTTGTTTTAAATAGAAAAAAGTCCTCTGACTTTTGCCCAGAGTACCATCCCGGTACTTTATTGCTCTTGTTAGAATGCAAGGGAGCACAGTGAATGAGTGTAATTCAACCAATTGTAGAACTTCCAGTAATATCTTCTATTGACTCTATCAGGCAAAATATGAGGCAGAAACAAACACAGAAACATGTTACAAAACAACCATCTTGGCAGTTTTTAAATCGTGCTAATCAGGGTATCAATATTAACTAATGCTTTTGATGTAGGACCCTCAGGAAGATTTCATCCTCACACATAGTGGGAAGGGGGAAGAAGAAATCCAAACAACCAATTGAAGAAGTGACCTGTAAAGTTGCTAGGCAGGTCAAGACATCCAAGAAATTACTTTTCCTGAACTGTTTGAGATTTTTATATCAGCTAGTGAGTTTAGCACACTGTTCCTGTTGGCTTGTTGCGACTGCAGGCACTCAATTCACCTGTTTCTTGCGGCATGAGAGGAACAAGGAATAGCTGGCACAGCAAAGTCACCATAGACTTGCTGCTTCCCTCCTAGACCTAGGTTTTACTCCTCCAAATTTGTGAAGCACCTCACCACTGGTATCTGCAGCAGTTCCAGACAGCTCTATCAGCCTTCAGGAGAGCATTCAAAAACAATTAAACAGAACTCCTAATATAAGCACAAGCCGAAAAACTCAGTTACACAGCTTAGGAATACTCTGTCTGCCACTCTTATTCCTGAGAAGACATGCTCATGCTCCTTGGAGGCCTGCCACATCTCCGCAGAGCAATGGGCATGTTATTTTTTAACCCAGTATGTCCCTACTTTTCCTTTAAGAGGAACATTTTGTTTGTGTGAGGTAACTTCTTCCTCTACACTACCTGCCACTCCAAGGACAAAGAAAACTCTAAGTGTTAATTCTCTTGCATGAAACCTGGTCCACCAGCAACTGCATGGAGCAGGGAAGGCCCCCCTAGACCCTGGAAGAGGCTCATGGAGCTCACGAGGGGTGCTGCATCCCGAGCCTCACTGGCATGACACTCCGTGGAACACACTTCATGAAAACTCAAACATTCAGACAATTTTACTGCCAGTTTTTCAACAAGTTTCTGCTCAATGTATGCAAACTGCAAGTTTTGGGACCTTGTAACTTGGCCAGATTTAGTAAACTTTAAGAGGGATTGTAAATGGCCCATCTCTATCCACAGCTTCACTCCCCCAAGTCCCGCTTCCCAAATCTCAAGAGCCTTTTCCAAGGCATGAAGGCTCTAAAACTCCTCAATAAAACAGATGTAAGAATTCAGCATTGGTTAAGTAACATTTTTCCCTAACCTCATTCTCAGAAACAGAAGAACTGTTTTCAATTAAAGCAGTGCCAAAAGATTTAAAAAAAAAAAAAGAAAAATCTAAAAAAAAAGCCTAAGGAAGATACTCAGCATGAAAAGTTTCATGACAACTGAAGTCTGAAAAAAAATTATGAGCAACTGAAAATTGGATTTCACTACAGAAAGTGCTCTATAAGCTTATCTTGAGGCATCAATACCAGCTCCAGCCATATGAACATTATTAAAGTGGCAGTTTTAATGATGAAGCATTGAGGAAAGCAGCAGCACTGAGGAATGAAGTCCTACCCCCAGAACAAGCATGCCACAGGCAAAACTTTTCATTATCTTGACTAGCAGAAAATGCCTCCTCAGCTGAAAGAACCCAGTGTCCCTGCTCCCTCTCAGAGCGGGGCGTGAGCTCCTGCCAAGGCTGACGAGCTGTTTTATGTCAGCACCTGCCCTTTGGCTCCGCTCTCGGCACTGACATCAACTCCAGCGGCATCAGACAGGAACACGTTTCTGTCACCAGACACCACGGCTGGAGCCACACCAGCAAAACAGGGCTGCAACTCACGGAACACTGTTTGAAGCCCTCTCATGGATCCAGCACTGAATTGCCTCTCTTTTTGGGTCGACGGCCAGTGTGGAGGGAATGGAATGGTGTAGGGAAAGGTTTTGGTGTGTCAAATTTACTGACTACAAAAACAGAACGCTATGGGGGGAGAAAAAGGCTGACTAAGTATTACTGACTCTGTCTGCCTATTTTTTCCCAGCAAAAAATGATAGTTAACATTGAAATTATACAGAAACATGTGCTAACACTCATCAACTTTACTATTAAAGACTAAAATTACATATATCGTATTGAGAAAGTGTTCATTCTAAATACTGATTTTCAATTTATGGAATGAATTGCCTAAAGACTTGCATTTATATGAAAAAAATATATTTAGAGGCACTTTATTTTTTCTCTAGCACGCACATTCAGTTCCGTAATATTTCATCTTCAGTACCCAAAAATGTTTTTACCACGGGACAAGGGATTCCTCTGGGCTTTTCCTGTTCCTAAGCATTTTGTAATAGCTCCAAGCCATAAAGGGAAAAGAAGCTTGCTCTCTGGGAGCAGAGTTAGGAAACAGTGAGGATAAACCATTCCTGCCTCTCTGCCATCACCTACATCACGGGCTATGCCCATACCTGAGAAAGAGGAGTCAATGTACATTTTTAATATAACGTACAAAGCAATTCTCATTCTGCATGAGATCAATCAAGGAGTTAAAAAAGCCAAGTTGAGCAACACAATTGCCCACAAGGGTAACACCTGGTACCACCACCTTCAGATTTCCACGTAGATCTCACTTGTGTGGAAGCTATATGGCAATCCCAAGGTACCCCAGGCAAGCCCTATGATGTAGACAAGCTTTGTGAGCCTCCATCAGCAGCAGCTGCCCCCTGTGAAGACACATCTTTTTTAGGCTACCAGGTTTTGAGTAGACAATTCGAATATGGTAATATTTTTTGTATAAAACATTTCTGCTATCCCAAATATTTAGAAAATCACACAATTATTTGGGTGGAAAGGGACTTTCAAGATCATCTCATTCCAAAACCCTGCCTGTCATGGGCAGGGACAACTTCCACTGTCCCAGGCTGCTGCAAGCCCTGTCCAGCCTGGCCTTGGACACTGCAGGGATGCAGGGGCAGCCCCAGCTGCTCTGGGCACCCTGTGCCAGGGCCTGCCCACCCTCCCAGCCAGCAATTCCTTGCCAATATCCCAGCTGGGCCTGCCCTCTGGCACTGGCAAGCCATTGCCTGGGTGCTGGCCCTGCAGGCCTTGTCCCCAGTCCCTGGGCAGCTCTCCTGGAGCCCCTTTAGGCCCTGCCAGGGGCTCTCAGCTCTCCCATGAGCCTTCTCTCCTCCAGGATGAAACTCACTCCACATTCCCACAACAATTACTCAGTGAACTTTATGGAAAATCACAAATGCCACCAAACTGGTTGGCACGAGCTAACAGCAGGGCCTTGTGAGCAGGCCTTTTGCAAAACAATTACAATTAGCAAGATAAGACAATGAGAAACACCTATGTGCTTTATTTACATCTTATAAAATCACCTGAAATTGTTTGGTAAGTGGGAATCCTAAGCACATTATCACATGCAAACAGCATGTTTTATTAACCTTGAAGCAAGGCCCAGCAGTTAAAACATGAGGATAAAGATCAGGACATTGGAATTTTATTCCCAGCTGCAATGTCAACTGATTGTGCAATTTTAGCCAAGCTTCAAGCATGTTATTTCCTCTTTTTCCCCTATCTATAAAAATGAGAATTTTCTACTTAATAAGGGCCTTTACATCCTGATGCCCTTGGCCTGAATGTGCGTTGTTCCTGAGCTGATGTCCCAATTTCCTAAGAGATCTCTGACCCACTGAAGAGAGTCAGAGCAGATTATATACACACTGGGACTGATTACACATTCATTGTATATTTACATAAAACTAGCTAATGATACAGATATATAGAACATATTCAATTATACAGATATAATTGTACAGATATATAAAAAGACAGATCTTCTCTTGACAGACCCTCTCAGAATGACAATTGCTGAGAGAAGCAGTTCAATAAATGTAAACTATTGAGGCTGAAATTAGAAGCCAGCAGTGAATTAGATGGATAAACCTGATGCCAAACTTGAAATTATGCAAGCCGAAACAGTTTTTTCCTAGGAATATTTTTATATTTTGTATTATCTACATTTCTACATATACATTTGCTTTAATGTATTTACATCTGTCATATTTGTATATGCTGTATATACATCTTATAAAACCACTTCAAATTGTTTAAGTAGGAATCTTACAAATTATCACACAAACAGTATAACTGTAATAGTAAACAGTAACAGTAGACTCCTAACTAAATGTCATATTGATATAATAAAGTCTATATTTATGAAACAATTTATTCTCATATGTAACTTACCTGTTTCATTTTTATGCTTCTAGGTATTTTGATACCTAAATCATTTATTTTTGTATAAATACAAAAATTTATACACTAAATATATATATACAGTACACTGGGTCATATATATTTATATTATTAAATGTAAGTACATTCATATTTTCTGTATAGTCTGTATTTTATTTTATAGTTCTTCTATTATATGCATACACATCCACACACAGAACCAGTGAGTACCAAATAACTGTCAAATGCTGTGGCGTCAACATCTCTCATTCTTGAATTAATTTGATCCAGATTTACCTTCCAGCTGAGAGTAAACTGCTGAAACCTTCTACTGCTGAAACATGTATCTACTTTCCTTTCTCTTGCAGACAAGAAAAAAATATTTGTTCCAAGGTCATCATGTGGCTGCCCCATCCCCGAAAATGTCCAAGACCAGGCTGGATGGATCTCTGAGCAACCTGGTCTAGTGGAAGGTGTCTCTGACCATGGCAGGAGGGTGGAACAAAATGATTCTTAAGGTCTCTTCCAACTCAAGCCCTTACAGGATTCTACAATTCTATGATCTGATTTTTTCCTAAAAACAAAAACCCACACCAGTCTTCCACACAGATACATCCACAATTCGTAATTCAAATGCTTTAACTATAAATCATTCCGAAGATTCTTCCAGTTTCCAAGTTTCTTATCAAAGTGGAATTAACTTTCCTAGTTAGCAATTTCAGGATAGCACTTGCCCTAAAGATTAAAAAACGGGTAAGAAAACAGGTTCAGCTTATGAATTCCTAGGTGGCAACAAGACAACTTCAAGTCACCACATGAGGGCTTAGAGGGGACATCTCTGTCAGAGACCCTGAACAGACAAAGAAAGAAGTACCATCACTCAACAACAGAGAAAGACTACTAAATGTAAAAATATAAAGATTAAGTCTTTCCCAAATCAGGGAAAAAAAGATATATATGAGCTTTGGCAAGTTCAATGTTAAACCAGACTGAGTTGAGCCAAAAGTAACTTGGGAACAGCCTGCTAAAGGTATAAAAATCAACAGCAAAAGCTTTTCCAAACAATCTGACAGCTCCTCAAAGACGCCAACAAGCCATGGAGGCCTTCAGGGAGAACCCTGGGAAGGTCAGGCTCTGGCAAATTAACTACTCTGGGTGCATTTCCCAACACTTTCTGCTCACTCCATCAATAGATCTCATACATGACCAACAAAAGCAGCAACTGCTGTGGTGTTCTCCCTTGGCAACAGGTCCCCTTCAGCAGCTGAAGGCTCTGCAGAAGCCCACAAGGTGAGGGGCTAATGTGAATGTCCCAAACACCAATAGCTGGATAGTTGTGGAGCCAGCCAAGAACCAAGATCAGTTGTCGGGAACAACAGCCAAGTGTTGCTGGTAAGAGCATGTATGAGAAAGACCAGGATGTGGCTGAAGAAGGGGCCATACAGAGGCAGTGCAGCACTTTTCAAGGACAAACACCCTTCCCTTCCCTTCCCTTCCCTTCCCTTCCCTTCCCTTCCCTTCCCTTCCCTTCCCTTCCCTTCCCTTCCCTTCCCTTCCCTTCCCTTCCCTTCCCTTCCCTTCCCTTCCCTTCCCTTCCCTTCCCGCACCTTCCCGCACCTTCCCGCACCTTCCCTTCCCGCACCTTCCCTTCCCTTCCCGCACCTTCCCTTCCCGCACCTTCCCTTCCCTTCCCTTCCCTTCCCTTCCCTTCCCTTCCCTTCCCTTCCCTTCCCTTCCCTTCCCTTCCCGCACCTTCCCGCACCTTCCCTTCCCGCACCTTCCCGCACCTTCCCGCACCTTCCCTTCCCTTCCCGCACCTTCCCTTCCCTTCCCTTCCCGCACCTTCCCTTCCCTTCCCTTCCCTTCCCGCACCTTCCCTTCCCTTCCCTTCCCTTCCCTTCCCTTCCCTTCCCTTCCCTTCCCTTCCCTTCCCTTCCCTTCCCTTCCCTTCCCTTCCCTTCCCTTCCCTTCCCTTCCCTTCCCTTCCCTTCCCTTCCCGCACCTTCCCTTCCCGCACCTTCCCGCACCTTCCCTTCCCGCACCTTCCCTTCCCTTCCCTTCCCGCACCTTCCCTTCCCTTCCCGCACCTTCCCTTCCCTTCCCGCACCTTCCCTTCCCGCACCTTCCCTTCCCTTCCCTTCCCTTCCCTTCCCGCACCTTCCCTTCCCTTCCCGCACCTTCCCTTCCCTTCCCGCACCTTCCCTTCCCTTCCCTTCCCGCACCTTCCCTTCCCTTCCCGCACCTTCCCTTCCCTTCCCGCACCTTCCCTTCCCGCACCTTCCCTTCCCGCACCTTCCCTTCCCTTCCCGCACCTTCCCTTCCCACACCTTCCCTTCCCTTCCCTTCCCTTCCCTTCCCTTCCCTTCCCTTCCCTTCCCTTCCCTTCCCTTCCCTTCCCTTCCCTTCCCTTCCCTTCCCTTCCCTTCCCTTCCCTTCCCTTCCCTTCCCTTCCCTTCCCTTCCCTTCCCTTCCCTTCCCTTCCCTTCCCTTCCCTTCCCTTCCCTTCCCTTCCCTTCCCTTCCCGCACCTTCCCGCACCTTCCCTTCCCTTCCCTTCCCGCACCTTCCCGCACCTTCCTTTCCCGCACCTTCCCGCACCTTCTTTCCTCTCTTTAATCCCCCTCTCCTTTCTCTTCCCTTTCTCTCTACTCCTTTATCCAAAATCCACCACCATATATGTTCTTCGGGAGTATACACCCGAAGAACAGGGACTAACAAACCAATTCCCATGCCAAGTGCATAATTCATTAAGAAAGCTTCCTAAACTTTTGCGGACCCTCTGATTTTTGTCATTCCTTCTGACCCCAAACACTGGGTTCTGCCTTCCCCTAAAGCATCAGACATCACAGGTCCAACAGGAGGCTGCCTTTCCAGTAGCAGCCTTCAGATGAAGGATCAGGATAAGATTCAGAGGGAAATTCAGATTTTTTTAAGAAATGCAGCATTTTCACATTGTTCCACAAGACTCAACACCCACATGAAGCCCTGAAAATTTCACATCTAAGAATCCTCACCACAGATACAACTACAGGTAAGACAAACTTCTCTTCCTCAAGTTTAAGTAACTAAAGAAAGCATCAACAATTACAGAAACATCTGATTCCACACTAAGGAATATTCCAATGTAGTTATAGCAGTAAAAGCTCCAGTTCTAACTCAAATATCTCAAATCAGCATGAATTTGAGTAAGCTTGCTTTACACATTCAAGCAGTGTCCATGGATTTTGTTAACTAGTTATTAATTATAATTTGAAACAAGCCCAAAAGAAACATCAATACAAAATAAGATACTGCTTAATTAATATACTTTTAAGCAAACACAGCATCAATTTGTTTGGGAAGGCATGAATTAAAGAACTCGAAAACACATTCAGAACAAACTGGAAAAAGAAAATGTACAATAAATCAACTATTCCATTCCAAGCTTTTATTTCCTCCCACACCTCTCACACAGCCATAAGACTTTAATGGTAAGACAGCCCCCCACACACCCATGATTGCAATTGATGGATCATGGACCACTTTTAATCTGGTTGAAAGAATTTGGCATTGTATCAGATTATAAAATCCCTTCCTACGCTTGTGAAAGGACACAATGACGGCTCCACTACGGACACCACGCTCCATGAAGAATTCTGTCTAGCACAATACCCATATTAACCAGACAGAACTATACATTTTAATTTATATAGTCATTACTTCTTTTCAAAGCATGCCTCCTAAGGCAGAGAAAGTGACAAGACAAAGGGATTGATTTGTACATAAGGTGAAATGATTATTTAGTACTTACTTTCCATCTTTCGTAATTGCATTGTGCTTGTTTCAAGTATGTGCCAAACCACAGTGAAAATCTAATTTAAAATTAATTAACTGGAGAACTCTACATACATGCCGAAGCTAACATCTACAAAGCTTCTATCCTTTAAAAAATGACTTCTGCAATTTGCAAATATGCCAGTTCTTGACATACCAATAGGATTCTGGAATGACTTAAAAAATTACTCCAAATATTTGAGCATGCCATGAGTTTCAGCAGACTGGTGGTGGCTGTGGTGGGGAGAGAGAGTGCAAAACACAGAAGGGAAAAAAAGATGCTATTAAAAAGACAGGAAGAGAAACACTGTAAGAGTGATTGAGAACACATTATTTTCCAATACACTAACTGCAAAAGCTCATAAGCTTATTTTTTCTTCTTCCAGTGAAAATACTAAGAAGCCAAATGGCAAAGATAAAAGTTTTCTATTTAGCAAGGACAGAAATTCCCCAAGTAGCAACATATTATATGACAAATCATTACCCTGACTAGACAAGCTACACAGGATTGCATTTAAAACATTTCAGTTGACCAATCTGGAAAATAATTATTGAATTTTATTCTCTATACATTGTTCGAAGTAAGTTTACCTTCAGTTCTAAAAAATTTTTGTAAGTCAACAGAGTGCACTGAGGTAACAGGAAAACCATGGAGGAAGAGACAAGAGTAACAGTTTACTACTTATTTTCTTCATATCATTTGATGCACTGATACAGTAAACTTCCACAGTCCCATGAGAGCCCATATTAAATGTAATGTATTTTCTATTCATAAAGCAGCACCAGCATAAATGGCAAACACACCCAGACCAGCCACACACAATAGCTTTCCCTGCATTTGTTCATTTTAATACTGCAATTAAATCACTCGGCTCTACCAAGTGCTGTCACCAGGACTTTGTTTTGTGACTGCTGCAGCAGTTTAAAATTGTTTGTTTGGCAAACAGTACAACTTTTGCAAAGCTTCAGAGTGTTTTCGAACTCGGGATAGAGAAGGCAAATATATCTCAGAAAAAATAAAAATTGTATAAATCTTCATTAATAAGCAATTTGAACCAATACAGCAATTATAACAAAAAAATGCACTGACAGCAGCCACAGCATGTTAAAAGGTTGTAGAAAAATTAAACAGAACATTGGGCAAGAATAGGAACGTGGCTAATGAGCACATTTTCCATCTAGGCTAAGACTATTTCAGGACAATTCTCTTAATTGCAAAAATGTAAAATGCTGCACTTCCAATTGCATAAAGTCTTTACATAACAAGCAGTTCTCTAACCTAGATTACATGTGATTCCTGTCCAAAAACAGTGACAACAATCAGAGGCTCTATAGCTTCTGTCCATCTCCCAGGCTGCCTGCATCAAGAAACAATAAACAGCACCTTAAGGATGATGCTGTGCAGCAAATCCTGAATTTAACTTTTAACAGAAAAGGCAGCACACAAAATCCCTGAACTGAAAAACAGGAGAGGAAGCCAAGAAGAGGAAAAAAGCCTGAACCCAGTAAAGATTTCTCCATAGCTAAATCAGATTATCTTTAAGCATGTTGGCAAACTCCACTCAATGACCACCAAACTATTACTGAGATTGGCTGAAAGAGCAGACCTGCCACTAGAACTTGTTGTGTGAAGATCTTCTGATTTTGGGAGCAGATGCTCCAGATGCTGTTTGACAGAAACCTTGGAAGACCAATGCTGCTTCTGGAAATGCCAATGGAAGAACACCTTGCCACCTCTCACTTCTTGGTCACAAGATAATTTAAAGATGCTGACTAGAAGTCATCTCAAAACCTTTGCATCACAGCCATCTGACTCATTTCACAAAATGCCTGGCAACAGCAAAGTTCATGGAGAATCACAAGTAAGGTCAGACTTAATAGCAATGAAATCCCCTATTTAGTCAAGAAAGGGAATGTGTTTGCTTGGTATTGTCTAGACTTGCCATTACTCTTTTAAGGATTCTGTTTCATCAGGTGGTCTTTTCAACTTAAAAAAACTACTCCAGATTTCACAGATCATCAAATCACTATGGTTGGAAAGATCTCTAAGGTTGAGTCCAACCATAAATTTGTTGCTGTTCATTTTTCTTGGGACTAAACAACTGGATCATTGAGGAAACTTACAAAAGTTATTTTCCTGTATGGAGATACAGATAGAATCACAGAATGGTTTGAGCTGGAAGGGACCTTCAGGATCACCCAGTTCCAGCCTGCCATGGGCAGGTATACCTGCCACTAGACCAGACTGCTCCAAGACCTGTCCAACCCAGTTTTGGACGCTTCCAGAGGGGGGCAGCCACATACTAACACTCAGATTGGCTCACCATGAAGACCAGCCATTCTGTTTCTCCTCCAAGAAAGTTAACAGCTTTTGAGGACAGAACTTATTTCAAATAGCCACAATTTCCACCAAATTAGATTCCTCAGTGAAGACAGAACTTTGTGGTAAGTCTGGACTAGTGTGTGAAAAGCTCTGAAGTCAGCCACACATATTTCAACAAAATGCTCTGTGTCCATGTCTTACTCTCCACATTTTATGTGGAAAAGCAGCACGCAGTTCAGCTGGACAGGGAGTGGCTTTGCTTCATTCCCAGTGCCCAAAGGGTCTCTTGAGCCAACACAACTTCATATTAATATCAAGAAGTCCAAAATCATTGTTCAAGACACTTGAAATTTCAATTTATCTGACTTTGAGACCACAGGCCAATCAACCGATTACTAGGAAGGGGAATTTTTATTTTTCTTTTTCCTCCAGGACATTGCAGGTGGTAAGACTTGTAGGCAGCTGTTCCACTTCCACTGATCAGCTGTTTGGAATGGATGTTTGGGAACAAGCCCTCCTGCTAGAACTTAGTATGTATTCCATACTAGGACATATGGCTTCTGAGAAAATCTTCTGGATGAAGAGAATAAATGTGTTTTTAGCAGTGTACTTATAGATTTACAACTACTTTTTCTCCAAGGAAAGCCTTTCCAACCCAAAGGAATCTTTATTCCATTGCTCAGTACAGGTGGTGTTTCTTGTTAGATACATGTAGTTATACAAATCATTTTTGGACTAGTCACTAGGTCTCAGAAGTATGCTGTCAAATTCTGTCAATCAGACCTGTCACAGGCATTCAAGCTTCTTTGCCTAACTACCACCACCACCAAGATCACAAAGAGTTTACTAACATATCCTAGCAAGTACCCTTTATGCACTTTATTGTTAAAGTCATTACATTTTTAAAACTGACAATTACTATTTCGTTTTCCAGACATGTTTTTATAGCAGTTGTTCTTTTATAATTTCAGAGGTTCTAAAATATAAATTTCCTGCATAGGTAATTTCTCATGAATATCATCATATCTGGCCTGCCCTGGCACTACAGAAATCCAGTGTAGTTCCAAACATTATATTTCAAAAATGATTTGAGTTTTCTGTTGCATAGAACTGTTTTGACTTACTTTATTCCTCTTGCCACACTTCTCTGGGAAACATCACTTAACACAAAAGACAAAAGTGTTTGTTGCTGACCACACAGAAATAAAAGATCTTCATAATGTTATTTAAATAGCTAGATATAAAGAAATTCTAAAATTACATCCTAAGGTTTTAGCTCTTTCATCTGAAAGATGTCATGTATTTCCTCAGGACTGGAAATGGTTGGGGGCATTTTATTTCAACACTCCCACCAGACATCAATGTGCTCTGCATTTGCTGTACCACATGACACACCTAGTGTGCATCTGGAATGTTGTACCATCTCTCTCCTTCAAATGGTTAAGTATTTTAACTATGTGGTTTTCTGATAGTTTTCAGCAAAACTGTGTAAAAAAAACATAGTTCACATAGTATTCTAGGAAAAATTAAATGTTCTTCTGTTTCTTCCATCACTATGAATTCAGAGCATGATCAAGAAGTGTTCCTTCTTTCCTTGGAGAACTTTGTACCACTGCTTAAACTAATAGGTTGGAAGTTTAGGGTCTCATCTCAAGATTCCCTCTGAGGCTACTGGGATTCTGCACAAGCACACAATGTCTCTGTGCTTAAGCAGACCCCAGAACCACACTGCAAAGCTATAAATACACATCCTTTGCCACATAGAGGAATATGAATGCTTTTACATGATACAATCTGCCATCATCATCTACAAAATAATTCTTTACTTAGGAAGAAATCGTGGCCTGTGAAGGTGCTGAGGCCCTGGCACAGGGTGCCCAGAGCAGCTGGGGCTGCCCCTGCATCCCTGCAGTGTCCAAGGCCAGGCTGGACAGGGCTTGCAGCAGCCTGGGACAGTGGAAGGTCTCCCTGCCCATGGCAGGGGTGGCACTTTAAGGGCCCTCCCAACACCAGCTACTCTGTGTTTCTTTGATTTTGTGATTCACAGCAGTCCTGGGGATTTGCTCTTTTTCCAAAGAATCGTGCAAATTCTGATATGTTTACACAAAACTTTCAGAGAGTAATAATATAAGACTAGCTTGTGCACTTAGAAAAAACAACTCTTTAGACATGCAGCCTCTAGTAAAAATTGTGTTTAAGAGCTTTGCCAGTCCAAAATAAAAGTTTGCAAGCCTGATAAATGCAATACAGGATCCTCTTTGGGAACACAGAGAAAAAGAACAATGAAGATGGCTCTCAACAAATTATTCACTTCCCTCTTACTCTACTGGCTAACTTTCTCCCCACTTTTTTTTGAACCTCAGTACACAAAGCAATGTATTCAGGCGGACATTACTTGGGTGGTACAGTAAGAACTAGCTGTGAAAGAGGTATTTGTTGTCTCCAAAGTCCTAGTTCACTTAAGCCCTAATTCAGATCTGCTGAAAACTAGTTGATCTAAGGGCTTAAACCAATCTATAAATCCACCTTTAGGCAAAGGTTCAAGCCTAGCTGTAGGACACACATCACAGAATGGTTTGGGTTCGAAGGGACCTTGAAGACCAGCTCAGGCCACCCTCCTGACATATTTTGTGTGATTTAAGACCAACAGGAAAGTAAAAACTCTCAGTTCAGGCTCAGAGTACAGACCTATGTATTTATCAGCTACAGACTCTCATACTGCTGAACAAAAATCCAAAATATTAGCTGGAATGCTAATAAATTCAGTCTTTTAACAATTACAAGGAATTATTCCAGAGTCAGACTCGTTCTGAAATTTTTCATTTAGACATAAAATATTATC
The DNA here is from genome assembly GCF_971803275.1 of Cyanistes caeruleus. Taxonomy (NCBI): domain Eukaryota; kingdom Metazoa; phylum Chordata; class Aves; order Passeriformes; family Paridae; genus Cyanistes; species Cyanistes caeruleus. The sequence continues at coordinate 80,342,099 of NC_141732.1, forward strand.
CTGTTCCTGACCACAATTCTCTTATGAAACCTAGTTTTAAATTTATTACCTACCCAATTCAGCACAAGAGTGACAAGGTCTCAACTCTGTCATTATTAATATCCACAAAAGGAATACAGGGTTTGGATCCCAGCCAAGGAAAATTTGTCCAATGTACTGCAGCGTCTCTACCAGTAATAGTCTACCTCAAACCTCACAAAATGCTCAAAAATTAAGGGGGAAAGAGAGCAGTGCTTGGCACAAATTCTGGAAGAAAGACTATCTGGAGATCTAGAAAGGCCAAATATGAAAGCATTTGCTTAGCATGCCAAATGAAAATAATGTGTGAGAGCCTATCACACCAATGTGCTCTCCACTTGGCCTAAGCAAGCCCCTAACAACAGTCCAACAAAGGAAGTTTTTTACCATTTACTCTTGGATATACATTCACATCAGGAATGGGCTTACATCACAGTACCCACTTACATGTAAGCAACAGCCTTCAGTTAGCCAGCCAAGTCATACCTAGGTTAGAGATGTCAGAGTCATTCTCCTACGTACAGCTACTCCACCTTCCCAGCCCCACATCATCCCCATTCTTTGTCTTAGAGCACAGAAACAGAAAATGGAAAGGACTAGGAGACAACATGGGACACTCAGGCAATAAGGGATTTGCTCCTGTGCCTGCCTCTCCATCCTCTCATCCATCTAGTCCTTCCCTTTACTTTACATAGCACTTATGTTTACAATGCTTAGTTTCATTAAACCCCAATATTTGATGAAAGGTAAAACGAATAAAGTTGCATTCCAGCTATGGTGCTGGTAACATTTCTTCCCTCTTGCTCCAGCCCTTCACCCAGTCTGCCTGCACAAAACAGCATGTCACTTCAGCAGCATGTCACTGAGCACATCCCCTCACCTGTGACAATCACCATCACCCAGACAAGAGCTGACAAAGCTTGGCAACAGCACAGCTCTGGGTTTCATGTATATTCAAAATCCAAATAAAAATCTAATTACTTAGAAGCAAACAAAAATTCACACTTTCCTATAAGGATACTAATTGAATTTCCATGTAATGCAGAAATTTATTCTTCAATAATGGAAATCCATTCTTTTCAACCAGGATGTCTATTCCTAGGTGCCACATTCTTTTCTTGTTAATATTATTTTTCTTTCCCCAAAGTGAGTCACTCTGGAAAATGCCATTCACTTAAAAGAGAAAAAAATTCACAAACAACCCCAACTGTCACAAAAATGAATGTTCATGCTCAGTGCTACAGCTACCACATACCAATAACTTAAACCTCAATCACGAAAGTACCAAATTACTCAACAATAGTAACTGGCCTCAGGACAAGGAAATAAAACTTAAATCTGCAACTGTGAAAATAGTTTCTACTAATACACTGCTAAGCACATGATCTGTTTGGCTTTGCTCTGCTTTGGCTGGGAAGTCTTTCGCAGAAAGACGGAAAAAGTTTTTGATGGCTTATTCAAAAGGAAAAATAGCCATTTATCAGGTTATGTAAAAATCTCATACTTGTGTTGGAAACTACAGTTTGGCAGAACACATTCAATTACCACTGGGTCTTCTAGAACATTAGGTAAAAAATAACGATGGTATAATCGCATTAAGGGTTTGTCTTTGTTGGTTTAAGACAAAGATTTTAGTCAAAGGCCTCATTAAATCTTAGATCATTCTGTGCAGAGCTTAGCTCCTCCGTGGGTCTACAAAAACAAGGAAGTACAACTATAATCCATAGAAATAAAAGAAAGATGGAAAGACTTCCAAGATTTTTTTATGCTTAAAAATAGAGGAACGTTTTCATCTCCTGAACGAAAATCATTCCTTAGAAACTATAGCTGTCAAAATCAAATTATTTGTGTAATCAACCCTCAAAATCAGAGTCAAACACTTGAGTCCATATAGGCAATATTGCAAGTTTGTGCTCTAAAAAACATACTCCGCAAGGCTCAGGAGAAAACATACTCTGAGCCACATCCAGATGGTGTGAGGCTCCAGTGAGGCTGTGGAACCTCAAAAATACAAAATTAATTATAGCCAAGATTTCCACAGTATTTCCTCTTATCACAGAATGGTTTGGATTGAAAAAGATCTTAAAGCTCCTCTTCTTTCAGCCCCCTGCCATGGGCAGGGACACTTTCCACCGGACCAGGCTGCTCCAAGCCCTGTCCAGCCTGGCCTTGAACACTTCCAGGGATGGAACTTTTCTTATCCTTCAAAATATATTTGTCTTACATTCTGAAAATTCAATGTATTCTTTGCATACCAAACACAATAAAAAATGCAAACAACCAAACTTAAAACAAGGTTGATTAGGAAAATAAAAGCAGAGTTTTATGATCTGAGCCAAGGAGGAAAGCTTCTGTACAGATCTGCAAGACTGCAATTTTGAACTGCAATGTACACAGAAATGCACACAAATATTTTCACTACAGATTAAAGAGAGTCAAGTGTTTGTCTGATTCTGAGTTTTGGTGCTATTCAAAGTTTTGCTTTCACAACACATTTTTGTTTTCCTTCCTTTCCCTCAGAGATCCAGCAAAACCTACCACAGTCATCTCCTAAAAGTACAGTATTCCTTTGCACCACATATATTCAAAAGCCAAAATGACATTTTCTATTTGCATTAATGAACTTTTTATGAAGGTAGTTAATTACCCATCTCCTTCTGGACAGGTGTTTAGCATGGGCAAGACAAGTACCACTTTCTGCAAGGAACATTCTTGTCCAGTAAGTGCTATTACTAAATAAGAATTCATCTGCAGGCTCCTTAAGTAAACTATTCTTTATATTTAAGCATTGTAGTTGAGTAGACTGACATCACAAATTAAGGCTTCTCCCTTGACAAATATATTGAAAGGAAAACAAAACTGTTGCAGAACTAGAACTAATTTGATCATGACACAACTTCCACATCTAAAATGTGCCACTCCTATCACGAGTCCATTCCATGCTGAACGTATTTCATATCATATGATTAAACTTCTCCTTCAGCTTGTACATGTCAAAATGTCTACCAGACTTCAGGAGTTACTTGGTGAATGGGTTAAAATACAGATTTTCCTTGCAGATCCACTAAAAAAAAATCTATCATCTATTTCAGGGAAGGAGCAGGAAGCTAAAGGTGAAAGGGAGCAAGGAACTAAACAGAAAGCACACAGATACCCTTTCCTCTACCCTTGTTTTATCTATAATGTACCAATAATAAAATAAATATAAAATCTTAAAGAAAAATGCAAAATAACATGACAACTTCACAGAACTGGTACTTCAGTAGCCTAGCGGAGAAAACAGAACACCAGAAAGTGGAGTCAGGTAATCAATATTTCCAGACAGGCAATGCACAGCATTGCCTTTTCATTCCTTTAATTTTTACACACACGACCAATCAATAAAACCACAAAATTTAACTATTAAAAGGAGTTTCACACGCCAGGCAATGTAACTCCGCTGCTCTGCTGAACATGGACAATGGTTAAAATGAGTGATCTGATGTCTGAATACTCCCACTCCAAAATATGGCACAGACATCTGGCAGGAAAATGAAGGGGAAACAGTTAACATGTTATTCAGTAACATGTAATTTATTAACAAATGCGGCTTCGGATGAATTTAATCCATGAGGAGACCTGAAAAACAGTTTTTAAGAAAGAACAATAGAAAGCCAAATAACTTGTTGTGCTTTATCAATGTTCCTATCCCAACTTGAAATGCAGCTCAGTTTCTCCTACCCATTCACTTTCCAATCTGTCCAGGGCACCTATCAATCAAATATCAAGTTTAAACCTTTCACAACACAGCATCAGTGCATCTGGAACCAAATAGATCTTCATTTTTCCTGACCTATCCAATCATTTTCATGAGAAATCATGCAGCTAAACACCACAACCTAAGCAGTTTAGTCCAGGTAGTCTCAAAATTATGAAAAATAAATATCTTATGGAGTTATAAGTTGTAGGTGTTATTTTAATATCCCATATTAGTGAAAAAAACCCCAATCTTTTGTGTCATTAATGCTACAAAGTCTGCATCTGCCATGCAGAAGGAGAACCATCAAAAAGTTCAAAATCATAAAACCTTAGAATGGTTTGTGTTGGAAAGGCACCTTAAAGGTCATTCAATTCTAACCTCCTGTGATGGGCAGGGACAACTTCCATCATCCCATGGCTCTCCAAGCCCTGTCCAGCCTTGGACACTTCCAGGGATGCAGGGGCAGCCCCAGCTGCTCTGGGCACCCTGTGCCAGGGCCTGCCCACCCTCCCAGCCAGCAATTCCTTGCCAATATCCCAGCTGGGCCTGCCCTCTGGCACTGGCAAGCCATTGCCTGGGTGCTGGCCCTGCAGGCCTTGTCCCCAGTCCCTGGGCAGCTCTCCTGGAGCCCCTTTAGGCCCTGCCAGGGGCTCTCAGCTCTCCCTGGAGCCTGAATACTTGTGCAGGGGAGCAGCCCCAGCTCTCCCAGGCTGCCTCCAGAGCACAGGGGCTCCAGCCCTGGCAGCAGCTGCGTGGCCTCCTCTGGGCCAGCTCCAGCAGCTCCACGTCCTTGTGCTGGTGTTACCCAGGGCTGGGGCAGCTCTGCAGGTGGGGTCTCACCTGAGCACAGTATCTGTTAACACTGTACAAGAAGCGCATCAGCCTACAGCAAGAAGGTACTGAAACCTTTAACTCACAGATTTCAGACTGTTTCTTAGACAGCATGGATGGTCAAGCATCTTTGTCATTTGATTGTGGTCAAAAACGAACACATACTGGTACTTCTTAAAGCCTTTTCACATTTATTGCTAAAATAAAGATTAGGTAGGAAATGAACACTCTTTTTGACACTGGATTACAAGGTGAGCAGTTATGTGTTTCTTACCATCCACTAGTTGAAATTTATAGGACTTTAAGAAAAAGTCAAATGTAACTGGTTTTGTTGCTCAAGTTTGTTTTTTTACATATCTGATTATTGACATTCTCTAATTACAAATATTGTCTATCTCAATTTCAAGTTCCATAATTCTCTAGAGCTAAGAAGTATTTGGAAAGCAAGAAATACCTCCTTTCCAGCCGTATAAAATTCCTTTTTTCTAGCCCTAATCCTTGCAAATCAACAACTTTTAGAACTTTGTAACAATACATCAACTTGCTTCTTGATTTCCTTTAACAAGAAATTTCCCCTAAAAAATTAAGAAAAATAATTTTTGGGCTAACAGGTTTTCTCTTCCCTTTTATAATAGGTTATTTGAAGCTGCTCAGGTTTTGGAATATCAGGATAAATGTCAGGGAGATAAATCACCAACACACCTCGTGAAACTTGCTGCTGCACTCTCAGTAAACAAGCTGAAGCATATGGTTACAATTAGAGTTTGTATGACCACAGAAATCAGAAGCTCTAGTCATGAACCACAGCCTCGCTGTGCTGTGCACTGATGGTCCCTGCTCCAAACAGCTGACAGGCTACAGAGAGCTACAGCACAGCTCCCAGCACAACACAAGCCTGGACAGTGTCAGAAAGACATCACAGAAAAGAGGCTTTGCAGACTTGAAAAACACTAAGCCTCCACAATGTTAAGTATAACAAATTCTGTCACTGCCACAAGGGTGGAGTGGTGGCAGTCAAGCATCCCCAGGAGCACCAGCCTTTCCAAAAAAATAAGAAAAACATACAGTTTCACAGAATCTCAGAATGGGTAAGGGTGGAAGGGACCACAGTGGATCATACGGTCCCAGCTCCCTCCTGCAGCAGGGTTATCCCAGAGCAATGGCACAGGATTGTGCGCAGATGGGTCTGGAATATCCCCAGTGAGGGAGACTCCACAGTCTCTCTGGTCTGTTTCAGTGCTTAGTCACTGCACAGGGAAGTTCTTCTTCATGGCCCACTGGATCTTCCTAGGCATCAGTTCCTCTGGTGCCATTGCTGGGTCCTACAGAGCAGAGCGCATGCTCTGACACCTCCCTGCAGACACCAGCAAGTCTCTTCAAAGTCAATGGAAATTTCTAAGAATTATTATCAGGCTCAGGAAAGGACAGTATAAATTGCTCTTCTGGGAGAGAACGCTTTGCTGTCACTACCACCACTGTATGTGCAAAGAGTAGAGCTCACAGAGCAAAGCACATGCTACCTGTGCAGCCAGTTCTGATTAAGGGTGGCTTACTGTCAAAATAATGTTGGTGAAGCTAATAGGACTGATCAGGAATTTCAAGGAATCTCAGGATGTTTTGAGTTGAAATGGGACCTTAAAAACCATCTTATTCCAAACCCCTGCCATGGGCAGGAACAATTCCACTATCCCAGGTTGCTCCAATCCCATCCAACCTGGCCTGGAACACTTCAGGGATCCAGGGGCAGCCACAGCTGCTCCAGGAAATCTGTGCCAATTGGAAGAATTCCTTCCCAATATCCCAGCTGGGCCTGTCCTCTGGCACTGGCAAGCCATTGCCTGTGTCCTGTCTCTCCCTGCCTTGTCCCCAGTCCCCTGGTCAGCTCTCCTGGAGCCCCTTTAGGCCCTGCCAGGGGCTCTCAGCTCTCCCTGGAGCCTTCTCTTCTCCAGGGGAATACCCCCAGCTGCAGAGCAGAGGGGCCCCAGCCCTTGCAGCATCATTATTTCTTAATTATACTACAATTTTTTTTTGTTTCAGATCCTCGTTATTCAAAGTCCCAAGAGCTTGGTGGAGCCGGGGCCAAATGCCACCAGAAGTGCTACTGCTGTATAATCATTCTATGGTCTCACATCATTCAAATACACAAAGATAAATTAGATTTCAAGAAACAGAACATACATGACAAAACATATGTTAAAGGAAGCATCTTAGAGCTTGATAGTGAATACACCTCTGGCCTACAGAGACTCCTATCAGACACAATGTATTTCTGTACTAATGTGATAAAGGCAGAAGGTGAGTTTTTGTCATAAAAACATAAAAACTCTCAAAGGCAACACTGAGGCACTGCTTGGGCAGCAGCAAGACAATTTCAAATGAGCTTCTGTGTTCCTTGTAGCATCCAAGCACAGATTTTGGGCAGGATGAAGCCACTCAAGCTGCCAGTTTGCTGTGCAGCTCTTGCAGACTGTCCCTGCCACAGCTACACAACCAGGAACATTCGAATATTTATTCTCAAAGTACCCGTGCTTGAGCTGCAGCCACACACTTTGCTCTGTGCCAGGCACATCATCAGAGGAACTAAGTGAAAGATTAAAGATCTGGAAACTACCTCTATCTTCCAATTCAGACAGGGGAAAATATCATAGTTACAGCATCAAGAGGATGACACTTAGAGACTGTAAGCAAGAAGAAACACAAACAGACAGAAGTGGTAAAGAAAGCTCAAATGTACATTTCCATTGTGGTGGGCATGAACAGGCAATTAAGCATTGACTAGGCACCAGAGATAGACACCAGATCTGTGACACATCACAAAAAGGATCTGGAAGGTAGAAGCAAGCAGAGTGAAGCATTTGCAGGCAGAAGTAAAGGATGGTGAAATCATAAGAAATAACAGACACATTGTTAGTACCTTTTTGTGTCTCTCTACTTTGATATATTTTAATGTAGATACTACAAATCAGTCTACATGAAATTTAAAAGGAAAAAGATATTAACATAAACCACTAAATATTAATAAACAGATTCCCTGTAAAGTTAAAAATTACCATGCAAATGTAATTAACCAGAAAGTAGCACCAAAAGGAAAAAAAATAGGAATAAGCTATAGTGTATATAAATCACAGATGTACAACAGAGGTCTTAATAGCTTCAAGTATCCTCATGCTGAACAGTAAAATGCAGAGTAAAGGATATACTTGTCTGATAATGGCTAGGAATATTCCTCTAGTTCTAACCAAAGAACACAGACATGAGAAAACAAGCCATCACTGACCACTAAACACTGAATTCTGCAATTTCTATTACTGCTACAACAGTACATTTGTGTGGCAGATTAGTTATGATGATGGCTTGGGTGATTAATGAAGCTGAATCCAGTTACTGACTCTGCTTTAGTTCCTTACAGATGCAACATTGTACCCCCACATCTATAAACACCCTAACAGCACAAACCAAGTCAATCAGATCCCACTGTTGCAGTAACTCCTTACTTCTGCCAGATGCTTTAGTGTCTGGAGTTGTTTTTAACAGCAAAGTATAAACTGGATCAACTATTTCAAAGGAAACCATTTAAATTGACTTATTTTTCACTAGTCTTGAGTAGCACTATCATCTCCCTGTCTTAGCACATCATCTGCTTGGCAGTTCCTCACTCTAACAAGGATTTTATTTTGCAAGCAATAAAATGACTAATTAAAAAAAAAATTGCTTGTCCACAAAAAGTTGTCTCAACTTAGTTGACTCTAGACTGTGAATTGGCAAATAAATTCCAACAGAAAAAGAAGAGGGAACTTAGAGCCAACAAAAAAACTTGGGTTTGAGGGTAAGTTGGTTCAATGTGCTTTGTGAACCAAGAATAATTAATTTCTGGTTTGAAATAAATGAGTTTCTAATATCTAAACTCTACTGCCATGCATATTAATGTCATTTATGCTTCACAACACTGCCCCAGATCTAGCAGCACCTCACAATTACTTTGCACACCTACTGAAAGACCACAAAGACAAAGCAAAATTGACTCAGTAGAGAAAAATCTCCTTTATGAAGTTACAAAAATAAATACCATTATTTTTCTCCTCCTTCCAAAACCACCATTGTTTCTTTAATTATTGGAGCATAACAGAATTGGCAGGACAATCCAATCCAGGTATTTTATATCCAGGATGAAAAAAGGTCCTTGCACAGAGGTAACTTGGATCCAGTCAGACGCCAAACCCAGAAGTAATTGGTGTGAGGATGTTGGCTGTGTGGTTATAGAGTTAAGGAAGCTCATCAGAGGAAGAAAAACAGGCTACGAAGGATGAGAAGCAGGAGAAGGTTAACTGTGGGAAAGGGTAAAATTCTGCTCATATTGCGTATAATTATCACTCCTGCTGAATCACAAGGAAGGAAAAGGAGGGTGGATCTAAAATACAGTGCTTGTACGAGTTTGTTGATCTCCTGCTGCCATGCAAGTGACTACAAAATAGGAATAACATTATACCTGATCATGTAGATCATTGTGGTATCAAGTAAAATAATTAGCAAGTACAATAATTATTTTAGGCCTCAAAATTTCATATTAATTTATTTTTAAGCCAGGCTCCTATCTCCTTTCACCCTAATTAGACTATATTCAGACTACTTCAGTAAACTTACTTTAAGCATTATGTGTTATTTAAAAGGCACTGAGCAACAGAGAAGCGAGTTTTCAATTCTTCTATTCTTCTTTCAATCTCTATCACATAAAGATTAACACACGAAAGTAATACAACACCAAAATCACACCAAAGTTTTCTATAGCTGTTCAAAATTCACTTTTGTTCCCTAACAGACTATCAACTTGTATTGCTGCTGCGTGTTGATTTCTACTGTGCTCTACCCATGTACCTGAGGCTACATGAACCAAAGTATTGCTCTGATGAGAGTTAACTCAGAGATAAGACAGGCAAATATGCCATTTACACTGCAATCCTACCATGTCCATGTTTCACCTATAGTCCAACATCACATATATAAGCAAGTGATTAAAAAAAACAACTCAACCAACTGTATGGGCATGGGTACAAAAACCATTTCTGTTTTTCAACAGTAAGTGGTACTTCTTTTTTCCCTTTTCCCAGGCAGGAAATTAGAAAGCTCCTTAAAAAGGCTCCTCTCCTTAAAGCTTTAAATGAAGACACTTAATTTGCAGGGCTAAGAGATGGCACTTCAGGTACTCATGAAAGAAGCAAGAAAACAAGCGTAGGCGTATGCCAAGGTAGTTGCTAAGGGAATGGTTCAAGAGGAGTGAAGGAGGTGGGAGTGTAGGAAGAGACAAGAACAGATGTAGGCTGAAATCTTTAAGAGTTTGCATTAAGAGCTGGAAACTTAATATACAACGACTAAAAAGTCATGGGGGATATCATGTGAGAAGTGTTACAGAGGGAGGCTGGAGTGGTGGCAATATGGACGGATTTACAAATCAGTCAAGTAACCAGAAGAGGGGAAGAAGTGTTTTTCCTGTGGCAGCACTGAGACAGAAAGACATCAGAGAGATCAGAACTAATAATAACATACACAAAAGCAATTGCTCAGGTAATAACATGCACCAAAATAGGCAGTAAAAACTGCAAAACTACAAACCAGATACTGAAAACTGTTTTAGGAAAACGTGTTAATTTCTCCTTGAAATTGAAATGAAGGAAAAGAATATACCTGAAGGGACTCTCGAATAAAACACTGTAAGGAACAACTTAATTAATCTGGAGTGCGTGTAAGTGAATTGCAAACCAAGCCACTACTTTGTGCTGGGTTTACGTTAGGGACGCAAGCCAGGCGCGGCCCTGGAGGGTGTAGCCCGGAGCGCAGGAGCAGCGCACAGCAGCCGTGCGCTTTTACTGCCGCCGTGAGGAGAGACGTGGGCACTGCCTCCGACTGCAAATTCTGGCAGACCCCTTGCAGCCTGAACTTTAATATTCCCTCAGGAGGCCGCCAGTGAATTGATTTCACAAAAGAGCTAAATAAATAGTATCGGTTTTAACAGCAACTGACTTGTGATGTGTTCTCTAGTTTAGCAGGGAGAAAGAAAGTAAGATCTACCTTTGCTGTTAGCACTGTATTATGTTTTATTCTCATTTGTTAGAAAAGGAAAAAACCTCTAGGATTGATTTTTATATACCAGTAAAACACATCTGGTGTGGGGAAGGGAGCAGCCACCAACCAAAACAGAGTATAAAGTATAACAAAAATGAGAAACCCTACTATGAACAACAAATGGCATCAAGTTTTTGCTATTCTTCAGGCAGTATTTCTCTACAGCAGTCTGGGAAAGGTCAGAATCTAGTCATACTTCTCAGGAAAAAACATTAGTCAACTTACTGGGAAAGGCACAACCTGTTACAAAAATTCCTATCTAGGTTGCTCCCTTACATCACAGGACCCTCCTGGGAAGGACCCCTTGGGACCACCTAGCCCAACCTTTTGCTCAAGCAGAGCCACAGAGCAGGTCACCACATCCACCAAGTAATTGTAAAGAATAAAATGTGCACATAAAACTATTTCTTGCAACATTTTAAGTAATTTGAAGTATGTGATTCATCAAATAGGGCACTACTTGGTTGGTTGAGGGTTTTTTAAAGTGTCAGTAAAAAAAAGCAGGGGCTAGGTGATACTTCTACCATCTGCTCTCCTGCAGGTATAATTGCTTCAGATTCTAACACATCTCAAGATGGGCCATGCAGGCCTGTGGACAGCTTTTCTACACTGGTATCACTTGCTGAAAAAGAAATGGGCTACAGGTGTGTCTGCAAGAGAAAGCACACAGAAGGCGATACTTCATATGGTCTGAAGTACAATTTATAGAAAATCAGACTCACTTGCCACCCCAGATGCAATTCCATAGAGCAGTCCTCCTCCATCTGTTTGCTGCTGAAAGACGTGGGTCCCTGGAGGAGGGCTTCTCTCTTGTCTAATGAAATTATACAGCAAAGTTTTCACAAGTCTGCTGGTGTATGGGAGACTGGAATGAAAAAACAAAACAACAAAAAACTTTAGTTGACTCACAATTCACAAAAATTGGCACAACGAAGTCCAGGTAGGGTGCAAAGGCACCCTTTGGCATTAAACATGGTCAGTAACTCTCCTAGTGCTGACCAGTTTGGAAAGGGAAAGAACAACAAGGTCTTGCCCATGCAAAGCTGCCCAGACTTCAGCAGGGGTCTCCAGGAGCATCTTCTACAGCAGGATCATGAAAACTGCCTTTTGGATTTTGTTTTTTAAATAGTACTTTTAAATAAATCATTTTTAGTTTGTAGAATCTCAAGATATGACTGGAAAAATACTTATGCAATGGAAAGAAATGCTGTATCTTTTAAGCTTTTACTCCATGCTCTGGTAACACAAAAGAGGTACCAATAGCATCTCTCCACACCCACAATATTTTTGTCTGTATGTGCAGCTCAGAACCAATCTTAAGCACCTTTTCAAACCTCAAGGATTCCATAATTCTATGACTTTGCAAAGACCAATGAAACAACCAGCCTCACAGCAGTGAATCTGAAAAATGCCTGTAGAATTTGTTTGGTTTAACTAAAAGGTTGCAGTATTTCCAAAATGGAGTAGCATTTCCACAGAAGCAAATAGCTAGCTCCCATTCCCATCTAATTTAGAGCTGAAAAGACAGGAGCCCTCTTAGGATGGACTCTCTGACCATCTGTAGAAGCCCAGAAAGTGAGGGGCTAATGTGAGTGTCCCAAACCCCAACAGCTGCACGTGAGGAGCCAACCAAGGATTCTTGGGAATAACAAACAAGGACTGTTGGTAAAAACACACGAGAGAAAGATCAGGCTGTGGCTGGAGAAGGGGCCAGATGGAGGCAGGGCAGCATTTTCTGGGACAAACCTCCTGGCTGTGGCTCCTGCAGAAAAGCACAGCTCGGCTCAGCACAGGCACAGGGAT